>NC_069076.1:24835374-25150374 GCF_025698485.1 Gossypium arboreum | reverse complement strand
TAAGCCCAAGGCAATTGTGCGAGTTATGATATCCGGGCTAAGCCCAAGGCAATTAGGCGAAGTTATGATATCCAAAGCTAAGCCCAAGGCAATTGAGCAAATTGTGATATCCGGTTAAGTCCCAAGGCCTTTGTGCGGGTTACCATAACCGGGCTATGTCCCAAGGCGTTTGAACGAGTAGCTATATCCGGATAAACTCGAAGGTATGTGATTCGAGAACTTTGAACTTGCTGGAAAATTTTCAGTTAATGCACTTGTGAAATTCCCAACAACAAGGTATGTTTTGTGTGTGCTTCGCACACTATGAGTAAGTGCGTATGAATATTCGCTCTAATGATAAATGAGCTATCGGCATTAACTAGGCCGTTATTTGTGTATGAATATAAGAGTTGGGATTGTGAAGTAAGCATGTCTTTGAGAAATTGTGCATATGAATTATTGTTTAGCTACTTGAATGCTATGCTTTGGTTGTGTGTATATTATGGCTCGAAACTTACTAAGCATAAATTGCTTACTCCGTTTCTTTGTTTCTCTGTTTATAGATTTTGCTCGTTAGCGATCGGATTTGGGATCATAGAAGTTGAAGTCAACCACACTATCAAAGCCCTTTTTGGTACTCCTTTAGTTGAGTTTTGGATATGGCATGTATAGGACCACCCTCGGTTGTTTTTAAGTACTTTGTGATGTATATGTGTGCGGCCATGCGAAAATGGTTCGTAAAAGTGGAGTATGGAATTTGACCATATGTGGTTTGTAATTATATTTGGTTTCATGATGTGATTATGATTTGGAATGAGAGTGTTGGTCACATGATCAGCCATTGGAATGGCTAAATATGATCATATGTGGACCTAAGTATGACTAGACTATAGTTGGTCCATGGGAACTACAATATAGGTAAAGCCTACCTTAAAAACAGAGGCTGCCAGCTGCAGTGACGTGGATGTGAAAAATCACCAAAATTTGTAGGAATGGTTTTAAATAGTGAATAAATTATGTGATCGAACCTTGACGAGTCTATTTTCATATGAAAGTAACGAAACGATCATATGAACAGTATACTGAGAGATATTAAAGTTCTCGTGAGACAGGGCCAGAACGGTTTCTGGGTCCCCTGTCGCGACTTTGAAAATTTACCATAAATTATCCAGAATGAATTAGAAGTCATGCATTATATGTCCAGATTCCTTTTTCAGTCTAGTTTCATTAGAAACAAACGGCATCAGTATTGAAACCCTGTACAGAGAGATATTCAAGTTGTAACGTGCGAAGGTCAGTGTAGTCGACCCCTGTAACATGGGTGACTTTAACTAATAAACTGTACCAATTGGCCCGACCAAAAATTCTAGAAAAAAATCCAGGGATGGATATATGAGTCTAAATTCAGGGAAAATTTACGGAATCAGTTTCCGAGTTCTGTAACTCGAGATATGCTTTTTAAGGAAACAGTGATGCAGTTTTCCAGCTTGCCTGGGAATGTCAAGTTGGTCGGTGCTATAAGTGGTTTTGGCTTGTTAACCCCTCGTGTCCGACACCAGCAACGGTCTCGGGTTCGGGGTGTTACATCAATCCTCCTCCAAAACTCGCCCAGATGGCGCCTACCATAATCTCCACACGGCTGAATCTTGGTAGAAGTAACAGGGGCTCCCACTCTAACTGGCCTATCAGGTTTGGCCTTTCTCTTAGGCCTCTGAATAGAAATAGAGGGCTTCAAATCCCTCTTATTCTTGCCTCTCTTTTGGTCCCTATTCTGGTGCTCTACACGCTTAACATCCTCAGCGATCTTTGCCTTCTCAGCTAGAACCGTGAAATCTCGCTCCCTCTATGGAGCAATCAGTACCCTCAGATTATCCCTTAATCTATCTTCAAACCGAACTCACCTCTCATACTTAGACGTCACCATGCCTCGAGCGTAGTGGCTTAACCTTAGAAACTCGACCTCATATTTGGCTACATATCTATTGCTTTACGTGAAATGTGACATCCCTAATTTGACCCTAGTCGGAAAGTGGTTTCGGGACCACTAAACCGAGTCTTATAAGTAATTAAAAGTTATATTCTATGTTTATGATGTTAGTAAATGCATGTGTGAAAGTTTCATGCATTAATTTGATCATTTCTATGTGAATTTATTAAAATGGACTTGTATGAAACATTGTTGAAAGGTGATAGGCTAATCTTACAATGGTCTAATAGTACATGCATGCAAAAGAGTGGTTTTGCATGTCAATTTGCCCAAAAAAGGGAAGAGTGGCCGCCATGACAAGAATATGGGCAAGGAACATGTTTCCAACATGTTTAGTTAGTGGATTATGTAGAAAAAATAAAGAAATGAAAAAAATGAGCATGGATGCCCCCTTTGTTGCCGTGAGTAGAGGAAAAAGAAAGGAAAAAAATTGTTCATCCATTCTCAAATCTTGGCTGAAAATACTAAGGGAAAAAGGAAGGATTTTTGCTTCATGCTTGGTTTAGAAGAGAACTAGAAGGAGATTTGGTCATACTTGTGTCAAGATTAAGGTATGTTTGAGGTTGTGTCATGAGATTCATGCATGTTTTAGTTGCTAACTTGATGTTCATGTTAGCCCATGGTTCAAATCCTTGTTATGCCATGGAAATGGTATTTGGCCAAGGTTGATATTGTGTTAAAGCCATTGCATGCTAAATGTGAAGCTTGTTGATGATACATGTAATGATGGATTGACTACTCTTGAAATTTCTTTTAGCATTCTTGAGTAAGACATGGAGTTTTCTTTGTTTAACCATGACCAAAAATTGAAAGAGGGATGGTGTGGGATGTATTCGCCATGGCATGCTCATAAGTGCGATTTATGCTTGTTGCATGATAGGTAAAATTTGTGTTTTGATATATGTGTATATGTGTTTGTACATGATGTTACAAATGGATATGAAAATATATGCTAGATTGGGAAAATTTGATTAAATGTTCATGAGATGAAATTAGGTGATTAAAAGATGTTAGTTGACATTGTACATATATATATATATATATTCGGCCATTAAAGTGAGTATGAAGGTAATGTTGAATCAAGTTTTTGGTGCATATTCGGTTAGGTGTATAATCGACCAAATGGGCGATTAGTAAGAATGGTTGCCGAATATACAAGCATACATATGCATGTGTAGTTGAATTATGAATGTTTAGCAAGATGGTTAAACTAGTGATTTATTGATTAAGCTCAAGGAGTTAAAGAAGGAGAATCAAGCAAGGAAAGACGAAGGTCATCGAGTAGCCGACTTGGAACTATTTTACCCAACACGAGGTAAGTCATTAAGCACATATGTTTGATATTGCTTAAATGATTGGAAAATCTATGCAATTGTGTTTAAAGGAATGCTATATATATGTATAAATGAAATTGTATGTGTATGGAATGAGGATAATTGTTGAATGTAAAAGAAATAGTGGAATGTGTAGAAAGTTTGCTTTCGGCACTATGTGTGCGGGCAATACGTGTGTATGGTGACAAGATTGGCACTAAGTGTGCGTGCTGGAAATATATGGCACTAAGTGTGCGTGCTGGAAATATATGGCACTAAGTGTGCGTGCTGGAAATATATGGCACTAAATGTGCATGCTGGAAAAATACGGCACTGGGTGTGCGAGCTCGAAGGGTATGGCACTATGTGTGCGGGCTTAAATTGCGTGGCACTAAGTGTGCGAAATCGAGTAGTAAGCACTGTGTGTGCGTACGCTATATATATGGAGGGTGTGTCTCCATTGAATTGAGTATGGACAGCGGATCGGGTAAGTACCTCGAGCTCATGACGAATAGAGAATACGTTCATGCTTGGGGTTGAATTTGGTAAGCCTTAAATCTATGTGATGATTGAAATTGTATGGTTGTGCTGGAAAATGAGTTAATGTGTAAAAATGCTTCGATTATCTTGTTGTGTAGAATATGAAATGTGGATGTATGAATTGGTACGAGATTGGACCGAAAGGTCCGAGGTATTATGGTATAGATTCGATATGGACGAGTACCTAGCCTCATTTGTTGTACATGTAGTAGTAACTTTATCAGTGGATTGATGAATGCTTATGACTTACTGAGTTGTAAACTCACTCGGTGTTTTCTTGTCACCCATTTTAGGTCTCTTGGACTCGTATTGTTGCGTGCTCGGAACCGTCGTTGAAGTCATCACACCGGCTGAAATCTTGTGGTATTGTTTTTGTTGTTGAAGAACATTTGGCATGTATAGGCTATTATATTTTGTCGAATTGTGGGTTGTAAACTTTAAGCCATGTGAAAATGGCCTATGTGGTTGTCGAGTGGGATGCTAGAACCTATAGCCACGAGTCTTAGAAACTCAAATTTTGATAAGGTGGCCATAATTTGTGTCATGTATGATGGATGATTAAGGCCAAGGAAAAATTCATGAAATTGGCATAGTCTACTGCAGTAACTGTTGCGGACAGCAGCAGTGAGATGAGATTGAAAATCACTAAAAATAGTAGAAGTAGAATTAAATAGTGATTAAATTATGGAACTGAACCTTGATGAATCTATTTTTATATGGACGAAACGAAACGACCATATGAGCAGTATACTGAGAAATATTAAAGTTCTCGTGAGACAGGGCCAGAACGGTTTCTGGGTCCCCTGTCGCGACTTTGAAAATTTACCATAAATTATCCAGAAAGAATTAGGAGTCATGCCTTATATGTACAGATTCCATTTTGAGTCTAGTTTCATTAGAAACAAACGACGCCAGTATTAAAGCCCTGTACAGAGAGATATTCAAGTTGTAACGCGCGAGGGTTAGAGCAGTCGATCCCTGTAACATGGGTGACTTTAACTAATAAACTGTACCAATTGGCCCAACCAAAATTCTAAAATAAATCCATGGATGGGTATATGAGTCTAAATTCAGGAAAATTTACGAAACCAGTTTCCGAGTTTTGAAACTCGAGATATGATTTTTAAGGCGACGGTGACGCAGTTTTCCAGCCTGTCCAGAAATGCCAAATTGGTCGGTACTTTAAGAGGATTTGTCTCGTTAACCCCTCGTGTCCGACACCGGCGATGGTCTAGGGTTTGGGGTGTTACATGAAATTCATAAACTCACGCCTGCGAGCATCCACATAGCTCGCCCCCACATACTTATTTTGAAAGATGGTCTTAAAGAAATCCTAATTCAAACGATCAGGCTGAGTACCCTTCTCAACCGTCAACCACCATTGATAAGCCTTATCTCAAAGAAAAAAGACTGCACCCTTTAGTTTCTGCTCAGAAGTACAATCTAGATCATTCATAATCCTCTCAGTGGCCTCCAACCAATACTCAGCCACATTAGGGGTGACTCTAGTGATGCCCCTAAATAGCTCTGCACCATTGGACCGGAGTCATTCAGTTACTGACCCTCAGTCCCTAGCTCTAGTGTAACACCCCATACCCGAGTCCGCTGCCGGAATCGGACACGAGGGGCTAACGGCTTAAACCATTCACTTTTACAGTCCATTTTAAAATTTTTCCAGGTAGTCGGCTAACAGCGTCACTGTCACTTTAAAAATCATAACTTGAGTTCTACAACTCGAAAATCAGTTTCGTAATTTTTCCCTGAAACTAGACTCATATATGCATCTAAAAATTTTTTTTCTAGAATTTTTGGTTAGGCCAATTAGTGCAGTTTATTAGTTAAAGTCTCCACTGTTACAGGGTGCGACTACACTGACCTTCATGCATTACGACCTGGATATCTCCCTGTACAGGGATTCAATACTGATGCCGTTTGTTTCTATAGAAACTAGACCCAAAGAGGAATCTATACATATATAGCATGACTCCTAATTATCTCTGGTTAATTCACAATGAATTTCCAAAGTCAGAATAGGGAATCCAGAAACCGTTCTGGCCCTGTTTCATGAAAACCTAATTGTCTCGTAACATACAACTCACATGGCCGTTTCGTTTCTTCCATATGAAAGTAGATTCATTAAGGTTCATTTACATAATTTATTCACTATTTAATTCCATTCCTACTATTTTTAGTGATTTTTCACATCCACCTCACTGCAGCTGTCAACCTCTGTCATTAAGGTAGATTTTACCTACTTCATAATTTCCTTGATTCAACTAGCCCTTTTAACATACATGGCACAAAAGATAATCACGATTAACCATTCCAAGGGCTAATCGATTCCAAACATTACCACATCTCTTAATGAACAACATACAAAATGATCATGATACCATGCCAAGGTGCATACAAGCCATTTTCGCATGGCTAAAAGTTTACATACCAAATTTTCAACAAAACATATTAGCCTATACATGCCAAAATGCTCTCCTAGACCCACTAAGGAGAAAGTACCAAAAGTTGCTAGCCGGTGTGATGACTTTGACGACGGTCTCGAGCACACCAAAATGGATCAAGAACCTAGGTAAGCAACAAACAAGCACACCAAATGAGTACATAACTCAGTAAGTCATAAGCACTACTCTACCATCCAACATTAATAATCATTTTTTTTGTTTCTTTCAAATCATAACAACTATGCTACAGTTTCTTAAATCCTTGGTTTGATCTCATGCCAAGTCCTTCAATTAATTCAATGCCAAGTCAGCCCAATCAATGTAGACCCATTTCCTCAAGTTTGGAACAACGATGCACTAGATAAATCTATGCATACACCGCACAACCTCAAATTCGATATTTAGTTAATAGCTCAATCACTTACCTCATTCATCACAATTTATACCAACAACCAAACGTTGCACACATAGTGCTTATTATGTTCGCACACATAGTGCCATAGTAAATCGCACACATAGTGCCATAGTAAATCGCACACATAGTGCATTTGAGATTCCCTCATGCTTCAACCTCCCAATCGGCACACATAGTGCCACTTAATTTTTGCACACATTGTGCCCTATGTCAATTCATCATGGTAAAGCAATTTGCTAAATTCAAATTGTACATATGGTCATATTAACAAGTAGGAGAATCACTCCGAAAAATATCTATCCAAGGAGTTCTCACAACAAGTGCTTAAGGACTTACCTTGCGTTGAGTATAACGGTTCCGACCCGGCTACTCGATGTCCTTGGCTTTGCCCTTGCTTGTTTCTCCTTCTTTAACTTCTCGGGCTTAATAGATAAATAAACTAGTTTAATCATCTTGCTGTACATTTATAATTCAATTACACATGCACATGTATATTTGCATATTCGGCAACCCCTCTTACTAATTACCCATTTAGTCGATTATATACATGATTAAAGGTAACATCATGAATGGGCATACTTATATATATATATATACATACCCGATTGTGCACCAAAAATTTGACTCAACATCACCTACATACTCACTTTGATGGCCGAATATATATATACATGTATAGTGTTATCTACAACATCATCTAAACACCTAAATTTTTCTCATGCACACTTGATCAACCTTTTTCCCAATCTAGCATAGCTTCACCTCCATTTGTGATATCATATAAATTTGCATGTTGCTACATTTCTTAAGTTCAACATCTCTATGCCCATTATAGCCACTCCCATAATCAAATTCTAAAAATCGGCAACATCCCCTTTCAACTATGTTAGCCGAATACTCCTCCCCTTCTTAGTCCCAACTCTAGCACCTCCAACAAAAAGGACTTAACATCTTCCCTTTCATGCTAACATAACAAGCAACTTAGTTCATCCATACAACTAACATGTTAATAGCATCAAGGTATCAACTAAAATTTTTAAGCTTCTTGTCAACTTCCAACTCTCCAACAACCCCAAATCCAACCTTGGGATAGATAGTATTTAGACCCATCACCCAAAGGTTGTGTAAACTCCAAAAAAATATCATTGAACATACCTTGATCTAAAGGACCACCTTGGCGAATCTTGCTTCCTCTTCTTCCTCTAGTTACGACAATTGCAAAAGAAAGAAAACATGAGCACTCCTTCTTCCCTCCTTATTAAGCATTCAAACTCTCTCATTTTCATGCCACAAGAAGTGAAAGAAAATGATGAACATTTTTTCTTTCTTCCTCCCTCAACTCACGGCAATGGGGGTACACCCACACCATTCTCTTTTTTTCTTTATTACCCATGTTTCTTATTTTATTTTTTCTACATACCCACTAACTAAACATGTTTGCAACATGTTTCCACCCATAGCATGGCCGGCCATCATGCTTAAATTTGGGTAAATTGACATGCAAACCCACCTTTTTTTCACAACATGCACTTATAGGCCACCCTACATTTGCCTAGCACATTTCTAAATTTTCTCACATAAGTCCTATTTGACAAAATTCACTTATAATTAACAAAATTAAAACATGAAATTTTCACACATGCATATGTACATATAATGAGCATCAACTATGACAGTTAATTATTTTTATGACTCGGTTTAGTGGTCCCGAACCCACTTTCCGACTAGGGTCAATTTAGGGCTGTTACATCTAGAATAGGGTCCAGCGACCTTCTCAAAAATCCTTAGCATTGCTTGGGACAGTGCGCCTGTAACAGCCCGATTTTGGGCCTAGTCGAAATGGTGGTTTTGGGACCACAAACTCGATACAGTGAAACTTGGTTTTATTATATTTTCGTGGTCTATAGTTTTATGGAATGATTTTGTAAAAATTCCATTTGAAAATTTTGACGTTTGGGCACTCAATTTAGTAAAAAGGACTAAATTGTAAAAGTGTAAAAGTTGAGTTCTACTTGTTAAAGGTTTCCAATTGATATGAGATTTTAAATTAGATGTCCTTATATGATAATTAGGCCATTTGTTAAGGTAGTGGACAAAAATGGACATGAGGTAAGTGAATTTTAGTGATTTAGGAAAAAAACATTTTGGTCATTTAGTTAATAAAGGAATAGAAAGGGAAAATGAAACCAAAATTTGTGTCCATCTTCTTCTCCATGTGCCAAAAATTAGAAGGTCAGCATAGCTAGGGTTTTTTCAACTTCCAAGCTTAATTGTAAGTACATCCTAGCCTCATTTTTAATGCTCTTTACATTTTTGAAGTCGTTATCATCCGATCTAGTTATTTCTACCATTAATTGGAGCTATGATTGAGGTCTAGGGTTTGAATCATGTTAGATGTTTGTGCATTTTGATATTTAATGGTAGATTATGCAAGTTTAATGTTAGATAAACAACTTTTACTAGGTGATTTTTGATGAAAATGTCAAAAGGACCTATTTGTAAAAAGATTTCAAAATGTGTGTGAAAGTGTGATTTAATAAAAAATGTGGGCTGTTATAAGCATGTATAGGGTTCGACTAGGCTTGGGTCTGGATGAAATTGAATAGATTTTATTTTATAAGCCTATGGACCAAAATGTAAATATGACAAAGTTTATGGGAAAAAATGTAAGTTTGCCATAGTGTGATTTTTGGATTGAACTGAGGAATGTAATAAATGAGTTAAATTTGCTATTATAAATCAAGAGAAACAAGGTTCGAACCTAGATCGGGGGAAAAACAAAGTCTTTGACGATTAGGTCCATTTCTACTATTTTTGTACTGAAGTAAGTTCGTATGTAAATAATGCATTATTATTTATGCTTTAATTACTTTAATATTGTATGAATTATGATTGACACCTTGGATATAATCGACAAATTTTGACACAAGAGAAATCTTGGTTGAACCTTAAGAATAGATATAATACAAATGTCATGATATTGGGGTTATTTGAGATTATGTGTAAGACCATATTTGGGATATGACATCGATATGAGACTTCATGTAAGACCATAGCTGGGCTATTGGCATCGATATGAGATCCCATGTAAGACCATATCTGGGATATGGCATTGGTATGGTGCTTTGAGTGTGAGATTTCTCGAGTATCCTTTAGTATTCCAAGTGGTTCAACAAGAATCGTAATGAAAATGTTAATGTTGCGAAAAACCATGGTATGTTGCAAGATGGTATAGGTATGTACGTAAAACTGAAGCTTAATGAGCTCGATATGTAATGAATCCCTCGGTAAGGTTATGATTGTGCAAGTTATGATACTAAGGTTATTATAATATCTATTCCAAGTTGGACTATAAGATTTATAATGACATATATGTTCATTCACTTCTTGTTGATTGCATGATAAATGTGTGTTTATGATGCTTATTATTTGCATAGGAACTTATTAAGCTTTAAAGCTTACTCTCTTTCTTTTCCCTTATTTTATAGTGTCACCAAGCTAACTCGAGGATCGAAGACAGTCAGTGATCTATTCACACTATCAACTTAACATTTTGGGTACCGATAATTTTAATATTTTGAGTTATAGCATGTATAGGGACTTGGTCTTTTGTTATGTGTCATAATTGATTCAGCCAAATATGTTGCCTTATGTTGGTTGATAAATCATTTTGTAAATGGCCATTGAAATTGGCTATTATTGGTTTAAGTATATGCATATGATGTTGTCTTTCATGGATGTAGAAATTTGTATGGTTTGAGTTGAATAGCATGTGATGGTTGTATGTGTTAAATGATTGTATGTGAATGATGTGTGGATGCCTTGTTTGTGGCTGATTGGTTGAATGTATGTACTTGGAATGGTGCTATGTTTTGTTGTGTAGGTTTGTGTGACAGCCCAAAATTGACCCTAGTCGGAAAGTGGTTTCGGGACCACAAAACCGAGTCATAAAAATAATTAATTGTTATATTCTATGCTTATTGTGTGTGTACATGCACATGTGGAAGTTTCATTCTCTAATTTTACCAATTGTATGAGAAATTATTAAATAGGGATCAATGTGAGACATGGTGAAATATGATAGGCTAATTTTAAATGGCTTATTAGTGCATGTTAACACAAAGGTGGACTTGCATGTCAAATTGCCCAATTTATTAATGGTGGCGCCAAGATAGGATATTGATGGGCAATACATATGTTTAATTAGATTTTTGTAATAAGGAATGGGTCATTGGAGATAAAATAATGTTAGTAAAGAAAGAAAAGAAAAGAAAAAAAAGAATGCTCATCCTTTCCCCATTGCCGTGAATTGAGCAAAGAAAACCAAAAAAAAAAGTTGAAATTTGAAGAGGAGAAACTAAGGTATTTCTACCATGGCTATCCTAGTCTAAGGTATGCATGGTGATTTTTCTTTTTAATTGACTATGAGACTAAATGGATAAGTACATAGCTTAGTTGACCTATGGTTTAATTTCATGAGTCCATAGCTCAATATCCATTCGGCAAGTGCTAAATTAGTGTCATTTTGATAAGTTTCTTTGGGATGTTAATTACTTGTTAAGTAGCTTAATTGATGCTTGGATGAGTAGGATTCATGGTCGTAAGAGTGTATATACATTGTAGAAAGAAAAAAAAGAAAATGTTGTTGTTAGTTGAGTTGCATTTGATATTCATTCGGTCAAATGGGAGAAGAACAAGATGAATTTAAATGTTGTGGTTTATTATTTAGTTGGTTAAATGATGTGGTCATTGCCGAATGCAATGGTGTTAAAGGAAATAGGGTCAAATGTTGGTTTGATGAACTAATTGCTAGTGGGCAATGTGTTGTATTGAGAATGTTTGAGTGAATTCAAAGATGTTTATATGATGAATTCGGTTGTAGATGTACATGCCTAAATAAAATGCTCACTAATGATTTTGAAATTTAGTTTTATTATGTTGTGAAAGGAGTGGCCGAAAGAGCTATAGACTATTGCCGGATGTATGATGGGTTAGTAGAGTCTCTAAATTGATATGTGGTAAATGTAAGTGTTAAACGAAATGGAAATGGTGTTATATTGGAACATGCACATTCGCCACATGATTGAATGCATAGATGGGTGATTTCGTGTATTCGCCATAAGTGAGCATATTGGTGGCTTAATCTTGACTTAGAAAAATCGGCTAAAGGAAAATATGGGCTAATATGTGGAATTTGATTCATGATTGCATACATATATGACTCTAATGCCTAATATATATAAGGGCAAAGTACCTTGAATTTCCCCTTTGATATTCAAAATGATTGAATCAATTTATTTGTTAATATTAAGCTCAAGAGCAAAGGGGAACTAGATCCGATAAAGGAAAGGAAAAAGTAATTGAATAGCCGTTGAAGACGTGCGACAACATCCGAGGTAAGTCATTAAGCGCATATATTTGATATTGCTTAAATGATTGGAAAATCTATGCAATTGTGTTTAATGGAATGCTATATATATATGTATAAATGAAATTGTATGTGTATGGAATGAGGATAATTGTTGAATGTAAAAGAAATAGTGGAATGTGTAGAAAGTTTGCTTTCGGCACTATGTGTGCGGGCAATACGGGTGTATGGTGTCGAGATTGGCACTAAGTGTGCGTGCTGGAAATATATGGCACTAAGTGTGCGTGCTGGAAATATATGGCACTAAGTGTGCGTGCTGGAAATATTTGGCACTAAGTGTGCAAGCTGGAAAAAAATATGGCACTGTGTGTGCGAGCTTAAATTACGTGGCACTAAGTGTGCGAAATCGAGTAGTAAGCACTGTGTGTGCGAACTCTATATAAATGGAGGGTGTGTCTCCGTTGAATTGAGTATGGACAGCGGATCGGGTAAGTACCTCGAGCTCATGACGAATAGGTAATACGTTCATGCTTGGGGTTGAATTTGGTAAGCCTTAAATCTATGTGATGATTGAAATTGTATGGTTGTGCTGGAAAATGAGTTAATGTGTAAAAATGCTTCGATTATCTTGTTGTGTAGAATATGAAATGTGGATGTATGAATTGGTACGAGATTGGACCGAAAGGTCCGAGGTATTATGGTATAGATTCGATATGGACGAGTACCTAGCCTCATTTGTTGTACATGTAGTAGTAACTTTATCAGTGGATTGACGAATGCTTATGACTTACTGAGTTGTAAACTCACTCGGTGTTTTCTTGTCACCCATTTTAGGTCTCTTGGACTCGTATTGTTGCGTGCTCGGAACCGTCGTTGAAGTCATCACACCGGCTGAAATCTTGTGGTATTGCTTTTTGTTGTTGAAGAACATTTGGCATGTATAGGCTATTATATTTTGTCGAATTGTGGGTTGTAAACTTTAAGCCATGTGAAAATGGCCTATGTGGTCGTCGAGTGGGATGTTAGAACCTATAGCCACGAGTCTTAGAAACTCAAATTTTGTTAAGGTGGCCATAATTTGTGTCATGTATGATGGATGATTAAGGCCAAGGAAAAATTCATGAAATTGGCATAGTCTACTGCAGTAACTGTTGCGGACTGCAGCAGTGAGATGAGATTGAAAAATCACTAAAAATAGTATAAGTAGAATTAAATAGTGAGTAAATTATGGAACTGATCCTTGATGAATCTATTTTTATATGGACGAAACGAAACGACCATATGAGCAGTATACTGGGAGATATTAAAGTTCTCGTGAGACAGGGCCAGAACAATTTCTGGGTCCCCTGTCGCGACTTTGAAAATTTACCATAAATTATCCAGAAAGAATTAGGAGTCATGCCTTATATGTACAGATTCCATTTTGAGCCTAGTTTCATTAGAAACAAACGGCACCAGTATTAAATCCCTGTACAGAAAGATATTCAAGTTGTAACGCGCGGAGGTCAGAGCAGTCGATCCCTGTAACATGGGTGACTTTAACAAATAAACTGTACCAATTGGCCCAACCAAAAATTCTAAAAATAAATCCATGGATGGTTATATGAGTCTAAATTCAGGGAAAATTTACGAAACCAGTTTCCGAGTTTTAGAACTCGAGATATGATTTTTAAGGCGACGGTGACGCAGTTTTCCAGCCTGTCCAGAATTGCCAAATTGGTCGGTACTTTAAGAGGATTTGTCTCGTTAACCCCTCGTGTCCGACACCGGCGTCGGTCACGAGTTAGGGGTGTTACAGTTTGTACATGGAAAGGTGACAATATGGCTTGGAAAATAGCCTTATTTTTGTCCACACGGGTAGACACACGGGCATGTGTCTATGTTGAATGTGACACACAACTTGCCCCATGGGCGTGTGATCCAACCGTGAGTCCCCTCCACTTTAATTGTTGCAAAACAGAATGCTCAGTATCGAGTACATGGGCAGAGACACGGGTGTGTGCCTCTACCATATGGACGACACGGCCTCGAACATAGGTGTGTGCCCTGGCTGTGTGAAGTCTGCACCTATTTTATGAAAAATTAAGAAAATTAAATAGACTACACGGCCTAAGCGCACGGGCGTGTGCCTTGGCTGTGTGACTTATTTTTATTCATGAATGACAAATAGAGAGTTACACGGGGTCTGGACACGGGCATGTGTGACCATACGGCCTGCCTACACGGGCGTGTCTCAAGCCACACAGGCGTGTGACCCCTATTTGATGAAAATTTTTTCTAAGTGTTATAAAATTTTCTAAAGTTCTCGGTTTAGTCCTGAACCACTTCCAAAACATGTTTTGGGTTTCGTAGGCTCGTTATAGAGACGATTTGAATGTATGTGAAAAGTTTTAAATTTTGAATGGAAATTTATGTCTCGATTTGTATGTTTGCTTATGTTTAAGTCCGGTAATGTCTCGTACCCTATTCCAATGTCGGATACGGTACAGGGTGTTACAGCGTAATGCCCCGCCGAACAACTTTGAAACCCAATCTCATTAGCAGGAGAAACTAGTGTCTCACTTGTATATAAATGCGACATACTGCCCAGAGAAGAAAACTCAGCTCGAGCCCTCTGCAGCTTCTACCATGGCCACGAATGCCACATCCGTGAGTTCCACGCGCACTCATTGTATGATTCATGTTTAATCTACATTATAAAATTTTAGCATCAGTTCCAGTATTTATTAGCATATGTTTTATGCATAAATTATTAGAAGTTCAGAATTGTTTTTAGAGGTTTCAATTTCTAGCTAACTCAGTACAGTTTCAGAAGGTATTATCTATAGTGTTTCAAAGCAGTTCTAACTAAGTTTCAAAAATACTTACGGGATTAGTGCTGGAGACTTGGTATACCACATACTTTCTCAAATTATTCAAATTATTTTAAAAAAACCAACTCTTTTTGAAACACAATTTTGGAGACGAAAATTCACAGCCGAGTTTTGTCACCTAGCTCTGATACCACTAAATGTAACACCCAAAACTCGGCCTAGACATTATGGCCGAATCCGGAGATGTCACAAAGAATAGGTTTAGTTGCGTAAAGTCATTTCAATTAATTAACTCATATACTTTATAATCATTCTGAAAACATTAATTCATTAGTTTATTTTGCCAAAACCTATTTTACAGCGAAAGTCTATCAAACCGATACATTTAGAAATCTGATTCGTATTTTTTTTAAGAAAACCACTTTTTGCGTGAAAACCATCTATTTCACAAAATAATTTAACCAAGCATGTAGAAAATCAACAAACCAAAATCAACAGTTTAAAACCAAAAAGTCTAGAGAGTCTCAGATATTACAAACTCTCAAAATAAATACCAAAACATAAATAAGACCAAAAATTGCTAAGTTTAATTAATTTATGGACAAGTGGTCACCGTTGAGTCTCTACCACACCGATCCAACTAATTCTGTAGATTACCTGACAAAATAGACTACATACGTAAGTTTACGAAAACTTAGTGTGTAACCCAATAGAATTAAGCATGCAAACATACAGAATGATATGCACAGTCAGATATAGATACAGATTCAATTTCAGATTCAGACCAGAAAACATATTTAGTTTCAGTTATACAGAATCGTACCCCCATGCTCTACACACCAACTCCGTCCACCTCATCACACTATGTGGGGTTAAAAACACCTTTCCATCCCTACATACCACGTTGTGCCATTAAGACACATATTAGATATGCAGCGAAGCTGCCAAAATAAATGCAATTAACGCCAAATAGAATACTTCCTTCTCATATATAGATCCTACCCCAGTAACAGATATAGAGATTCAGATATAGATATAACAAATTAAACATGCTCAACATGCTTTATACATATAACAGATACACATGCATCAGTATAATCAGGCATCATTTAGTATCCTACTCAGATCAGTCTATTAGAGTATCATAACATATAAATCATGGTTTAATTAGCCCTTACCGACCCTACAGTAGGCCCACAGTATATTGGAACGACCCGTGAGACCCTAAGGAAATTTTCAAAACTACAGGCCCACATGCCCGTGTTGGCCCACACGCCCGTATGACTCACACTCCCAAATTGGCCTTGCCCGTGTGTCCCACACGTCTGACCCAAAATCCACATGCCCGTGTGTCATTCCCGTATAGGCCCACACGACCGTGTGGCCTACAGGCCCCACTAGGCCTAGACCGTGCTGCTTGCACAGCCATACTCAGGCCACTATATGGCCGTATGTTGCACACGACTATACCTTCGTTGACCACACGATTATGTTTCTCACAAGGCCATCCACACGGGCGATCACATGCCTGTGTGATGTTGAAAAAATCATTTTTTGGCTTTTGCTAAAGCCTAATTTTCTGCGTTTCGGGTACACACCTGGTATCAATTTGACGCTAAACCACTCCTGAGCCTCTAGAAACCTAAAAATAGAGTATCACACAGCTTTTAGCAACCAATCCACATGCTTAGTATAATTTACCCACTTAAGCAAAACCAAATCATCGCTTACAAAACATCCACGATCTCGAATCAAGTCGTTGGAGTGTTATTACCCACTCCACCACCTTCTATTAATCATAGAATTCATCACTTAACCATCAAAGACTAATATTACTAGACCCAAAACAAAGGAAAAAAAGCTGAAAAAGAGTTCTTACCAGTAGAAAAAGGGACCAAGAACACAATAGCGATGATTAACTGAGAAAATCCAATAGGAAAAAGGGGAAACCATGAAGAATCAAAGAAGAAAAAGCAAGAAGGAGAGAAGGGGAAGAAGGAACGCAGATAGAGAAAGAAATTTTCCAAAAAGAAAATAAAAAATAAAGAATAAAATAAAATAAATTCAGTCAACTAGAAATACTCAATCCCCCCTAACCACACAATCCCAACACCACTGGAACACTAACGCCAAACTGAGTAAAAATAAATGCCCATGCTAATGCAGGGATTCGAACACAAGAACTCCAACACACCAATACCCTTACGACTCGAATCAGCAAGCTCATTCTGATATGGATTTACAAACAATTTAATAAGAACCTACCGATCTAGGATAAGGCTAGTATTTCAAAAATAACAACATCTAGCAAAGATAAGGCTTGAACCCAAGACCTCTCAGACGCACCTAGAACACTTAACGACTGAAGCAGACAGATATTTGTGTTAGATATTTACAGAAATAGTAATAATAAAGTCAAAGCATTACACTACCGATTGCTGAGGTCCAACATGTGTTTCAGATACTCCACAGCTCATGTGAGTAGCATTGTGTAACTACGTTTTGACCCATAGCTCGTGTGAGTATACCGATTCACAATACATGTAAGGATACATGTATAGGATTTGACAGATTACAATTATATGATTCAACACACTATGTGTAAGCTATCCCGGGTATCTAACAGTATTCTAAATCGTACAACGGGTAATATTCTGATACGAAATGGTAAGAGTTCGATACGGACAATTACAAGGATACATATGAATTATATGGAAATGTTGTTACATGATATATTTAAAATTTAATTAGATGATACATGTATATGAAACTTAATCAATTGTTGTTTTTATCCATGGTTTTTGGTTTCTATATGCATTTACATGGCTAACATGATGGGTGTATACATGACCAACAAAGGAAAAAAGCTGAAAAGAGCACTTACCTATTATATGACTAAATGGTAAGTTATGTTTTAAGTTATATGAACTTACTAAGCTTAAATACTTACTCTATGTTATACTCTATGTTTTATAGTGAATCAGAAGCTCGTTCCGGTTGGAAGCTTGTCAGAGCTATATCACACTATCCATCGGCTCTTTTGGTAGTTTCAGTTGTATAATTTTGGCTATAATGGCATGTATAGGTATTATGGTTAACGTTGGCCTATGTGTGTTTTGGTTGTTGAAATGGCCATTTGGCTTGGCTTATGTATTGGCAATTTGTTGGTGTAATGCATGGTTTGGCATGTATATAAGTAGCCTTAAAATGATTAGTGTGACATCCTAAAATAGGGCCTAGTCAGAATAGTGGTTTCAGGACCAGAAATTTGACATTGAAATATTTATTTTATGATTACTATAAGGTCTAGGATATGAGAATATGCATGTGTTAAAGTTTCATGAAGAAATTCTATGAGTAAGGTGTCCAATTAGAAAATAAGGACCAAATTGAATAAATTGAAAAACTTGGATTCTAGAAGCAATTTGCATGAAATTTCTTTAGATTATTAATTAGAAGGTCTTAAAGATATATTTGCCCAATTTATAAGTTTTTGGACAAAAATGGGCATGTATGATGGAATTTGAAAGAAAGGGTTTAAGGGCATTTTGGTCATTTGGCTAATTAATGAAATAAAATGGGAAAAATAAGCTAAAAATCAGCCATTCTTCTCCCTCATCCAAATGAAATTCTCAAGCTCTCCATAGCTAGGGTTTTCAACATTTTCAAGCTCAATAGTAAGTGCTCCCAAGCCCTGTTTTTAATGTTCTTCGTATTTTTGAAATCTCGGTAACTTACTCTCTCTATTTCTACCCATATTTCATGCTAGGGTTCATGTTTAGAAATTTACCCATGCATTAGTTACTTGTATTTGGATGGTTTATGGAGGAATATGAAAGTTAGATGTGTGTTAAACATCTTTTTCTAGGTGATTTTCATGAAAAACCCCTAAAAGGACCTTTTTACAAAAGGTGTAAAGAATGTGGTAGAATGTGAAATAATGGGAAAATGTGGGCTTCCATAAGAGGGAAAAACATTCGGCTACGCTTGGGTAAGGTAGAAATTGCATGCATTTCACTATATAAGCCTAGGGACTAAATCATAAAAATGTGAAAGGTTAGGGGCAAAATGATTATTTTGTCCGGTGGTGAAATTTAGACTTGAAAAGAATAATGTGAGATGCTAATGATTCATTTTTATTATTATAGACCCCGAGGAACAATTTCTGGAGGTCGATCGTGGAAAATGAAAGGTTTCGAAATAACCGAAACACGATACCGAGACGAGTACCAGGTAAGTTCGGATAACTTAAAGTAAACTCACAATATGCCTAATCGTATGATTTATGAATGTATGATAATTGTATTTGATGATGGTATGAAAATCTATGAAATGCAATCATAATAATAACATGTGGATAATGTCCCGGTTGAGGTTGAAAAGGAAATCCGATGAATAAATCGTGGCTTACATGACTTGAGATCCTGCATGTGTTGCAGAAAAGGATTTTTCCCAGATAGGTAATCCGTTGATCTCAAATATAAAAAGGATCTAGCCCGGACGGGTGTTCTTTGAGTGATCAAGCCTTCCGTAGAATATGTGTGCATTGTGGATTTAGCCCGGAGGGGTAATCTGATTAGGGTCTGAATTTAGCCTGGACTGGTAATTTAGATCCAAACTCATTGGGGGTGTGTATCGCTATAGGGATTTAGCCTGGACTGGTAATTCCGACATCACCTTATGAGTTTATGTTATGGGGGATTTAGCCTGGACTAGTAATCCCACCATAAGATGTGAGGTTCGCGGGAGTGCATAATGAGACGATCGCTCTCATGACTTGACGATAAATGGATAATCCATCAAGATTTCCTAGAAACTTAACGGGATTAAAAATGGTGTATATAAATGATATGATGAATGATGAGCTCATCTAAGACGAATTACTTCGTACATCATTATTATGACTAACTTGTTGATTGAGTGCATGTGATAGGGAAAAATTCATTCCTGTTGGTTCTACTGCTTAATATAGTTGTATGTTAATTAATTGGTATGTTTACTTTCTAGTTATTCGGGCTTACTAAGCATGTAAATGCTTACCTCTCTCTTTTCCCTATCTTTCAAAGCTCGAGGACTCGTAAAGATTGGAAGATAGTTTGAGAGTCAACACACTATCAATTAGTCCAGCTTTGGTATACAAACTCTTTTATTTTGTTGAATGGCATGTATAGGGCTTTTGTTTATTTTGTTATACGTGTCATTTGATTTGGCAAAAGGAAGGCATTTTGAAGTATACATATTTATTGGTTTATGGCCATGAGAATTGGTTCACTTTGATGTAGGTTATGACCTACAAATTTATGCATTATGGGAACCTATAGGTGAGAGTAGATGAAAGAGGGTTACCAAAGGCTTGGAAAATAGCTTAAAAGGGTCCACACGGGTAGACACACGGGCGTGTGGTATGGACGTGTGTCCTCTGTACCTAAAATTTTAAGTCAGTTTCGAGCACGGGCTAGACACATGGGCGTGTGTCTTGGCTGTGTGCCCCTAAATGCAGGCTGACTTTATAAACAAAATGATTGAGTTTTCAGACACGGGCAACCACACGGCGTGTGTAGACTGTGTAAAGGACACGGGCTAAGGACATGGGCGTGTGCTTTGCCTTTACACTGGCGTGTAAGGCTCTACCAAGAAAATTTCTATGGATTTTCATAAGATTTTAGTTTAGTCTCGGATTGTTCTCAGTGGGTGTTTAGGGCCTCGTAGGCCTATAATAAGGACAATAAGATGTAATTTGATTGGTCTCATATGGGGATAAAATTTTATAATCTAAAATTCCCGAAAATGTTATAGTACACGTCTGTTAAAGCCTCATATCCGGTCTCGACCTCAGGTACAGGTAAGGGGTGTTAATTTAGTGGTATTAGAGCTACGGTTTAGTCGGTTCTAGGACTACCGTAGAGTTTATGGAGTTTTGCTATACATGCCATTATGCGAACGTTGATAGTGTAATATCTCATAACTGTTTAATTGTCTTTAAACATAGTAAATGTCTTCCAATCAAGCACAAGATAAGTCTGAGGGACCCAAGAGCCATGCTCCAGCTTCCGTACAATGAGCTATTTCTAGTAGTAGTAGAAGGCCTATGTTTGAAGGCCGAGAAGGGGCCAGAACTGCCTTCTTTGACATGATAGACAAGTGGTTTGGGGATTATTTGAGGAATCGCCCCAACATACCAGACCTCCCCCTCCCCCTAACCAAGCAGATGAGGAATTGCCACAAGGTATGGCACCTGTAAGAGTTGGTAAAGCCCTCGTAGATAAACTTAGAAAGTATAGGGCTGAGGAATTTAGAGCTAAGATTGATGATGATGCTGAGCAACCTGAGTTCTGGCTCGAGAATACTACACGAGTGTTGGATGAATTATCGTGCACACCCGAGGAGTGCTTAAAGTGTGCCGAGTCTCTTCTGAAGGATACTGCATACCACTGGTGGAAGACTATATCGTCAGTGGTTCCAAAGGAAAACATCACTTGAGAATTTTTCCAAACAGAGTTTAAGAAGAAATACATTAGTCAAAGGTTCTTAGACTCGCGAAAGGAATTCCTGGAACTTAAACAAGGGAACAAGACAGTAGCGGAATACGAAAGGGAGTTTGTAAGGCTAAGTCAGTATGCGACTGAATGAGTTCAAACCGAGTCAGAAATGTTTAAACGTTTTGAGAAAGGTTTGGATGAGGAAATCAAGTTGTTGATTGGGATTCTTGAGATACGAGAATTCGCTGTATTAGCTGATCGGGCCAAGAAGGCCGAGGAGCTTAATAATGAAAAAAAACAAGCAAAGAGAGAAGCTCAAGTTTCAAGCAAGAGATCTAGTGGTAAGATGCTCTCATTTCCCACAAAGAAGTTACGGAGCCAACATAAATGCTCCACTTCATCGGTAGGATATTCAGGTAGAGCGAGAAGCTCCAAACGACATAATTAGAAGTCTTCTTCCCCAATGGTAATTAGTGTGGGGAGTGTGGATGACCAAAAGCTGAAGTGTAAAAGCTGCAATAAATTTCACTTCGGAGAGTGCCGGATGAAGAGTGGTGCGTGCTTTAGATGTGGTTCTCTTGACCATTTCCTCAAGGACTGCCCAGAGAGAACAGATAAAGAAGTGGATATAGCCCCGAAGTTAAGTACTCCTACTTCACGAGGTATGCCTCCGAGGTATCTTGGAAGTGCTAGTGGTAGTCGGGTTATGGCCAAAGACGCTACAAAATCAGAGGCTCGAGCCCTAGCAAGAACATATGCAATACGAGCTCGAAAGGAAGCCTCTGCTCCCGACGTCATCACGGGTACCTTTTTTCTTTTTAATACTTGTGTTGTTGCCTTATTTGATCTGGGGTTGACACATTCATACATTTGCATGAAATTGGTGTCTAGTATGAACATATCCATTGAACCTACGAAATTTATTATCAGAGTGTCGAACCCATTAGGCAAGCCAGTCATGGTTGATAAAGTTTGTAAGGATTGTCCCTTAATGATTCAGGGTCATTGTATTCCAGCTAACCTTATGTTATTGCCATTTGATGAGTTTGATGTAATACCTGGCATGGATTGGTTAGCCTTGCATGATGTAATGGTAAACTGTGGTGGCAAGTATATTGAATTGAAGTGCCCAGATGGTAAGATTCTACGGGTTGTTTCAAGAGAATTGGATACACCGCCAGTTGTAATTACCTCAATGATGGCTTGGAGATATATGAGAAAATGATATGAAGCCTATCTTGCTTTTGTCCTGAATGCTAAGGAAATAGATTTGAAGATTGAGTCTGTGCCAATAGTATGTGAATATCTAGACGTGTTCCCGGAGGAATTACCCGGATTGCCTCCTAAAAGAGAGATAGAGTTTGGTATTGAACTGGTGCTAGGGACATCTCCTATTTCTATTACTCCGTACAGGATGGCACCAACTGAGTTGAAAGAGTTGAAAGCACAGTTGTAAGAGCTGACGGATAAAGGTTTTGTAAGACTGAGTTTTTCGCCTTGGGGTGCTCCTGTATTGTTCATGAAGAAGAAAGATGGTTCAATGAGGCTATGTATAAATTATTGGTAATTGAACAAGGTAACTATTAAGAATAAGTATCCTTTTCCAAGGATTGATGATTTGTTTGACCAATTAAGGGGAGCCACTATATTCTCTAAGATAGACCTGGGATCCAGCTACTATCAGTTGCGAGTTAAGGAATCAGACGTACCTAAGACAACTTTCAGAACAATGTATGTCACTATGAATTCCTTGTCATTCCGTTTGGGTTAATGAATGCACCGGCTGTATTCTTGGGCCTAATGAATAGGATATTTCAGCCATACTTGGACAAGTTTGTCGTTGTGTTCATTGACTACATTTTAATTTATTCCAAGAATGAGACAGAACATACGAAGCATTTGAAAACTGTGTTGCAGACTTTACGAGAAAAACAATTGTATGCTAAGTTTAGCAAGAGTGAGTTTTGGCTCAAAGAAGTTGGGTTTTTGGGTCATGATGTTTCGTTTGAAGGCATCCAAGTTGATCCAAGTAAGATCTCTGCTATTGTTGAGTGGAACCAACCTAAAAATGTAACCGAGGTTAGAAGCTTTTTGGGCTTAGCCGATTACTACCAAAGATTTGTGAAAGGATTTTCCATGATAGCGACTCTAATGACGAGATTGCTACAGAAAGACGTGAAGTTCAAGTGGACGAAAAAGTGTTAGCAGAGTTTCGAGAAGTTGAAGACATTGCTGACTGAAGCTCCTGTATTAGTATTTCCTGAGCCAGGAAAAGAGTTTGTGGTCTACAGTGATGTATCCTTAAATGGACTGAGTTGTGTACTTATGCAAGAAAGCAAGGTGATAGCTTAAGCTTCACGACAGTTGAAGCTACACGAGAAGAATTATCCGACGCACGATTTAGAGCTTGCCGCCATTGTTTTTGCCTTGAAAATCTGGATGCACTACTTATATGTTGAGACTTGTCATATATTCACTGACCACAAGAGTTTAAAGTATTTGATGACTCAAAAGGAATTAAACCTGAGACAACGAAGATGGTTAGAATTAATTAAGGACTACGAGTTGATCATTAATTACCACCCAGGAAAAGCGAATGTGGTCGCCAACGCACTAAGTAGAAAATCTTTGTTTGCATTGAGTGCCATGAATGCCCGATTGACATTGTTTGATGATGGATCGGTCTTGGCAGAGCTAAGGGCTAGGCCAACATTTCTTCAAGAAATTTATGATGCTCAGACCAATGATAGCGACCTGCAAGCTAAAAGAACTCAATGTGAGTCAGGTATTGAATCAGATTTTCAGTTTAGTCCTGATGGATGTTTTATATTTAGAGGCAGAGTCTGTGTACCAAGGAATGATGAAGTTATTCAGAAAATTTTAAGAGAGGCACATGACAGCCGATTGTCTATTCATCCGGGAAGTACCAAGATGTACAACGATTTGAAGAAAATGTACTGGTGGAATGGCATGAAGAGAGACATCTCTGAATTTGTATCAAAATGTTTGATATGTCAGCAAGTCAAAGGTAAACATCAAGTGCCTTCAGGTTTGTTACAACCTGTAATGGTCCCCGAATGGAAGTGGGACAAAGTTACTACGGACTTTGTGATAGGATTGCCATCGACCTTGAAAAAGAAAAATGCTATTTGGGTTGTGGTGGATAAGTTGACGAAGTAGGGTCATTTTATTCCGATGAGGACAGACTACTCTCTTGATAAGTTGGCCGACTTATACATATTTGAGATAGTGAGGTTACATGGGGTACCACTATCGATTATTTCAAACAAAAATTTGAGATTCACTTCGAGATTCTAGAAAAAAGTTACAAGAAGCCTTGGGTACAAAAATGAGTTTCAGTATAGCTTTTCTCCTACAGACTGATGGTCAGTCGGAGCGGATGATTCAGATTCTTGAGGATATGTTGCGATGTTGCATCCTCGAATTTCAGGATAGCTGGGAAAAATACCTACCATTGGTAGAATTTGTCTACAACAACAATTTTCAATCGAGTTTGAGGATGGCGCCTTATGAAGCCTTGTATGGAAGAAAATGCCGAACTCCATTGTATTGAATGAAACTCAAGGAAAATTATATTCACGGGGTTGAGCTGACCAGGGAAACTGAAGAAAAGGTAAAAGTGATACGTGACTGTTTAAAAGCGGCAACAGATAGACAAAAGCCATATGCTGACCTGAAAAGAAAAGAAATCAAATTTCAAGTTGGAGATAAGGTATTCTTGAAAGTATCTGCATGGAAAAAGGTATTACGATTTGGCCAAAAGGGCAAATTGAGTCCATGATTTATAGGACCATACGAGATCATTGAAAGAATTGGACCATTAGCTTATCGTTTGGCATTGCCACCTGAACTGGAAAAGATTTACGACATGTTCTATGTATCCATGTTAAGGCGATATCGATCAGACCCCTCTCATGTGATTTCACTGACGGAGATTGAAATTAGACCGAACATGACTTATAGTGAGAAACCGGACAAGATTTTAGCTCGTGAGGTTAAACAGCTGAGAAATAAAGATGTAGCTTTAGTTAAAGTCTTATGACATCGACATGGTGTAGAAAAGGCTACATGGGAGCTAGAAGAAACAATGAGGAGTCAATATCCGAACTTATTTACTGGTAAGACTTTTGCGAACGAAAGTCCCTAAGGGAGGAGAAATGTAACATCCTGAAATAAAGCATAGTTAGAATAGTGGTTTCGGGACCACAAATCCGACGTTGAAAGATTTATTTTATGATTACTATAAGGTCTAGGATATGAGAATATGCATGTGTTAAAGTTTCATGAAGAAATTCTATGAGTAAGGTGTCCAATTAGAAAATAAGAACCAAATTGAATAAATTGCAAAACTTGGATTCTAAAAGCAATTTGCATGAAATTTCTTTAGATTATTAATTAGAAGGTCTTAAAGATTAGTTTGCCCAATTTATAAGTTTTTGGACAAAAATAGGCATGTATGGATGGAAGTTGAAAGAAAAGGCTTAAGGGCATTTTGGTTATTTGGCTAATTAATGAAATAAAATGGGAAAAATTAAGCCAAAAATTAGCCATTCTTCTCCCTCATCCAACCAAAATTCTCAAGCTCTCCATAGCTAGGGTTTTCAACATTTTCAAGCTGAATAGTAAGTGCTCCCAAGCCCCATTTTTAATGTTATTCGTATTTTTGTAATCCCGGTAACTTACTCTCTCTATTTCTACCCATATTTCATGCTAGGGTTCATGTTTAGAAATTTACCCATGCATGAGTTACTTGTATTTGGATGGTTTATGGAGGAATATGAAAGTTAGATGTGTGTTAAACATCTTTTTCTAGGTGATTTTCATCGAAAACACCTAAAAGGACTTTTTTGTAAAAGGTGTAAAGAATATGGTAGAAATGTGAAATAATGGGAAAATATGGGTTGTCATAAGAGGGAAAAACATTCAGCTAGGCTTGGGTAAGGTAGAAATTGCATGCATTTCACTATATGAGCCTAGCGACTAAATCGTAAAAATATGAAAAGTTAGGGGCAAAATGGTCATTTTATCCGGGGGTGAAATTTAGACTCAAAAATAATAATGTGAGGTGCTAATGATTCATTTTTATTGTTATAGAC
Organism: Gossypium arboreum; assembly: GCF_025698485.1. Classification (NCBI taxonomy): domain Eukaryota; kingdom Viridiplantae; phylum Streptophyta; class Magnoliopsida; order Malvales; family Malvaceae; genus Gossypium; species Gossypium arboreum. The sequence continues at coordinate 25,123,907 of NC_069076.1, read as the reverse complement.
CCTGAGGAACAAATTCCGGAGGTCGATCATGGAAAATGAAAAGTTTCGGAATAACCGAAACACGATACCGAGACAAGTACCAGGTAAGTTCGGATAACTTAAAGTAAACTCACAATATGTCTAATCGTATGATTTATGAATGTATGATAATTATATTTGATGATGGTATGAAAATCTATAAAATGCAATCTTAATAATAACATGTTGATAATGTCCAGGTTGAGGTTAAAAAGGAGATCCGATGAATAAACCGTGGCTTACATGACTTGAGATCTTGCATGTGTTACAGAAAAGGATTTAGCCTGGATGGGTAATCCGTTGATCTCAAATATAAAAAGGATCTAGCCCGGACGGGTGTTCTTTGAGTGATCAAGCCTCCCGTAGAATATGTGTGCATTGTGGATTTAGCCCGGAGGGGTAATCTGATTAGGGTTTGAATTTAGCCTGGACTGGTAATTTAGATCCGAACTCATTGAGGATGTGTATCGCTATAGGGATTTAGCCTGGACTGGTAATCCCGACATCACCTTATGAGTTTATGTTACGGGGGATTTAGCCTAGACTGGTAATCCCACCGTAAGATGTGAGGTTCGCGAGAGTGCATACATGAGACGATCGCTCTCATGACTTGACGGTAAATGGATAATCCATCGAGATTTATTAGAAACTCAACAGGATTAAAAATGGTGTATATAAATGATATGATGAATGATGAGCTCATCTAAGACAAATTACTTGGTACATCATTATTATGACTAAATTACTTGGTACATCATTATTATGACTAACTTGTTGATTGAGTGCATGTGATAGGGAAACCATTTCACTCCTATTGGTTCTACTGCTTAATATAGTTGTATGTTAATTAATCAGTAAGTTTACTTTCCAGTTATTCAGGCTTACTACGCATGTAAATGCTTACCCCTTTCTTTTCCTTATCTTTCAGAGCTCGAGGACTCGTAAAGATTGGAAGACGGTTTGAGAGTCAACAAACTATCAATTTGTCCAGCTTTGGTATACAAACTCTTTTATTTTGTTCAATGGCATGTATAGGGCTTTTGTTTATTTTGTTATATGTGTCATTTGTTTTGGCAAAATGAAGGCATTTTGAAGTATACATATTTATTGGTTTATGGCCATGAGAATTGGTTCACTTTGATGTAGGTTATGACCTACAAATTTATGCATTATGGGAACCTATAGGTGAGAGTAGATGAAAAAGGGTTACCAAAGGCTTGGAAAATAGCCTAAAAGGGTCCACACGAGTAGACACACGGGCGTGTGTCCAGGCCGTGTGTGACACACGGATCACCCCATAGGCCTGAGGTATGGCCGTGTGTCCTCTGTACCTAAAATTTTTAAGTCAGTTTCGAGCATGGGCTAGACACACAGGTGTGTGTCTTGGCCGTGTTCCCCTAAATACAGGCTGACGTCATAAACAGAATGCTCGATTTTTCGGACACAGGCAACCACACGGGCCAAGGACACAGGCATGTGCTTGCCGTGTGAAAACCCTTGTAGGTTCGAATTAGGAAATAAATTCAATTAATTCAACACGGGTAGGGAACACGGGTGTGTTCCTAAAGTACACAGGCTTGTGCTTTGCCTTCACACGAGCGTGTGAGGCTTTACCAAGAAAATATCTATGGATTTTCATAAGATTTCAGCTTAGTCTCGGATTGTTCTCAATGGGTGTTTAGGGCCTCTTAGGCCTGTAATAGGGACAATAAAATGTAATTTGATTGGTCTCATATGGGGATGAAATTTTATAATCTGAAATTCCCAAAAATGTTAGATACACGTCTGGTAACGGCTCACATTCGGTCCCGACCTCGGGTACGGGTAAGGGGTGTTACAATTAGTGTTTGGTTTGATATATTTGAATAATGGATGATGAAATGATAGTAGTGAATATGCATATTATATATGTCATGTGACTTGTTGGGAATGTGGTGAATTGGTACTTGGTTATGAATGACATATATGAATATTGATGCTAGTAGTTGAATAGTATATTTAGTACCATTTGGTATGTGTTGGTAAGTGAATTCAATGGTATGAATTGATGCAAATCTAGTTGGAAGTTAGTTAATCATTTTGACCAAAATGAGTATATAGTTAAACATGTATACATATTATCATTTGAGGTACCTAAGTGCATATTGGTTGTATGATATTACACCATATGTATATGACTTGCTTATGCATGATTTTGATGCCTTGTTATGGCTTGTGTATATATGCAATTTTGGCTGTAGGTATATGCCAAGTTGGATGAGAAAAATGGCTTGTAAAATGACCTTTTTTTTTTCCACACAAGCGTGTGTTACTTGGCCGTCTCGTGTGTCTTAGCCATGTGTGTCTAGCCAAGTAACACGACTGTGTGTCCTCTATAGCTTTCAAAGGGTTACAAGTCAAGCTGTTACATGGCCTAACACATGGCCTGATAGCGTGTGAGGTTATTTTGAAGAGTACAAGGCCTGGCACATGGGTGTGTGGCAAAATTATAGATTTAGAATAAATAGAAATTTTTTATTTTATATCTATTTATATAGAATCAATCAAAAATCAATCTACCCGCACACGGGTATGGACAAGGGTTGCGACAATGCTGTGTGACCCTTGCAGTGTTAAAATTTTCAATGTTTTCTAGAAATTCTCTGAGTTTCCAATTTAGTCCCGACTTGTTTCTAAAGCTTATTTAGGGCCCCGAAGGCTCGTATAAGGGACAATATGTATGTTTTGACCTAGTTCTAATATGTTTATTGATATGATATGAAATGTTTATAATATGTGTTCGAATGATTTGAAAACTCCGGTAATACTCTGTAACCCTATTTCGACGACAAATATGAGTTAGAGGTGTTACAATGCATTTGATCTTGCAACAAAATTTTCTACCTTAGACTTTAAATATGAATTTTTACATAATAATATTAAACTTATTGATTTTTATAATTATGTGAAATTCTTGACTCATTGTTAGAAATTCTTATGGATGACTATGCATATTCAAAGAAAGTTACAAGCTATTTTTTTCTTGAACACTCATGTGCCCAATATTTCTTTGTTTAGTGTTGATACCTTTTTTTTAAATGAGACATCCATGATCGCAGCTAATTTGAAGGATCGAAATAATGTCTTTGATCCTGGAGATAGTTTAGTTTCCAAGAAAGTTTAGGTAAGTATTTTTTTCATTTTATTGTTATTAATTCTAATCCCTTTTCTTTTTACGCAGTTAAAGATTTAAGGACAAATCTTCTGAGAAAGAGGGAATGATGCGAGTCTTAAGACCCAATTTCAGACCTATGGATTACACTACCTCAAGGCCCAACAATAAGATCAAAGACTAAGCAAATAAAATCAAGATTTGACCAAAGGCAATATGTGAGGATGAATATTTTTGAGGAAACAAGGAATTATACATCACGAAATGGGTGAAATTTATTAAATTCCATTTACAGAAGTTGCTAGTTTTTATGTTTGAGGAATCAGTAGAATTGCAATGAATTTCTGGATGGGATGCACGCATTTCTTGATGAAGATGTCTCATGACATTCGAAGATCTATCTCTTAGCTTCGAAACGCACTATGAATCACTCAATTTTGAGTTCGGTACCTCAAGTTATGACCATTTTAGTGAAGATTGCGCAAGTAGAATTTTTGGACGGGATTATGATGGGAATTACAAGTTTCGGGCTTTTAATTCGAGTTTAAATCATACTGGGTTCAAGTTTTAGGCTTAATTTATATTATAAACGAGCCCGATATTGTATTTATCATTGCTTATCATTGTATTATTTTTATTTCAAATTCTTTTATAATTATTAAGTATTTTAAATTATTTAAGAGTTTTATGTAAAAAGAAAGTTTAGTTTAAAACTACTTCTTGTTTAGGTTAATTAGAGTTCTAGTATACTTAAGATTTTTATTAAGATTTATTTAGCTAGCCTATATAAAGGCTTTTAGATTGTATACAAAAACCAATTTCATTATTTTTCAACAAATTCTTTTTTCAGTTAATAAGTTCTCTTTGAGTTTTTCTTTTTACGAATTTGTCTTTAGTTTTCTTTTAGAAGAGTTTTAACAATCTTTTCAGATTGTGAGGATCATCTTCAAACTTTTTCTTGCCAAGTTTCTTCCTTGGAGGGAAAATTAGAGCCGCTTGAAGGGGGGATTGTGGATTCTTCTTGTTTCCAAGGCTTCTTAGGACTTTTACATGCCACGTTTTATACTTTCCATCTATCTTCTTTATTTTCTTCCATATTGTTATAATATTTGATTTATTATTCTATTTTATTTGTCTTAGGTATTTATTTTAATTGTTTTACTTGACTTAGATTAAATTATGTTTCAGGTTGCATCAAAATCGAAGTTTTTTTCCGAACCTCTAGAGACCTAAGTCAAATTCGCGACTTGGACAAACTTTACGATCCTCTTTCGCACTCATTCGCTCTTATCCCTATCACCTAATACATTCATATGTGTGTGGCGCAATGAACACAATGGCTAGAAATGGGTATTCCTATTTCATAACCTTTTTTAGCAATAATTCTAGATACGGTTATGTATACCTTAGAAGGTATAAGTCTGAAGCTTTTGAAAAGTTCAAAGAATTCAAGGCTAAATTAGAGAAACAAACTGGTAAAAATATTTTTGCACTTTGATTAAATTAAAGAGGATAATATCTTGTTTGAGAATTTTTAGATTATTTGATAAAATATAGAATTATGTTACAATGGACTCCACCTAGAAGTCCATATCAAAATGGAGTGTCTAGGAGGAGAAACCAAACCTTATTGGACATGGCTCATTCCATGATGTTTAAGGCAAGCTTTCCAATATCCTTTTGGGGATATGCCTTAGAAATAATGACCTATCTTCTAAATACGATTCCAACCAAATCGGCAGATAAAACATCTTATGAGTTTTGGTATGAAAAGACACCGAATTTATCCTATCTTAAGATTTTGGGATGCAATGCTTATGTAAAGCGTGCAAAGTCTAATAAGCTTAGAGTTAGATTAGAAAAATGGTTTGCGAGATACCCAAATGAAACTATTGGGTGTTACTTCTATAACTCTACAGAACAAAATGTGCAAGTGTACACAATCGCAACATGTAATAAAGTGACAAGTAAATGCTGAGTTATCGTACCCACAGAGATTGTAAAAAAAATTATTTATGAATGCTATTTAAAACACTTTGCTGAAGAAAAATGTTTTCTTTGAAGAGGGTGATTAAAAGCTAAGATTTTAAGCTAAGTAAAGTAAATAAATAAATCTCAAATGCACGATTTCAAAATACGATTTTAATTAAGATACATAATTGTGTTAGATTAATTATATTTCTTGTAACAGCTTGGTTTAAACCCTAGTTCGAATAATGGTTTCGGGACCACGTATCTGAGTCAAAAAATATTTTAATATTATATTCTAAACTTAAAGTATGTGAATTGATATGTGTGAAATTTTCGTATGAAAATTTCATCGTTTGAGTGCTGATTTGTGAAAAAGGACTTAATCGCGTAATATGTAAAGTGACATTCTATTTGTTAAAGTACTAATTTGCTATGATTTATTAATTTTTAAGTCCTTAAAATGAAATTAGGCCATTATTAAAGTTAATGGACGGTAATGGCATGCATTATCTGGTTTTGTAATTAAATTATAAAGGTTAATTTGGTAAATGATTAATGAATGTTAATAAAATAAAACATAAAGTAAAAATCATGCATGTTCATCTTATTTTTTCCAAAACTTAAAGAAAAATAAAACATTTGAAGGCTTTAAGGTTTGGCACGCTTGGGAGCTTGATTAAGGTATGGATTTTGTTTAGTTTTTATTAATTTTTATGTTTTTGAGATCGTTGTTTCGAATACTAGTAAACCCATGCTTTAATTTTCAGAATTGATGATGAATTTGATATTTTTCATTGTTAATAATGTGATGAAATTGTTGTTTGATGATGAAGAATAAATCTTTGATGCTTGATTTTCATGTTTAATTAAGTGATTTTTGATAAAAATGTGTATTAAGGACTAAATTGAGAAATTTGTAAATTGAGGGGTCAAAATGTGAAATAAATGAAAGAAATGGGTTGCTAGAGACCTAAGGTAAATTCGGCCTATTATGGGTTTGATGAGATTTTTTGTATTTTGTGTTATTTTGAAATAGGGACTAAATTGTGAAAATGTGAAATGTTAGGGGCTAAAATGTAAAATGCCCAAATTATGTGTTGCTGGATAAAATTTAATGAAATGTTGAATAAGTAAGTTAATTTTGATATTAATTAGATTTGGAAAAGCGAAACTCAGATTTAGATCGAGGGAAAATCAAAGTATCGGATTAGTCGACTTAATTTGTCGTTGCTGCGAATGAGGTAAGTTCGTATTTTAATAAACATTATGAAATCATATTATAAATGCATACTATTTGTATGATTGAATTGAATGCCGAATGGTAATACAAATATATGTATTTTGAATAAGTTATACATATGTTATTATGATATTGAATTGTTCGAGAAGCAGAATAAATGAATACGAGAAAGTTCCGATAATGTGGCGACATTTGAAAAGCCCCGTACGAACCATAGGAATAGTTAGGATACATATGTCATGACATAGGAATCTGATATGTGTTATTGTGTAAGACCACGTTTGGCACATTGACATTGACTTATGATTTATGTGTAAGACCACGTCTGGGACATTGGCATCGTATTTGATTTCGTATAAGATCCTGTCTGGGACAGTGGCATCGATATTTGATTACATGTAAGACCACGTTTGGGACGTTGACATTGTACGAGCTTATGAGTTATCCGAGTATCATTCCAAAAAATAAATGATTAAGTGAAAGACATTCCGATTCAGGTACGTTGAAATGTATACAATATTTGAAAACAAAAGGTAAGTATATATGTGCAAAGAATGTTATGTGATGTATATGGAAATGAAATGTGAATACGTGTAAATGAAACATGAATAAATGAATAAGATATGGTTTTATAAAGTGGCATACGTGCAATTGTCAGATGTTATATCTATGAAAGGGGAAATTGAGTATAAATGATGATATGAGATTTATGTATATATATATGATTAGATGTCTTATTTCCATAATGTGCTCATTTGTCTATATGAATGTGTGAATTGAATGATGTAGGAGAATTGAGTTGAATAAGCTTGTGAAAGCTAAAGTTATTGAAGTAAGCAAGTATAATATTGAATGATGATAATTTGATATGAGAACATGTTTTATAACTTGGAAAAGTTGTATGAGATAGCATATCATGCATATGACTTTGTAATGAAATTATTTGTTATGTTAAGTTTATTAAGATAAGAGCTTACTAAGCTTTAAAGCTTACTCTGTGTGCATTTTTCCTATGTTTATAGAGTTTCGGAGACTTGCTTAAGTTGGAAGTCAAAGGAGATCTCATCACACTATCCGATTATTGTTTCAGTAAATGATTCAATAAAACCTTCAAACTAAGTCCAAAGATTCTTTGAGTAAGAACCATTGGATCATCACTTATTCAATCAATAGAATAGATATAATAAATAAAAATACAAAGAAAAGAAAGGTTTGTCAGTCTATTCAGACTTTTCTTTTTTAAAAATTTATTATTCGTATTTCTTATTCCTTTGCTAACTCAAGAATATAAACTGAATCAAGAACAAAAATATAAAAAATCTAATTTTTAAAAACACTATGGATATGATTTTTAATAGGAATGGGACTCCTACTTTTTCCGACGGCAACAACCACTGGGATTGGAGAGCAGGTGCTAATATTGCAGATTGATGCATTTTGGTTAAAAGACCCGAAGTGGCAAAGCCTTGGGTAAAAATAGCACTTGGTGCGGTTATTGCACTTAAATTATTTTTGCGCTTTTTAAATTTTAAATAGGAAACCATATGAATAAGGGAGAAACCCCATGAAAGAAAGATTATTAAAAATTATTATTATATAATTCAATATTAATTCAATAATAATAAAATTTAATATTTACTTAAAATTTAAAATTTAAAATTTAAAATTAAAATATTAATACTAGTATAAATATATATTTATACTGTATATAGTATAATACTATACAAATCCAAAACAAGTAATACTTTTTCGTTTTCACTTCATTTCAGATTTTTCTAAATAAAAGGAATTCTAATATCTAACTAATATCTAATATTTATTAGAATTTTAGAAATAAAAACTTTTAATTCGAAATTCTATTTATTCTAAATATAAATTCAAATTATAGATTGAGAAAAGATATTTTAGATTATGAACAGAATCCAATGTAGGCAAATGTGAAGAGGGAATATCTGAAAAGATGAACAACAGCAGAACACTAAAGCCACCTCATAACCATACAATATAGAATAACTGTGAAGGTTCTTGCACAACCCTGTTTTTTTTTTTTGGACAAGGTAATTAAAACATGTCTAACCACAAGATTCTAGAAGAATATATTAGAAAAAGGAAACAGGCCAACACTTACGTAAGGACTTCCTAATGCTCAGGATGTGATGAAAAAAAAATCTGTAAACCATTTAAGTTAAAGTTTTACCTAAGTTCAAGTTTATGTTAACTGCAATCATAGTTATTAATTTAAAGTCCTTCAGAGCTATTGGAGAAGTGATCCCCATGGTAGAAGTAACCAAACCGTATGCTTCCCATTTAATTCTCTTAAAACTGTTCATGTCAACAGAGAAGCACATAACAACAATCGGCAAAATGCCCTGCTATCAATGTCATAGTAAAAAGAGTTCAACTTACCTGAAATCACAAGTACCATACAGATCTGACTGTATATATGTATCGAGCTCGAGCTCATCTTTGTATATTTTCGAAACTAGCTGCAACCAGGAAACCAAGTTTCATAAGGGTAAGTGATAAAATGAATGCAACAAAAAAAAGGGGAAATTGCTAATTACAGTAAAAGTAAAAAATCCAAAAAACAGGGATTGTAGCTCGCATGCAATAGCTAAACTATAACCTGGCTACAAGGAAGAATAAGAAATGAAGAATAAATAAATTTATTGCCAACATTCATAACAGCTAGTTCTAACAAAATATTAGAATCATCAAAAAAATTTTGGCAAATAGTAAAAAGAAGAAATATTCGATTAATCCTGATAACTTATTTTGTTAGAACTACTATTTATTTCTTGAGTTAGAAATTCGTTTTTCTTGTCTTTTATAATTAGAATTTTTTGTATTTGATTTTTGATTGTCTTTGTTCTCTTAGTCAGATCTTTTATTTTTTCCCAGAATGTATCCTAATTTTTGGCCTAATTCTTCTTCTGATGATCGATTCAACAAGCAGATGATTATTCATCCGCTTCTCACGTTCCGTGAATAGCCGGGACATTGAGGAATATCCAGAAAGGCACTTAGGGAATCGGTCTGATTCTATCTCCGTTCGTTCCGTTTGAAGAAAGGAAGGATCCCAAAGAATCGATCTTTCTTTTAGTTGTTGAATCTCTCTTTGATTGATCAATGTGTGATATTCTGAATCCTCATTACTAATGGAATTGAAACGATCTCTGGATTGATCAGAAGATCCTTTCAATTGGCAAGAATTCGTTACTTGAACGAAACTAGATCTTGTGGAATCATATTGAATATTTGACGATACATTCCGTACCTTGCTAAAAAATCGATCCCTGTTTACCAACCATACATTGTCTAACCAAATCCAATTCTCTCTCGATATGTTCCTCAAAAAATCCGATTCGTGTGGATTCTTCCCCCAGATCATATAAAGGGGATGATTTTAGATCGAAGCAATTTGATGAATTCCTTCTAAAAGTTCATATCAAAATAGTACTAGTTGATGAGAGTTACTTGAAACAAAAAAGTAAAGTCGAATTTTTTGGTTATTCTCTCAATTCAATAAAATGCAACTGGATCTAGTATGTATGAGTTGGCGATCGAATCTATATGGATACAATTTATAGTGGGATCTCGAAAAACAAGCAATTTTTTTTGGGCCTTTATCCTTTTTTGGTTCATTAGGGTTTTTATTAGTTGGAACTTCTAGTTATCTTGGTAGGAATTTGATATCTTTATTTCGTCTCAAGAAATAGTTTTTTTCCACAAGGAATCGTGATGTCTTTCTATGGGATCGCAGGCTCTTTATTAGTTCCTATTTGTGGTGCACAATTTTTTGGAATGTAGGCGGTGGTTATGATCGATTCGATAGAAAGGAGGAATAGTCTGTATTTTTCGTTGGGGTTTTCTGGAAAAATCATCGCATCTTTCTACGATTCCTTATGAAAGATATTCATCCATCGAATAGAAGTTAAAGAGGGTATTTATGCTCGTCGTGTCCTTTATATGGAAATCGAGACCGGGGCCGTTCCTTGACTCGTCTTGATGAAAATTTGACTCCCTGAATTTGAACAAAAAGTCTGAATTGGCCTATTTTTACGTGTACCAATTGAAGCTTTTGAAATGAATTGCGAATAAAAGCTTTCTCGGGAGGAAAAAGCTCAATCCAAGAATCCTCTTTTTCTATAGCGAACTAAACCGAAGTTTCTTGAAATGCCCATTCAAACCAAAGTGGACGTGTGATGACCTATTTTGACCCTAGTCGGAAGTGGTTTCGGGACCACAAAACCGAGACACAGAAAAATAATTAAATGTCATATTCCTTGTTTATTGTGTGTGCACATGCATATATGAAGGTTTTATGCTTTAATTTTGACAATTGAATATGAAATTGTAAATAGGACTTATGTGTGAAAAATGTGAAAGATGATGGGTAATTTTAAAAGTGGTTTATAATAAAGGTACTAAAAGGAATGGTTTTGCATGTCAAATTGCCCATTTTATTGTTGGTGGCGGCCATGTTGCTAGTTAATAAATAATATATATATTTTCTATTATCAATATGTTAATTAAATGGCTTTTATTTATTGAATAATAATAAAAGAATAAAGAGAACATGGGTGATAAAAACAAAGTGTTCATCTTTGTTTCTTGAAGAACCGAATGTGAAAGAAGTTTAGGGGAGGAACATCATTCGGTCATCCTAGTCTTAATTAAGGTAAGAAGTTTTGGTTAATTCTTGAAATTTTAGTTAAATTCTAGTAAATTACTAAGTTCCTTATTAGACCCATGTTAAATTTTTGATATTTGGTGAATGAATATGGTTTTCGGTCATGGTAAATAATAAAGAATGTGGTTGTTGTTCTTGTTAACTTGGATGAATTTTGGTGGATAGGTGTTTGAATCAAACAAATGATCATGTGTGTACACTAGATGCTAAGTGAGAAGAATCGGTCATTATATTAGAGGCCATTGCGAATATGAACTTAGTTATTGTGAGTGATGAGTGTGTTTTGAGTTGATGAAAAAAATGCTTAAAATGTGTTATAAGCAAATTATATGCTAAGCTAAGGTTGTTAAATTATCAATTTTTCTTCCTTGCGAATATGTGTTTATAAAGATGAGTGGTGTTGAACGTTTTAAATAATTTAGATGATTATTAATCTAGGTATAAGCTAGGTAATATTAATTGATTGTGACTTAATTGTTTTATAGCAAGTGCCGATTATGGAAATATCAAAATTCGGTCTTAGATCTTAATGTATATTTTTTTTATTCCATTAAGTTGAATTGGAAAGTTGTTACATGCAAAGAAGATGATTAGGACTTATATAGACAATCGGCATTAGCTAAGGAGTGAGAATGTTAATTGGTAATGTATATGTAAATGAGTAGTGTTATACACATATGATCTATTTGGTAATAATCGCATTGGCTACACTAGTGTATAAGAAAATGAAGTAAACTATGTGAGTTTTGCTTATGTATGCGAAACTAGTATAAGATGAATGATCGGTTACTAGGGTTATAAAATCATTTTGAGTTGAGTTATAAGTGACTATCGTGGCTTGATGAGTTCTTACCATTTTCAGTTACAAATAAGTATGAAGTTTGAACCATGGCATAATTATAAATATTAATACATATTGAAATTGTTATGTGATTGCCGAATGTGAATTATGAGTAAACAATATGGGTTAAGATATTAAACAAATCCATTTGTATTTATTAAGCTAAAGAGCAAGGAGGATCGAAGTCGGATAGGGGAAAAGAGAAGGCAATAGAGTAGCCAATCTACAACCGTTTCAATATACCGAGGTAAGTTTTTAAGTAGGCTCTTCTAGTATACATAATTAAAGATGCCTATAAGAATATGGTAAATGAATCGAAATTTTTGGTTGGCACTTGAATAAAATTGTTCATTAATTAATGTGGGTATGCGATTCATAGTGAGGATCATTTGGAGTTAAGTCAGTAATGGTGTTATGAACATGTGAATTTGAGTATAACTTTGGAGTTGAAATGTGAATGATGATATGTATATTGATAGAATCTATCCGGACTAAAGGTCCGCAGGCCGTGAGTGGAAAAAATAGAATCGGGTTAAGTCCCGAAGGCATTCGTGCGGGTTATTATGATCGGTTAAGTCCCAAGGCATTCGTATGCGGTTATTATAACCGAGTTAAGTCCCAAGGCATTTGTGCTGGTTGTTACATCCGAGCCAAATTCCGAAAGTATTTATGTTTGGAAAGGTGCGACTCTGTCGTAATAATTCCGATTAATGTGCTCATAATCCTTAATATGACCATGTATGGATCGTATATACATTGGAAAAAAAAATTTGGTACAGTGTCAGTTGTGATTACGAAATCCAATAATGCTCTTCCGGCCATTTCTTAGGATTATATGAAGTCTATAGCTCACTCGAGCTACATGAAATTGAATCAAATGAAATTTAGTTAAGTTTGACTTCGAATGTATAAACCTATTGATAAAAGTGTAAATTAAAACGAATACGTGATCTTGTGCATAGGCATTTATTTATCCTTATGAATGCTATTTCTTTTGTGTTTTTGTTTCAAATGAGTTCCTTACTTATAAACTTACTAAGCATCAAACGCTTACTCTGTTGCTTAAATTCTCTCAGATATAGATTTTGTTCGTCACCTATCGGACTCGGAGGTGTCAAAGTCGAAGTCATCCACACTATCTAAGCCACTTTTTGGTACTCTTCAGTTGAACTTGATAATGGCATGTATAGGGCTGACCCTTGTTGTTAATTAAGTATCCTTTGGTAATGTATAATCATATAGCCATGCGAAAATGGCTTGTATATTTTGAGTATAACATTATGATCATTTTGTATATATGGTCTTATGATATGGTTATTAAGTGGTGTGGAAATGCTTGGTAATGATTAGCCATTGGAATGGCCAATCATGGTCCTATTGGTGCTACATATGTCATGGCTAATCGTGATTATACTTGGAAATAATGTACGTCAAATTACTAGTTGATTCATGGAAAACTATGAAATAGGTAAAATTTACCTTAAAATAGATGTTGACAAAGAAGAGTGATGTGAATTTGAAAAATCACTAAAAATAGTAGAAATGGAATTAAATAATGAATAAATATGTAATCGAATCTTGATGAGTCTGTTTTCATATGAACGAAACGAAATGACCATATGAGCCGTATTTTATGAGATGTTTAAGTTTTCGTGAAAAAGGGCCAGAGCAATTTTTGGATCCCCTGTTCTGACTTTGGAAATTCACCATAAATTAACCAGAGATAATTAGAAGTCATGCTTTATATGTACAGATTCATTTTTGAGTCTAGTTTTATAAGAAATAAACGGAATAAGTATTGAAGCCCTGTACAGGGAGATATCTAAGTCGTAATGCATGAAGGTCAGAGTAGTAAAACCCTGAAACATGGGAGACTTTAACTAATAAACTGTACTAATTGGCCATTACCAAAAATTCTAGAAAAAAATTGGTAAATATATGTATGAGTCTAGTTTCAGGAAAAATTTACCGAATTGGATTTTGAGTTTTGGAACTCGAGATATGATTTTTAGAGTGACTGTGATGCAGTTAGCCAGCTCATCTAGAAATTTTAAAAATGAATTGTATGAGCTGTTTAAGTAAGGAGTTAAGTCCGTTAGCACCTCGTGTTTGACTCCGGCAACGGTCTCAGGTGCGAGGTGTTACATTTAATTGGTATCAGAGCTACGGTTTAGTCGATTCTAGGACTACCGTAATACGTAGGGGAATAGCTATACATGCCATTATGTGTTTATTTGATAGTGTGGTGATTTCTGGCAGTTAAAAATGTGTTTATTTATAGTAATGGATCTTGATCCCAACCGAGCGGTAGCTGATGATGTTGAGAGTGTAGCGTCTGCTCTCGCACATGGGACGGCGCCGGTGGACTCTCAACCTATTGCTAGTAATCAGAATGATGAAGCTAGGCAGACTTTTTATAGCGTGATGAATGATTGGTTCAATCAGTATATTCGAACTAATACGGCTATCCCACAACCCCCACCCCCGACTAATACAAACCCTGCACCTGGAATATCTCCTGGAGTTAACCCATCGAGGTTGAACAAGCCCCCGGTTGATAGGATTCGGAAGCATGGGGCTACTGAGTTCAAGGCTACTGACAGTGATGGTGCTGAGCAGACTGAGTTTTGGCTTGATAATACCGTTCGTGTGTTCGATGAATTATCGTGCACACCTGATGAATGTTTAAAATGTGCTATATCTCTGTTACGTGATTCTGCCTACTATTGGTGGAATACTTTGGTTTCCGTCGTGCCGAGAGAACGGGTTACTTGGGAATTCTTTCAAACCAAGTTTCGCAAGAAATATATCAGTCAAAGATTCATCGATCAGAAACGGAAAGAATTTCTTGAGCTTAAGCAGGGTTCTATGTCAGTTACTGATTATGAGCGAAAGTTTGTCAGACATAGTAGATACGCTCGGGAATGTGTTTCGTCCGAGGCTATCATGTGTAAACGCTTCGAGGATGGGTTGAACGAAGATATAAAACTGTATGTTGGCATTCTTGAAATTAGAGAATTTGTAGTACTTGTCGAACGAGATTGCAAAGCCAAAGAGCTCAATAAGAAGAAAAGAAAAGCTGAAGTGGAAGCAAGAGAATTTCGTAAGAGGTCTTCGGGAAAGCCCTTTCAACAATCATCGAAGAAATTTAAAAGTGATCCAGGCCGATCTAAAGACACTTTGGGCTTTTCCAGACGAGATCGTGATCGACCCCCTGTGAGTATGCGAGTCACTTCGGTTGCCAGTGTTGGAAATGATCGTCGGGACAGGACGGAGTGCCAGTATTGCGGTAAATAGCATTCGGGGAGATGTAGATTCCATGACCGCTCCTGTTATAAGTGCGGATCAGCTGACCACTTTATCAAGGATTGCCCGAGACTGTCTGAACAGAATGTAAATCAGAGTGGGAAACCGGGGCTACTACTGCTCGAGGTAGACCATCTAAAAATGTGGGGAATGCTAGTGGTGGTCAGAGAGGATCTAGAGATGTTACCACCAGATCTGAGGCTCGTGCTCCTGCTAGAGCTTATGCTATACGTGCACGCGAGGATGCTTCTTCGCCTGATGTTATTACCGGTACTTTCACTCTCTTTGATACTAATATGATTGCATTGATTGACCCTGGTTCTACTCATTCATATGTATGTGAGACTTTAGCATCCAGTAAGACTTCACCTGTTGAGTCTACTGAGTTCGTAGTTCTGGTGTCAAATCCCTTGGGTCGTTATGTACTGGTTGACAAGGTGTGTAAGAAATGTCCCCTAGTAATCAGAGGTTCCTGCTTTCCGGCCGATTTGATGCTTTTACCGTTTGATAAATTTGATGTTATCCTCGGTATGGATTGGTTAACCGTTCATGATGCAGTTGTGAATTGCAAAAGAAAAACTATCAATTTGAGGTGTGCAAATAATGAGATAATTCGAGTTGAGTCTACTGACTTGAACGGATTGCCAGCAATAATATCCTCGATGTTGGCTCAGAAACATGTAAGAAAGGGGTGTGAAACATATCTTACGTACGTACTTGATAGCAAAGAGTCAGAAAAGAGACTTGAATCAGTACCAGTGGTTTGTGAGTATTCAGATGTTTTTCCTGAGGAGTTTCTAGGATTACCACCCATTCGAGAGGTTGAATTTGGCATCGAACTAGTACCTGGTGCCACTCCAATTTCGATAGCTCCGTATCATATGGCACCAACGGAATTGAAAGAATTGAAAGCACAGTTGCAAGAGTTGACGGATAGAGGTTTTGCTCGACCGAGTTTTTCACCTTGGGGTGCACCAGTATTGTTTGTGAAAAAGAAGGATGAAACCATGAGACTGTGCATCGACTATCGTCAGTTGAATAAAGTGACGATAAAGAATAAATATCCGTTACCGCGTATTGATGATTTGTTCGATCAACTGAAGGGAGCCTCTGTATTTTCGAAGATAGATTTGAGATCGGGTTATTATCAGTTGAGAGCTCGAGATTCAGATATACCCAAAGCTGCTTTCAGAATGAGATACGGTCATTACGAGTTCTTAGTAATGCCGTTTGGGCTCACTAATGCCCCTGCGGTATTTATGGATTTGATAAATCGGATCTTCAGACCGTATTTGGATTGGTTTGTAGTTGTGTTTATTGATGATATCTTGGTCTATTCAAGAAATGAAACCGATCATGTTGAGCACCTGAGATTGGTGTTGCAGATTTTGCAGGATAAGCGGTTATATGCTAAGTTCAGTAAATGTGAGTTCTGGTTGAGAGAAGTTACCTTTTTGGGTCATGTGGTATCTTCATCGGGTATTAGAGTTGATTCGGGTAAAATATCAGCCATACTTGATTGGAAGCCACCAAGGAATATTACGGAAGTTCAAAGCTTTTTGGGACTTGCTGGTTACTATAGACGATTTGTAAAGGGTTTCTCGATGATAGCCACCCCAATGACGAAACTACTTCAGAAAGATGTTAAGTTTGAATGGTCAGAAGAATGTCAGAAAAGTTTTGATCAATTGAAAACTTATTTGACTGAAGCTCCGGTGCTGGTACAGCCCGAATCCGGTAAAGAGTTTGTCATTTACAGTGATGCATCCTTACTTGGGTTGGGTTGTGTGTTGATGCAAGAAGGTCGAGTTGTAGCCTACGCGTCGAGGCAATTGAAGCCACATGAGAAAAACTATCCGACCCATGATCTCGAATTAGCTGCCATTGTATTCGCTTTGAAAATATGGCGACATTATTTGTTTGGTGAGAGGTGCCATGTATTTTCGGATCACAAAAGTCTCAAATATTTAATGACTCAAAGAGATTTGAATCTGTGACAGAGACGTTGGCTTGAGTTGTTAAAAGATTATGAGCTTGTCATTGATTATCACCCGGGAAAGGCTAATGTGGTTGCGGATGCTTTAAGTCGTAAATCACTGTTTACTTTACGAACGATGAATGTATACCTATCTGTTTTATCTGATAATGTGTTAGTAGCAGAATTGAAGGCTAAAGCCTTGTTGATTCCTCTAATACGTGAGTCCCAAAAAGTCGACGATGAATTGATTGCTAAACGAACTGAATGTGCTTCTAATATGGAATCGGAGTTTCAAATAGACGACAATGATTGTTTAAGGTTCAGAAGTCGATTGTGTGTTCCAAGAAATTCAGAACTTATTTCGATGATCTTGAGTGAGGCTCATAGTAGTTGAATGTCTATCCACCTGGGTAGTACAAAAATGTACAATGATTTGAAACGTCAGTTTTGGTGGCCTGGTATGAAACGAGACATTTCTGACTTTGTTTCGAAGTGTTTGATATGTCAACAAGTGAAAGCGGAACACCAAGTGCCTTCGGGATTACTTCAGCCGATCATGATACCCGAATGGAAGTGGGATCGAGTCACGATGGATTTTGTATCTGGATTGCCATTGTCATCAAGCAAGAAAGATGCGATCCGGTTGTTGTTGATAGACCGACAAAGTCGGCTCATTTTATCCTTATGCGTCGGATTATTCTCTTGACAAGCTAGCTGAAATGTATGTATCCCAGATTGTAAGGTTACATGGAGTACCCATTTCTATTGTGTCAGATAGAGATCCGAGATTCACATCGCGATTTTGGAAGAAATTTCAAGAAGCTTTGGGTACCAAGTTACATTTTAGCACCGCTTTTCATCCCCAGACTAATGGTCAATCCGAACGAATAATTCAGATACTCGAGGATATGTTGAGATGTTGCATCCTTAAGTTTAGTGGTTTATGGGAACGGTATTTACCTTTGATTGAATTTGCTTACAACAATAGTTTTCAATCAAGTATTAAGATGGCACCTTACGAGGCTTTGTACGGTCGTAAATTCCGTACACCATTATTTTGGACCGAGCTCAGTGAAAGTAGAATTTTTGGAGTTGATTTGATTAAAGATCTTTGAGCGTAAAGTAAAATAATTCGTGAAAGTCCGAAGGCGAGATCGATCGTCGAGAAGTCGTACGCGGATTTAAAACAAAGAGATATTGAGTATCAGGTGGGAGACAAAGTGTTTCTTAAAGTTTCACCTTGGAAAAAGATACTCAGATTTGGCCGTAAGGGCAAATTGAGTCTGAGGTTCATAGGGCCGTATGAAATATCTGAACGAGTTGGTCCAGTGGCATATAGATTGATTTTACCCCCTGATCTCGAAAAGATTCACAACGTTTTTCATGTTTCGATGCTTCGACGTTACAGATATGATCCTTCGCACATAATTAATCCCTCAGAGGTTGAAATTCAATCCGATATGAGTTATGAAGAAGAACCAATTCGCATCCTAGCTCGTGAGGTGAAAGAGTTACGAAACAAAAAAGTTCCTTTAGTAAAAGTGTTATGGCTCAAGCATGGGATGGAAGAAGCTACTTGGGAACCCGAGAACTCTATGATAGAACGATATCCTAACTTGTTCACTGGTAAGATTTTCGGGGACGAAAATTTCTTATGTGGGGGAGAGCTGTGACAGCCCTATTTTGACCCTAGTAGGGAAGTGGTTTCGGGACCACAAAATCGAGACGCAAAAAAATAATTAAATGTCATATTCCATGTTTATTGTGTGTGCACATGCATATATGAAGGTTTTATGCTTTAATTTTGACAATTGAATATGAAATTTTAAATAGGACTTATGTGTGAAAAATGTGAAAGATGATGGGTAATTTTTAAAAGTGGTTTATAATAAAGGTACTAAAAGGAATGGTTTTGCATGTCAAATTGCCCATTTTATTGTTGGTGGCCGCCATGTTGCTAGTTAATAAATAATATATATATTTTCTATTATCAATATGTTAATTAAATGGCTTTTATTTATTGAATAATAATAAAAGAATAAAGAGAACATGGGTGATAAAAACAAAGTGTTCATCTTTGTTTCTTGAAGAACCGAATGTGAAAGAAGTTTAGGGGAGGAACATCATTCGGTCATCCTAGTCTTAATTAAGGTAAGAAGTTTTGGTTAATTCTTGAAATTTTAGTTAAATTCTAGTAAATTACTAAGTTCCTTATTAGACCCATGTTAAATTTTTGATATTTGGTGAATGAATATGGTTTTCGGTCATGGTAAATAATAAAGAATGTGGTTGTTGTTCTTGTTAACTTGGATGAATTTTGGTGGATAGGTGTTTAAATCAAACAAATGATCATGTGTGTACACTAGATGCTAAGTGAGAAGAATCGGTCATTATATTAGAGGCCATTTCCGAATATGAACTTAGTTATTGTGAGTGATGAGTGTGTTTTGAGTTGATGAAAAAAAAAATGCTTAAAAATGTGTTATAAGCAAATTATATGCTAAGCTAAGGTTGTTAAATTATCAATTTTTCTTCCTTGCCGAATATGTGTTTATAAAGATGAGTGGTGTTGAACGTTTTAAATAATTTAGATGATTATTAATCTAGGTATAAGCTAGGTAATATTAATTGATTGTGACTTAATTGTTTTATAGCAAGTGCCGATTATGGAAATTTCAAAATTTGGTCTTAGATCTTAATGTATATTTTTTTTATTCCATTAAGTTGAATTGGAAAGTTGTTACATGCAAAGAAGATGATTAGGACTTATATAGACAATCGGCATTAGCTAAGGAGTGAGAATGTTGATTGGTAATGTATATGTAAATGAGTAGTGTTATACACATATGATCTATTTGGTAATAATCGAATTGGCTACACTAGTGTATAAGAAAACGAAGTAAACTATGTGAGTTTTGCTTATGTATGCGAAACTAGTATAAGATGAATGATCGGTTACTAGGGTTATAAAATCATTTTGAGTTGAGTTATAAGTGACTATCGTGGCTTGATGAGTTCTTACCATTTTCAGTTACAAATAAGTATGAAGTTTGAACCATGGCATAATTATAAATATTAATACATATTGAAATTGTTATGTGATTGCCGAATGTGAATTATGAGTAAACAATATGGGTTAAGATATTAAACAAATCTATTTGTATTTATTAAGCTCAAGAGCAAGGAGGATCGAAGTCGGATAGGGAAAAGAGAAGGCAATAGAGTAGCCAATCTACTACCGTTTCAATATACCGAGGTAAGTTTTAAGTAGGCTCTTCTAGTATACATAATTAAAGATGCCTATAAGAATATGGTAAATGAATCGAAATTTTGGTTGGCACTTGAATAAAATTGTTCATTAATTAATGTGGGTATGCGATTCATAGTGAGGATCATTTGGAGTTAAGCTGTAATGGTGTTATGAACATGTGAATTTGAATATAACTTTGGAGTTGAAATGTGAATGATGATATGTATATTGATAGAATCTATCCGGACTAAAGGTCCGCAGGCTATGAGCTAGAAAAAAATATAACCGGGTTAAGTTCCGATGGCATTCGTGCGGGTTATTATGACCGGGTTAAGTCCCGAAGGCATTCGTGCGGGTTATTATAATCGGGTTAAGTCCCGAAGGCATTTGTGCTGTTTGTTACATCCGAGCCAAATTCCGAAAGTATTTATGTTTGGAAAGGTGTGACTCTGTCGTAATAATTCCGATTAATGTGCTCATAATCCCTAATATGACCATGTATGGATTGTATATACATTGGAAAAAAAAATTTGGTACAGTGTCAGTTGTGATTACGAAATCCAATAATGCTCTTCCGGCCATTTCTTAGGATTATATGAAGTCTATAGCTCACTCGAGCTACATGAAATTGAATCAAATGAAATTTAGTTAAGTTTGACTTCGAATGTATAAACCTATTGATAAAAGTGTAAATTAAAACGAATACGTGAACTTGTGCATAGGCATTTATTTATCCTTATGAATGCTATTTCTTTTGTGTTTTTGTTTCAAATGAGTTCCTTACTTATAAACTTACTAAGCATCAAACGCTTACTCTTGCTTAAATTCTCTCATATTATAGATTTTGTTCGTCACCATCGGACTCGGAGGTGTCAAAGTCAAGTCATCCACACTATCTAAGCCACTTTTGGTACTCTTCAGTTGAACTTGATAATGGCATGTATAGAGGTGTGTGACACCAAAATTGACCCTAGTCGGAAGGTGGTCTCGGGACCACAAAACCGAGGCATAAAAATAATTTAAAATTTATTTCGATGCCTATAATATGTGTGTATTCATGTATGACATTTTTGATGATTGATTTAGTGTTATAAAGGTGAATTTCACTAGAAAGGACCTAGTAGTGAACTTTGAAAGTATGATGGGGAAATGTGTGATGACTAATTAAAGCATGCATGCAAAATAATGGACTTGCATGTCAAATTCCCTTTGTACAAGTGATGGCCGGCCATGACAAAGAGATATGGGCTAAACATGTCATGAAACATGTTTTGTTGGGCATTAGGGAGAAATAATAAACAAATAAGCATGGGTAAGAAAAGAATGAAAAAAAAGGTGTGTGAGTGTGGTAATCCCCCTTGCCGTGAGTTGAGAAAGAAGGAAGAAAAAATTTGTTGTGTTCATCCTTTCTCATCTTTTGGCCGAAAATCATAAGGAGGAAGAAAGAGGATTTTTGCTTCATGCTTGGTTTAGAAGAGATCTAGAAGGTGATTTGGCTAAATTGGCATCAAGATTAAGGTATGTATGAGGTTGTGTTAGGAGTTTCATGCATGTTTTGGTTGCTAACTTGATGTGCATGTTAGCCATGGCTCAAATCTTTGTTATGCCATGGAAATGGTATTTGGCCAAAGTTGTTATGGTGATAAAGCCATTGCATGCTAAGTGTGAAGCTTGATGATGATGCATGCAATGATGGATTGTCTACTCATGAGTAAGATTTTGAGTTTTCTTTTGTTTAACCATGATTGAAGTTGAAAAGGGGCATGATTGTCATATTCGCCATGATGCATTCATGAGCATGGTTCATGCTTCTTGCATGTTAGTTAAAATTTGTGTTTTGGATGGCTATGGACACCTTGAAATTCGCCATGCTCATATATGTATATATATGTTTGCACATGATGTTTTGGTTGTGAACTAAGTGATGAATATGTTTGTTTAAAGAAGAAGATGTTGAAGAATGATTGTGAAATTGCAAGCACATTCGGCCTAGCACACATATGAGTGCTTGATGCTATAATATAAATTTTGAGCTACAATATGCAAAGCATTAACTAGTAAAATGCATGCTGTTTTGTGAGGTATTAAGTGCATAATTGGCCTCAACATGGACATGAATATTCGGCCTTGGGTAGCCTATTGAAGGCCTTAGCTTTTCCTTGATGCTCGAATGAATTGTATTGAATTGCTTGATGTAGTATAAAATGTGCATGACCATTGTGTATTCAAGCTAAAGGGTGGCCATATGACCATTTAAACTCCTTGTCATATTCGGCCATAAGCTAGCACAATGAGGTTTTAATAAATTGAATTTGTTTGAATTAGCTCAAGAGCTTAGAGGGCCACAATTGGACAAGGGGAAGGAAAAAGTGATCGAATAGCCGTAAAAGCCGTTCGACAACATCCGAGGTAAGTCCTCAAGAAGTGACCTTAATTGAATTATGTGGAATGAAATATGGATGTATTGATTATTGATTTATGTGTGTATGAGTATTCGAATGATACCGGCTAAGTCCCGGCGATTATGCTAATGATTATAATTGTGTTTGAGCCTTAGTAACGAAAATGAAATATGTATGTCCAATGATTATTGATGTATGTGTGCATGAGAAATTGAATGATATCCGGCTAAGCCCGAAGACAATTATGCTGGAAATTATAACCGGGTTAAGACCGAAGGCAATGGTGCTAGTGGCTATATCCGGCTAAGACCGAAGGCATTCGTGCGAAGTCATTCTATCCGGCTAAGACCAAGGCATTTGTGCAATCGTGATATCCGGGTTAAGTCCGTGAGGCCTTGGTGCGGGTTACCATATCCGGCTATGTCCCAAGGCGTTTGAACAAGTAGCTATATCCGGTTAAGCTCAAGGTATGTGATTTGAAAATTATAAGCTTGCTGGAAAATTTCAGCTAATACACTTGTGAAATTTCCCAATAACAAGGTAAGTGTGGTGTGTGCTTTGCGCTAGGAGTAAGAGCGTATGCATATCCGCTCCTATGATGGAACGAGTTATCGGCCTTAACGAAGCCGTTATTTGTGTATGAACATAAGAGTTGGGATGGTGAAGTAAGTATGATTATGTGAATGTGTATTAGTGAAATGATGTATTTGGTTACGTGAATGTAATGCTTTAATTAAAGCTGATTTTATTCCTTGAGACTTACTAAGCATAAAATGCTTACCCGTTGCTTTGGCTCTCTGTCTTATAGATTTTGCTCGATAGCAATCGGATTCGGGATCATTAAAGTCAAGTCATCCACACTATCAACGCCTCTATTTTGGTATAAATTTTGGTTGAACTTTGAAATGGCATGTATAGGACTACCCTTGTTGGTTTAAAAATGTGGTGATGTATATGTGTACGGCCATGCGAAAATGACTCGTAAAAGTGAAGAATGAACTTAGACTATTTGCGGTTTGTATATATATATATGGTGTCATGATGTGACTATGAATTGGAAATGGGAATGTTGGTCACATGATCAGCCATTGGCATGGTTAAAATGATCATATGTGGACCTATGTATGGCAAGACTAGTTGGTTCATGGAGACTACAAAATAGGTAAGACCTACCTTAAAACAGATGCTGCCAGCTGCAGTAACGTGAATGTGAAAAATCACCAAAATTTGTAGGAATGGTATTAAATAGTGAATCAGCTATGTAAATGAACCTTGATGAGTCTATTTTCATATGGAAGAAACGAAATGGTCATAGGAGTTACTTGTTAAGAGATATTAAAGCTATTGTGAGACAGGGCCAGAATGGTTTCTGGGTCCCCTGTCGCAACTTTAAAAACTTACTATAAATTATCCAGAAAGAATTAGGAGTCATGCTTTATATGTGCAGATTCCATTTTGAGTCTAGTTTCATTAGAAACAAATGGCACCAGTATTAAAGCCCTGTACAGAGAGATATTCAAGTTGTAACGCGCGAAGGTCAGAGCAGTCGATCCCTGTAACATGGGTGACTTTAACTAATAAACTGTACCAATTGGCCCGACCAAAAATTCTAGAAATAAATCCATAGATGGATATATGAGTCTAAATTCAGGGAAAATTTACGAAACCAGTTTCCGAGTTTTGAAACTCGAGATATGATTTTTAAGGCGACAGTGACGCAGTTTTTCAGCCCGACTGGAAATGTCAAATTGGTGGGCAAAATATGTGGACTTGGCTTGTTAACCCCTCGTGTCCGACACCGGTGATGGTCTCGGGATCGGGGTGTTACAGGCTGACCCTTGTTGTTAATTAAGTATCCTTTGGTAATGTATATTCGTATAGCCATGCGAAAATGGCTTGTATATTTTGAGTATAACATTATGGTCATTTTGTATATATGGTCTTATGATATGGTTATTAAGTGGTGTGGAAATGCTTGGTAATGATTAGCCATTGGAATGGCCAATCATGGTCCTATTGGTGCTACATATGTCATGGCTAATCGTGATTATACTTGGAAATAATGTATGTCAAATTACTAGTTGAATCATGGAAAACTATGAAATAGGTAAAATTTACCTTAAAATAGATGCTGACAGCAGCAGTGATGTGAATTTGAAAAATTACTAAAAATAGTAGAAATGGAATTAAATAATGAATAAATTATGTAATCGAATCTTGATGAGTCTGTTTTCATATGAAAGAAACGAAATGATCATATGAGCCGTATTTTATGAGATGTTTAAGTTTTCGTGAAAAAGGGCCAGAGCGATTTCTAGATCCCCTGTTCTGACTTTGGAAATACACCAAAAATTAAACAAAGATAATTAGAAGTCATGCTTTATATGTACAGATTCCTTTTTGAGTTTAGTTTCATTAGAAATAAACAGCATAAGTATTGAAGCCCTGTACAGGGAGATATCTAAGTCGTAATGCATGAAGGTCAGAGTAGTCGAACCCTGAAACAGGGGAGAATTTAACTAATAAACTGTACTAATTGGCCTGACCAAAAATTCTAGAAAAAAAATTAGTAAATATATGTATGAGTCTAGTTTCAGGAAAAATTTACCGAATTGGATTTCGAGTTTTGGAACTCGAGATATGATTTTTAGAGTGACTGTGATGCAGTTAGCCAGCTCGTCTGGAAATTTTAAAAATGAATTGTATGAGCTGTTTAAGTAAGGAGTTAAGTCCGTTAGCACCTCGTGTTCGACTCCGGCAACGGTCTCGGGTACGGGGTGTTACAGGACGTATACGGAAGAGTCATAACATAAAAAAATAATTTTTTTTGTCCACAAAAATAGTTTTTTATGCGTCTGTAAATGTAAAACCGCTCAACTTAAGAAAAAATTTCACTTAAGATTCTACTTGATTGAATTTTGATTCAAAGGAAAAAAACCGTGGAGCTGAACTAACTCACTCAGAACACCTTTTAAAGGATTACGTGGTACGATTGGATCGAATAAACCCTTATGGAATAAATATTCAGCCGCCTGTGAACCTTCCGGTATTGTTTTATTCAATGTTCGCTCAATTACTCTTTTACCCAAAATGCAATATAGGCATTGGGTTCAGCAATAATGATATCCCCAACATACCAAAACTCGCAAATCCTCCACCAGTAGTAGGAGATGTAAGAATTGATACATAAAATAACTTTTTATTTGATTAATATAATAAATAGGATTTGGTTTGTTTATTTTATTATTGTATTGTTTATTTTATTATTATTTATCATTTCAATATATAATTTAAATATATATAAATTTTAATATATTAATAATATATTAATATATTAATAATATTTAATAATATATAAATAATATTAATAATATAATAATATAGAAAGAAAATATGCGTTATATAACTAATTATATACTTATACTTAATATATTATATACCTAATGTCATATTTTCATATTCTCGGAAGTGGTGACATACGAGCACTTGATTCGATTTATTTCTTTATCTCCTGTGAATTGTATGTTTGTAACAATAAGGATGTAATTTCTTCAATTCCAATCAATTGGGCGTACAGTCGATTTTTTGAGTAATATACCGAAATACCGTTGATTCCTTATTAACGCCGTTTGAACACAACCGGTACATTCCAAAATAATCGTTACTCGGACATCTTTACTCTTGGCCATGAACCTCCTTTGAGTTTTTAATTCACCCAACTTTTCTATTTTCCGATCAAAAGCGAAGAAGAAAGGAATGAAAAAAAAAAGAAATAAAAGTTGCTAACTCAAAACCAAATCTTGAAAGATTTTGTTGCAATCAATATATTAAATCAATATAGATCTATAGTAATAGTAAATAATAAGAATAAGTAATACAACGATTTCGAACTCTATTTAGAATCAAACCACCGTACGGTATTTTCTTTAAGTATCTTGTAGGATACTGTTGTTCCAGCCACATTTCTCTTTTCGCTCTACTAGTAGGATTTTAGGCGGGATAGGGATTGTAATTCTTTCTACTTCTCGGGGTATAATGACAGACCGGGAGGCTCGACTAGAAGGAATCGGTGGAGAAATTTTGTGTTATATATGATAATCTGTCCGGTATACAAATTGTATCCGAAACTCTCCATTTGTGCAAAAAAAAAAAAGAAAAAAGCACGGGTTGTCTAATAGAACTCTTAGTACCGAAATGGGTACTTTACAAGAAAGAATTACTTCTACCAAGGAGGGATCCATAACTTCTATTCAAGCGGTTTATGTACTGCGGATGATTTGACCGACCACCCTCGCCATAACATTTAGCGCATTTAGATGCTACTACCGTACTATCAAGAGGATTAGCTGCCAAAGGTATTTATCTAGCGGTAGATCCTTTAGACTCAACGTCCACTATGCTCCAACCTCGAATCGTTGGTGAGGAACATTATGAAACTGCGCAAAGGGTTAAGCAAACCTTACAATTACAAAGAACTTCAGGACATTATAGCTATCCTTGGGTTGGACGAATTGTCCGAAGAGGATCGCTTAACGTAGCAAGAGCGAAAAATTAAGCGTTTCTTATCACACCCTTTTTCAGAAGCGGAAGTATTTACGGTTCCCGGGAAATATGTTGGTCTAGCGAAACAATTAGAGGATTTAAATTGATCCTTTCCGGAGAATTAGACGGTCTTCCTGAATAGGCCTTTAAATTAATAATTTATTTTAATTATACTTAAATTAAATTATTAATTTTTCTATTTAACTTAAATTAAATAATAATAAATTCTAAATATACTAAATATAAATAATAACTAAATAATAAGTAAATAGAAATCTAAAATCTAAATAATAACTAAATAGAAATAAAATATATATAAAATATATATAATAATAATATATAAAAATAATATATAAATAGATAATATAATAATAGATAATAGATAATATAATAATAAATAGATAGAATAATAAAATAAATAGTTGTGACAGCCCAAAATTGACCCTAGTCGGAAGGTGGTCTCGGGACCACAAAACCGAGGCATAAAAATAATTAAAAATTTATTTTGATGCCTATAATATGTGTGTGCTCATGTATGACATTTTATGATGATTGATTTAGTGTTATAAGGGTGAATTCCACAAGAAAGGACTTAGTAATGAACTTTGAAAGTATGATAGGAAATGTGTGATGACTAATTAAAGCATGCATGCAAAATAATGGACTTGCATGTCAAATTCCCCTTTATAGGTGGTGGCGGCCATGACAAGGAGGATGGGCTAAACATGTCATGAAACATGTTTTGTTGGTGCATTAGGGTGAAATAATAAACAAAGGTGTATGGGTGATAAAAAATGAAAAAAAAATGTGTGTGAGTGTGGTAATCCCCCCATTGCCGTGAGTTGTAGAGAAGGAAAGAAAAAATTTTGTTCATCCTTTCTTTGAGCCAAAACTAAGGAAGAAGGAGGATTTTTGCTTCATGCTTGGTTTGGAAGAGATCTAGAAGGAGATTTGGCCAAGTTTGCATCAAGATTAAGGTATGTATGAGGTTGTGTTAGGAGTTTCATGCATGTTTTGGTTGCTAACTTGATGTGCATGTTAGCCATGGCTCAAATCTTTGTTAAGCCATGGAAATGGTATTTGGCCAAAGTTGTTATGGTGATAAAGCCATTGCATGCTAAGTGTGAAGCTTGATGATGATGCATGCAATGATGGATTGTCTACTCTTGAGCAAGATTTTGAGCCTTCTTTTGATTTATCATGATTGAAGTTGAAAAGGAGCATGATTGTCATATTCGCCATTCATGAGCATGGTTCATGCTTCTTGCATGTTAGTTAAAATTTGTATTTTTGGATGGCTATGGACACCTTGAAAATTCGCCATGCTCATATTGTATATATATGTTTGCACATGATGTTTTGGCTATGAAGTAAGTGATGAATAAGTTGGTTTAAAGAAGAAGATGTTGAAGAATAATTGTGAAATTTCAAGCACAATTGCCTAGCACACATATAAGTGCTTGATGCTATATTATAAGTTTTGAGCCACAATATGCAAAGCATTAACTAGTAAAATGCATGCTGTTTTTGTGAGGTATTAAGTGCATAATTGGCCTCAACATGTACATGAATATTCGCCTTGGGTAGCCTATTGAAGGCCTTAGCATTTCCTTGATGCTCAAATAAATTGTATTGAATTGCTTGATGTAGTATAAAATGTGCATGACCATTGTGTATTCAAGCTAAAGAGTGGCCATATGACCATTTAAAATCCTTGTCATATTCGCCATAAGCAAGCACAATGAGGTTTTAATAAATTGAATTTGTTTGAATTAGCTCAAGAGCTAAGAGGGCCACAATTGGACAAGGGAAGGAAAAGGTGATCGAATAGCCGAAAAAGCCGTTCGACAACATCCGAGGTAAGTCCTCAAGAAGTGATCTTACTTGAATTATGTAAGATGAAACATGGATGTGTATGATTATTGATCATGTGTGTATGAGTATTTGAATTCCACCGGGCTAAGTCCCAAGGCGAATATGCTAATGATTATAATTGTGTTTGAGCCTTAGTAACGAAAATGAAATATGTATGTCCAATGATTATTGATGTATGTGTGCATGAGAAATTGAATGATATCCGGCTAAGCCTCAAGACAATTATGCTGAAATTTATATCCGGTTAAGACCAAGGCAATTGTGCTAGTAGCTATATCCGGGCTAAGACCAAGGCATTCGTGCAAGTTGTTAAATCCGGCTAAGACCAAGGCATTTGTGCAAATCGTGATATCCGGGTAAAGTCCGTTGGCCTTGGTGCGGGTTACCATAACCGGGCTATGTCCCAAGGCGATTGAACGAGTACCGACATCCGGATAAACTCGAAGGTATGTGATTTGAAAATTATGAGCTTGCTGGAAAATTTCAGCTAATGCACTTGTGAAATTTCCCAATGATAAGGTAAGTGCGGTGTGTGCTTTGCGCTAGGAGTAAGAGCGATGAATATCCGCTCCTATGATGGAGCGAGTTATCGGCCTTAATGAAGCCGTTATTTGTGTATGAACATAAGAGTTGGGATGGTAAAGTAAGTATGATTATGTGAATGCGCATTAATGAAATGATGCATTTAACTATGTGAATGTATTGCTGTAATTAGAGTTGATTATATTCCTTGAGACTTACTAAGCATAAAATGCTTACTCCGCCGCTTTGGCTCTCGGTTTTCTAGATTTCGCCGATAGCAATCGGATTCGGGATCGTTGAAGTCGAAGTCATCCACACTATCAAGCCCCATTTTGGTATAAATTCTTGGTTGAACTTGAAATGGCATGTATAGGACTACCCTTGTTTGTTAAATATGTGGTGATGTAAGTATGTACGGCCATGCGAAAATGGCTCGAAAAGGAACATGAACTTAGAATAATTGTGGTTTGTATGTATATATTTGGTGTCATGATGTGGCTATGGCTTGGAAATGGGAATGTTGGTCATATGATCAGCCATTGGCATGGTTAAAATGATCATATATGAACCTATGTATGGCAAAGACTAGTTGGTTCATGGAGACTACCAAATAGGTAAGACCTACCTTAAAAACAGATGCTGCCAGCTGCAGTGACGTGAATGTGAAAAATCACCAAAATTCGTAGAAATGGAATTAAATAGTGAATAAGCTATGTAAATGAACCTTGATGAGTCTATTTTCATATGGAAGAAACGAAATGGTCATAGGAGTTACATGTTAAGAGATATTAATGCTATTGTGAGACAGGGCCAGAACGGTTTCTGGGTTCCCTGTCGCAACTTTAAAATTTACTATAAATTATACAGAAAGAATTAGGCGACATACCTTATATGTAAAGATTCCATTTTGAGTCTAGTTTCATTAGAAACAAACGACACCAGCATTAAAGCCCTGTACAGAGAGATATTCAAGTTATACCGCGCGAAGGTCAGAGCAGTCGATCCCTGTAACATGGGTGACTTTAACTAATAAACTGTACCAATTGGCCCATCCAAAATTCTAGAAATAAATCCATGGATGGATATATGAGTCAAAATTCAGGAAAATTTACGAAACCAGTTTTCGAGTTTTGAAACTCGAGATATGATTTTAAGG
This sequence comes from Gossypium arboreum, assembly GCF_025698485.1. Classification (NCBI taxonomy): domain Eukaryota; kingdom Viridiplantae; phylum Streptophyta; class Magnoliopsida; order Malvales; family Malvaceae; genus Gossypium; species Gossypium arboreum. Next base: position 25,092,962 of record NC_069076.1, on the reverse strand, counting down.
CGACGGTGATGCAGTCTTCCAGCCTGACTGGAAATGTCAAATTGGTGGGCAAACCATGTGAACTTGGCTTGTTAACCCTCGTGTCCGACACCGGCAATGGTCTCAGGTTCGGGGTGTTACAATAATATAGAAATATAGATTTATAAATCGAAATATATTAATATAAATATAATAATATAAATATTATTAATTACTTAATATTCTTAATATTAATAACAAATAATATAAATTAATATTAATTGCTAATAACTTGTAATTTGATTAATTGATAAGCATTTGAATTGTTATATAATTTCGATTGTAACTAATCGGATAGGCGATTTTGGTTTATTATTAGGAATCTTAGGTTTTTATTGGATAACGAAAAGTTTCAATTTCAAGATTTGTTCAAATATTTAATAACTTGATTTATAATAATGAGGTTCATTTTTATTTGTTACTTTATGTGCCTCTTTATTATTTGCTGCTGATTGCTAAATCTGCATAATTTCCTCTTCATGTATGGTTACCTGATGCCATGGAGGGCCTACTCCTATTTCGGCTCTTATACATGCTGCCACTATGGTAGCTACGGAATTTTCTTGTAGCCCTTTGCTTCCTCTTTTTATAGTTATATACCTTACATAATGAATCTAATATCTTTGATAGGTATAATAAAGGTATTATTAGGGCTACTTTAGCCCTTGCTCAAAACGATATTAAGAGGGTTTAGCCTATTCTACAATGTCCCAACCGGGTTATATGATGTTAGCTCTAGGTATGGGGTCTTATCGAGCCGCTTTATTTCATTTGATTACTCATGCTTATTCGAAAGCGTTGTTGTTTTTAGCATCCGGATCGATTATTCATTCCATGGAAGCTATTGTTGGATATTCTCCAGTGAAAAGCCGAATATGGTTTTTATGGGCGTGTAAGAAAGCACGTGCTGTTACCCAAATTGCTTTTTAGTAGGTACACTTTCTCTTTGTGGTATTCCACCCCTTGCTTGTTTTTGGTCCAAAGATGAAATTCTTAGTGATAGTTGGTTGTATTCACCGATTTTTGCAAAACTAGCTTGGTCCACTGCCGGATTAACAACATTTTATATGTTTCGGATCTATTTACTTACTTTTGAAGGACATTTAAACGTTCTTTCTTGATTTGCTTTATTATTGTGAATGAAGTTCTCAATCATTTTTTTTGTTGATTCAAGAAAAAGTTGGGTATTGGTTCTTGGAATATTAATGATATATAGAAGAATATCCATGTATATCTTTTCAATGAAAAATTTATAAAAATAGAATTTCGGATTAATCGAATATTTCTTCTTTTACTATTTGCCAATTTTTTTGATAATTCTAATATTTTATCCCGATAACTTATTTTGTTAGAACTACTATTTATTCTTGAGTTAGAAATTTGTTTTTTATTTTTTAAACTTTTATTATACTTTTCTATTCTAATTAAACTTTTCGATTCTAATAAAAAATAAAAATAAAGAATATCATTAATAATTAATAATAATATTACGAAAATACTAATAATATCACAAATATTATAAATAACACAAATAAACTAATCTTTTTGAATCTACCGTGCATCTTCAAATAACCCGATAGATCAAATAACTAGGTAGAATAGATCCAGCAATCTCACAGTTGTTCGAGTTGATATTAATAAGACACCCTGAAATAAATAATAGTTCCAATGGAACCTTCTCTTCTACCGGGGATTGGTCGTTTATCCACGAGCCAAGCCATTACTTTCTATGCTACTAATACTTGTACTTGCTCTGCTATTCTGCCCAAGCCTGGCTGAGGAAGAGTTACGGGGCGTAAAACAAAATAAAATAAGCATTTAGAACGGGACTCTATCTTTATTCTCGTCCGATTAATCAGTTTTGAATTTTGGTTATGTGGCATGCATAGGCTAGTTTTGATATAGTTAATTTTGAAATTAGTATATGTATATAGCCATGCGAAAATGGCTTGTTCATGATGCGAATGTTTTTATTTATATTCAGTCACATTATAAACTTAATTTAAGTGGTATGATTCATGGTAAATATATGGTGATGTTGGTTACATGAATTTGGTTTTGAGTAATGATATGTATGGTTTGTGATTAGTTTATTTTGGTAAATTTGATTCATAGTATGTCTTGCATTTGTGGATTGATATAATTCGGTTTAAGTGAAGTAAATATGGTTGATAGATGTGATTAGATTATGGTTTATTATTGACTTGTTTTGGTTGCATAATTTATCTTGTGAATTTCTTTGGAAGTGGTAAATAATGAGCATGCTTTATGGTCATAAGGTTATTTTATAATGTGTCATGGCATTAACTTAGCTAGTCGAATTGATGAGAAATGAATTGGATATGTATAAGTCATATTGACAAGTTGCTTAGCACATAAGTTTTGTATATCGGTTCCGCAATTGAGCTAGAAAATAGCTATTGGTAACATGGTAATTATGCACTTATATATAGATGGTATCTTAAGCATATTTGTCCATTTGGTAAGGTTGGTTAATGGTTCATGTATGGATGCTTGTTTAGCCATATGTTATGTTTTGTTTTGACTTAGTATTAAATGCACATATGACTATATTGTTAAAATCTGTACTTGACTATTTTGTGAAGTGGGTTATGCCAAATATGCTAAAGCACCATAAGCCATGTGATATGGATTATTCTGTTTGATATGTACATGAATTGAAGTAGTAAGTTTGACAATCAGCTTATGAAATATATGTAATGATATATGCCCGATTATAAGTTAAGCATTAGATAGTCGTGATTCATTGGATATAATGTTTGAATATTACTTTGGGAAATATATGAATGGCTGCCTATTAATTGGTTTGAAATGATTCATAATGAGATGGATTAGAAATGCATGAACAGGGGAAACAATATGGCTTAAATCAGGCCAAAATTTATACCACACGGTCTCGACACACGGGTGTGTGTGACTGCCCATGTGACTAAGTTAGTATGTATGCCATGTTTTGCTACGGCCTAGACACACGGGCTTGTCTAATGCCGTGTGAGGCACACGGCCTGTTCACACAGGCGTGTGACTTGCATAACTTTGAAATATGTTTAAGGTTCGAAAAAAATTGTATATGTTCGGTTTAGTCCCGAACTTTTCCCAATGCACGTTTAAGGTCTCGATGACCTATATAAGGGACTCTGTAATGATGTGTGATTATGTTAATATAGTGATTAAGAAATGTTTGTGAATTATTCCGATTTGTCTGGTAACGCCTTTAACCCTAGTCCTGCGACGGATACGGGTTAGGGGTGTTACATTTCTTAACTTAGAATTATTAAACTCATGTTTATATTGTTACGAATAAATTCATGGCAACTTGATAATTTGTTAACTTATGAACATACTCACCTACCAAAATCATTTCGTCTCTTGACTATATCCCTAAGTCAATTCAACCGATTAAACAAATCTTAACAGGCAAATATGTTATTGCACATACATACTTATTAAATCAAAATTATCTCTGGTACATATCGCTATGTCAATTCAAACGATTAATTAAATCTAATAAGCACATAAAAGACTACGTGAGGTAACAAGGTATCCCTACCTAGAAACAGTTTAATCACACTAATCTTACAAGTTTGCAAGGCAAATGTATCATCAGATACCATGGCTAATCTAACCCTTAGCTACCTTAGATGATTAAACATTCACTGATTAACTGTGTCCATTAATTACAATTTCAATCCGTTTAAATAATTAATTCATTAGATACCTCATAATTGTAATGCAAAAATAACTTAGTCATGATTTTACTTAATCAAGCATCTTACCATGGCCTATAACAACATAAGCACTATTTTAACAATTTTAGCAAATGAAATGCAATCAACCTAACACGAATTAAATTCAAGCTAAATTGATTAAATTAACCATTCCAACAACATAAATATCCATAGATATGTTAATCATAACAACAACAAAAATTAAAGAGATAGGGAACAAGAATCAAATCCAGTGTTTTTTCGTGGCTTGACTAGTTTGCTCCATTCTTCCTTCTTCGTTGTCCTCGTTGACCAAGGCTGCTATGAACACTTAATTGTTACTTCAAATGGCTGATGAATGCCCCTTTTCCAAGAGGAGAAATCGGCAAGAGAGTAAGGGAATTTGGAATGGAGAAGAAGAAAGAAAATGGAGAGAAGAGAGAAAAGATGTGAATGCTTGAGATGTCTTTCAAATGATCAGCCTAAGGGGTTTTTTATAGCTGAAGAGGGATGCTGAAAATAGCTAAAATTATCAGCCAAAAAGCCCTCCATTGGCCGGCCACACACGTGGCAAGGTTGATAGTTTCAACTTTGCTAATTCAGGCTTGGGGCAAATCAATAAAGCCACAAATTGTGGAAGGGTTTGTTTGCAACTTGAACAAGTCTTCAAAGGCCTCTTTGCAAGCTAAATAATCAGCCAATAAGTTGATTTGGGTCAGCATATGGATGGTTTGGGCTATTGGTATGACGGAAATGTGCAAGTGTACACAATCGCAACAAGTAATAAAGTGACAAGTAAATGTCGAGTTATCGTACCCACAAGGGCTGTGAAAAGGATTATTTATGAATGCAATTTAAAACACTTTAGTGAATAAAAATATTTTGTTTAAAGAGGGTGATTAAAAACTTAAGAAAATTAAAATAAATAAAAAAATGAAGTATAAGAAAGTTATAATGCATAATTTCAAAATAAGATTTAATCAAGAAGATATAATTGTGTTGGATTAATTACACTTTTCATCATAGAATTATTAAACTTATGTTTATATTGTTACGAATAAAATCACGGCAACCCGGTAATTTGCTAACTTATAAACATACTTACATACCAAAATCCATTCATCTCTTGACATATCCTATGTCAATTCAATCGACTAAACAGATTCTAGTAAGCAAACATGTTATTGCACATACATACTCATTAAACTGAACTAATCTCTTGCATATCCCTAAGTCAATTCAAACGATTAATTAATAACAAGCATATAAATGACTATGTGAGGTAACAAGGTATCCCTACCTTGAAACAGTTTAATCACAATAATCTTGCAAGTTATGCAAGGCAATAATATCGCCAGATACATTGCTAATTTAACCTTCAGCTACCTTAGAAGAATAAACATGCATGGATCAAGTACTGTGTCAATTAATTACAATTTCAATCTGTTTAAATAATTAATTCATTAGTTACCTCACAGTCGTAACGCAAGAATAACTTAGGCATGATTTTACTTAATCAAGCATTTTAGCGAGGCCTATAACAACATAAACACAATTTTAACAATTTAAGAAAATGAAATGCAATCAACCCAACACGAATTAAATTCAAGCTAAGCTGATTAAATTAACCATTCCAACAACATGAATACTCATAGATATGTTCATCATAACAACAACAAAAATTAAAGAGAGAGGGAACAAGAAACAAATCCGGTGGTTTTCTGAGGCTTGACTTGGTTACTCCGTTCTTCCTTCTTGTTGTCCTCGCCGATTAAGGCTTCGATGAAAACTCAATTGATGCTCCAAAATGGTTGAAGAACACCCCTTTTCCAAGGGAAGAAATCGGCACAAGAGCAAGGGAATTGAAAAGGAAAAATGAGAGAAAAAGAATGAGAGAGAGAAGTGTTGTGAAATGAATGAGGAATGAATGAGATGCTTTGAATGAGAAGTGTGGCAGCTAAAATTTGCTAAAAATAACAGCCAAAGAGCCACCCCTTGGCCGGCTACCTATGTGGCAAAGTTGATGCTTTCAACTTTGCTAAAAATGGTTTGGGGCAAATCCAAAAATCCACCAATTGTGGAGGGGTTTGAATGCAACTTTGACAAGACTTCAAGGGCTTCTTTTCAAGCTTAATTAATCAGATAATAAGCTGATTTGGGTCAGCATATGGCCGGTTTTGGGCTGCCCAATCTTTGGCCGGTTCACTTCAATCGGTTTGATTTAACTGGACCACTATTTCCATAATTAATTAATATTAATTTATTTAGTCCAAATTAAATTGGGTATAAATTAAAATTAATTATATTAGTAATTAATACAAATAATTGGACCCGTCTTAGGCTGGAAATTAATTCGCCTTTATACTTCAAATTGCTTCTCGGTTTTGTGCTTTAAGTAGTGTCTACCGAGCCATTTTTCGCCCTTTACGCAATTCTGTCGAAAATAACCAAAATTACTCAAAATTAATAATAAAATTAACTAAAATTCATCATGTTCATATTTTAAGTTTAATTTAATTATTTTATAAAAATTAATTATTTTTCGACAAGAATTTAATCGAAACGGTATGATTTTAAGCTAAAAAGGGTATGTAAAAATGCGTAATTTTTCGTGTTTCCAGCACTTCTTGGTCGGTTCGGTTCACTCGATTCAGCTCCACTAGACCACTTTTTTCATAATTAATTAATAAAAATTTATTTAATCCAAATTAAATTGGATATAAATTAAAATTAATTATATCATCAATTAATACACATAATTGGACCGACTTAGGCTGAAAATTAATTTGCCTTGATACTTCAAATTGCTTCTCAGTTTTGAACTTCTAGCAGTGTCTACCGAGTCTTTTTTTTTCCCTTTGTGCAAACTTGTCAAAAAATGATCAAAAGTAATCAAAATTAATTATAAAATTAATTAAAATTCAACATGTTCATAATTTAAGTGCAATTTTAATTATTTTATAAAAATTAATTATTTTTCGATAAGAATTTTACCAAAACTACATGAATTTAAGTTAAAAAGGGCATGAAAAAGTGTGTATATTTTTGTGTTTTCAGTTGCTTGTTCGAACAAGCAATTTATCACAGTCATTAGTTGACAGTGTTCATATTAATAATCAAGAAGACACAATGTTGACAATGAGATAAAATATGGTTGTATTGAATGAACATATTTAACTCAAAAGAATCAATGATATCATATGGGGGTAACACACAGATGACGAGGTCATTGACAGAGTAATTGGATGAATTGCTTTCGTAAAGTGTATACAATAAATAGTTTTCAATTATGGTACTTCTTGTCGACTGACTCCAGGATTAAGTAAATTACGAATTATCGGAACGATGCTTTTAGACATAATTGCAATTGCTAGACCCTAATTGTATATGTCTGATTCGTCCCACCGCTATCTCAACAAAAGCTAGATCGGAGTGCATTTGAATCAGAAAAATATTTTATGACTTTGGAAATAATTTATTTAAGTCAATTTATTCAATATGGAATTAAATTAGGTGGTCGTGTGAATTGTTTAATTAGAGAATTTGATTAAAATATTTTCTTGAAAAATTAATTCAAAAAATCTAATAGATTTTTTGTAAAATTAATTTTGATCAAGTAAAATTAAATTAATCAAATTAATTAAAATAAATATGATATTTTTGGAAATTAAATTTCAAGTTAGACAATTGTCCCGACTAGTAATTGAACTTGAAAAATTGGACCCGAGATCGAAAATTGAACTAGAGAACCAAAACTCGATATTGAAACCCAAAAATTGATTGAACCGAGCCTTGTGTATAAATCTAGGCCGATCGTCTAACCGGTGGCTGAATCGAACTGGCAACAACTGAACTGACTAGACCCATTCGAGCAAAACGACGATGGTTCAGGGTGCTGGGGGAGTCGCCTCGATGATGGCTTCGCTGGGAACAATGACTGCAATGGCGGTGATCTGATGGCCAGTGGATGGTCGGCAACGGTTGTTTTTTGTGGTAGAGTAGTGGAAAAATTAGACTCCTAGTGGGGCTCTATCGAGTAACTTGATTTCAAATTAACTTTTCCAAAGATAATATTGTTTTAAGGCTTAATGAAAAATTTAGCCACGAACATTTACATGTTTTGTCAAAATGGCCCTAATTGTATTTTTTAGCCTTTTTTGGCCATCAACCTTTATTCTTTTTTTTCAAATTGTTTTTATTAATGATTTGAATAAAGTATCTATAAAAAGTTAATGGGATGATGTGGAATTTCATCGTGAAATATTTTTAATGAGATTTAATTTATTACTTAGATAACCCAATAAGATAATAACATGTGGAAAATAATAAAATAAATAATTCATGTAGTTAAAAGAAATAATTCTTAATTTAAAGAAAATAAACTTAATTATCTAAAAAGCTTCAAAATGAATGCACACATTCAAGATTTTCAGTTTGATTTATTAATTACCTTTTGAAATCTCTCAAGAAACAAACATATGTATTCAGTTTGAAACTTCTTTTAAATAATTACGTTTATTTTCTTTAATTTGAGAGTTATTTTTTTAATTTCATGTATGCTTTATTTATTTATTTTATTATTGTTCACATGTAATTATCTTATTGGGTTACTTAAGTAATAAATTACATCTCATTAAAAATATTCCACACCATCCTTGTTAAATTTTTTGTTAGCAAAAACAATTTGAAAAAAAAAAGGTTGATGGCAAAAAAAGGCTCAAAATTATAATTAGAGCCATTTTGACAAAACATGTAAATTTTAGTGACAAAACAAGTCTAATATATGGGTAACAATAACTCTTGATCCCAAAATAACCCATATAGTAACACTTACAATGCATGTTGGAGGAACCACCCCAATTTCTCGTGGGGCGGTTAAGGAAATCAAAGACCATAACATCCTCCAGGCTACCAACAACCACCCTATCAATAGAAAAAGAAGCTGAACCTTGAAGAGATGCTCTCAAAGTTTATATCGGTGTCAGAAACCCGTTTTTAAAACACCGAGATAGCACTTAAAAATCAACAAGCGTTGATCTAAGGGCTCGAAACTCAAATAGGCCAGCTTTCCAAACTAATCTCTGAACGACCACAAGTTAGCTTGCCAAGTAATACTGAACCCAACCCAAGGGAACAGCTCAATGCAATTAATATTCAAGACGACAAAGGAGTCGTTGAGCCTGAACTAGAATCGAGGCAAGAAACTGTGGTAAGTAAAGGTTAAGGTGAGGTAGGTCATAATAAAAACAAATCAGTGAATGTCGAATATAAACCTTGTGTGCCATACCCGAACGTGACAAGGAAAGACCGCTCAGATGAACAATTTGGTAAATTCCTTAAACTCTTAAAAAATTACACATTAACTTACCGTTTATTGAAGCTCTATCGCAGATGCCAAACGCAATGAAATTTTTAAAGGAGCTTTTAGCAAATAAGCGGAAGTTGGACGAGGCGTTACATGTGGAGCTAAACGTAGTGTGCTCAGCTATTGTGCAAAATAAGCTACCGAACAAATTAAAAGATCCAGGGAGTTTTATGATTCCTTACTTAATTGGTAGTTTAGATGTTAATAAAGCATTAGCTGATTTAGGGGCTAGTATCAACGTCATACCTTACAAAATGTTCAAACAGTTAGGTCTTGGGAAACCCAAACAGACTAGGATGAGCATTCAATTAGCAGATAAAACTATAAGCTTTCCTAGGGGTATTATTGAAGATGTGCTAGTTAAAATCGATAAATTTATATTTCCCATTGACTTCATTGTTCTAGACATAGAGGAGGATAGCAACACTCATTTAATTCTAGGAAGGCCCTTTTGAGCAACTGCTAAAACAATTATTGATGTTGGCAATTCAAGCTCGCAATTTCGGCAACACATTGGAAATTGAAGGTGATCGTCTAAACCATTCTACTAAAATTGATAATGTGGTGCAACCTTCTTTGCAGGAAATGAGTCTGAAAGAAGTACATGAGCCATTCTCAAGTAATAGTAGAGGACCTATTCATAAAGATCGAAGGCTACAAATCGAGGAGCTAGATGAATGACGGACGCATAAACCGAGAACACCTGACAAACTGAATCTACGATAGAACAAGCTCAATACCTTTCCAAATCAACTTAAGGTTGGAGATAGAGTCTTATTAGATGCCGCAGATCCCCACATTTTCGCTACCACACCGAATGAAGAAATCCCTCTTATGGTACTCAGCATTTTCCCATTCGATACGGTCAAGGTGAATCATCCTAAGTTCGACACTTTTAAGGTAAACAACACCCGTCTGAGACCTTATTTTGATGAGAATGATAGCAGGAATAAGGAGTATAAACTCCTCGAACCACCATGACCATTCAATGGAGAGGTAAGTCGAGCTTAGACTATAAATAAGCGCTTCTCGGGAGGCAACATGAGCACTAACTGTATTAACTTCTTTAAAATTTAGTCTTCAATACCTAACGTACTAACGGAGCTCTTGAATACAAGCTTTCCACAGAGACACAGCCAAGCACACGGGCGTGCTTAAGGCCGTGTGAAAATAGGGAAAAGATTTCCCCAAACACGGGCTGCGATAAAATGCCACGGCAGTGCGACATGGCCGTGGTCGAGCCGCCAAACCAACACGGGCGTGCGACACGCCCGTGAGGAAGAACCGTGGACGAACCTGTTAAAACAGTCAAACACTCGTGTCTAGCACCTGTGATCGAACCTGTTAAATTGACACGAGCGTGGGTTTTTAAACACGGGCATTGCAGAGCTACACAATCGTGGGAGAAGCGAATCACATCACACACGGTCATGTAACATGATCATATAGCCACACGGCCTAGACACATGGGCGTGCCTGAAGGCCTGTGACGATATCTCACTTGGAGACAAACACGGGCTGGACACGATCCACACGAGCATGTAAACTGGCCGTGCCACTTGAAAAAGTAGATTATCTATCTTCTTTTATTTTTCTTTCATTAATTTTTGAAGATTCTTTTGTTTTTAAACACGGCTTATCTTTATGATTACTACCGAATTATTCCCCCAATTCTCCTTCTGTTCTTCAGAATCATGTTTGTCCTCCAACTTTATTTCCAACAACTCGCTCTTGCTAATCCAGGAATTTCATCCATTTTTAACTCAAGAAGTTTCACTTCTCTCCCTATCTTATTTTTATATTCTTATATCTATCTTTGTACATTGAGGGAAATGTACATCTTAAGTGTGTGGGGTATTTATTTCATTATCAGAAAAATCCCTGAATGACTGACTTGTTCTCTTGGAAAGCTCTCATATCGTATTTAGGATAATTTTTGATTGATTTATGATGTTGATTGATATATCTTGAATTAAAACATAGGCATTTATGCATTGATTGTTTAAACCTCAAGACATTAGAGAATCAAGCATGATAAGTTGATTTTTAAGAATTTAAAATTTTAGGTTGTTTCCCCAAAGTTTAGGTACTGCTTTGAGTTGGAATTCACAAGTTTTAAACATCAAAAAGCCATAATTTTTTTTTGAGATTTTTGAGCCTTTTGAGCATCTATTAATTCTTTCATGCTCACTTTTATTATTGCTTTGAGTGCGTCAGTATTGAATTGTTATTGTAGAACTTGCTTGATTATGCATGTCAAGACCACACCATTTGACTTGATATGTCAAAATGATTAAGGCACTTAGGATTAACCCACTCATGCCATGAAAAGTCTACCTCCACGATTAACCCTTAGTAAACCCCGTTGAGCTAACAAGCCATTTCTTGTATCACCCTTAATATTAACCCTTAACCCATTATTGTTGAAATCCCTTAAACTAATTTGATCCCTAATTTTTTGCCGAGATTGGAATTGAAATAGTTGTTTAGCTAAGTTTTATTCTACTTTGTTATTTAACTTGTTCTTAAGAAAAAAAACATGTATAATTTGTAAGCTTCAGCATTTAAATTCCATATTCTGAGAAAAGCTCTATTGTACTCAATTGATGACTAACTATTTTTCTAGTTAAGTAATTTTTCAACTCAATCTCGATTATAACCCTTTCTTTCAGCTTGTGACCACACCCCCTAACCAAGCCTCATTACAACCCTTGAAAGACCTTTTGATTGATGTATCATCCTAAATTGTAGTGGTAGAGATTTGATTTTCATGCAAGCCTATGGTAATGACTTTTCATTATTGACTATTGAGTGCTTCATTTATTTTCCTTAAACACCTCAAGTGATTTGAGTGAATCTTTAGTGAGGATGTGAAACTTTGTGATATTCTGAATCAAAGGTACTTACTTAGATGAGGGGAGACACTTATGTTTGCATGATTGAATACTCAACTTGGAATGTTTGAAACTTTTATGTTCTTTTAGTTGAATTCTCAATGTATGATTACCTATGGATTATTTTGAGATATTGTCGATAGAAATTATAAGTTGAGAAGAATTTATTTTGATTATCAGTTGAGAATTTTGCTTGAGGACAAGCAAATGCATAAGTGTGGGGGTATTTGATAAACCGTAATTTATACATATTTTTACCCCATGTTTAACGCATTTTATGGATAATTTCCCATTAGAATTGGTGAATTTGATGCTCCTAATGCTTTATACTTAGGAGAGCATATGAGAGCGAAAGGAACGAGAAACGGGCCAAAAACGGAGAAAATGGGCCAAAGTACAAAATCAACACGGGCTGGACCTCCTCACATGGGCAGACCACACGGCAGTGTCAATTTGGCAGGCTCGAGCACAACATGAAGTAATCGCACACGGGCGTGTCACACGAGCGTGTCCCTGCCGAGCCCAAGTTGGGACCAATTCGAAAAAGGTTAATTTTGAGGGCTCTTAGGCATTCCAAAGACTATAAATACACCCTAGAGGAGGAAGAAAAGGAGACACATAATAGAGAGTAAGGAATTACTCCAAGGAAGCCGATTGATCCATCTCAGAAGCCGGATTCATCATTAAAACTGAAGATCTCTTCTCAATTTTCGCTTCAGGAGTTTTGGGTTTTCTTTATGTTTTGTATTCTTTATTATTCTGAGATGTTTTCTTATTTAGTTATGAACTAAGACCCCTAAATACCTAAGGGGAATGAAACCTAAGACAAATCTTGTTATTATTTTCTAAATTGTATGATAAATATTTAACTTGTTCTTAATTATGTGTTCTTAATTCTTGTTTTGATATCCCAGGATACTGATTCAAGATAAGCTCTTATTCAGAGGAGGAATAGACCCTGTCTAAGAGTACATTTGTCGTAGTTAAGCAGAGTTGTTTGCGCGCCTAGACATAGGGTGACAAGATTTTGCCGGATTAGGGTGAAACCTAATAAGTGGATCCATAGATTGAGTTAATGCAACCCTAGGGTGTTAACTAGAGAAAGGTCTCAATTATTCAATCTAGGGATTAGACGTTATTACTCTTGAATAGGGATAATAATATAACTTCGGGATCTCTACGGAACAAGTTAAATGAATAAATCGTCCGATTCGAAGCCAGAATAACAAGTACAATCTAGGTGGATTTTTCCTCACGTATTGTCTTCATTCAATCGATTGTCCCAAAAGCAATTCCCCAATTCTATTCTCTGTGAATTCTTAGTTTAGATAATTAGTTAGTTAAAACAAAACCTCTTTATTCTTAGGCTAGATAATAAAAAGACAGTCATTACTAGTACTTTTAGTTCATTTGGGTTCGACAATCCGGTCTTGCTAAAACTATACTACTATTCGATAGGTACACTTTCCTACATCGTGATAATAGTTAGTTTCAAGAACGATTAATTATAAATATTTAAAACCTATCACGAAATCACGCGATCAAGGAGAGTTGTAACAGCTCGTTTTTAGTCAAATCAGAACAGTGGTCTCGGGACCAAAAATATGAATTAAAAATATTTATTTTATTATTATTTTAATGTTTACCGTATGATTGAGTTATTGTGTGAAAATTTCGTTAAGAAATTTTATCGTTTGAATGGTCAATTTTATAAAAAGGACTAAATCGCGTAAACCGTAAAACTTGAGTTTTAATAGTTCAAGGTGTCTAATAGTTATAGAAATTTAAAGTAAGAGTCCTTAAGTGGTAATTAGACCATTATGATGGTCAGTGGACATTAATGGACATGAAATGGATGATATAAATGTTTTATTAACAAGGTTAATTTGGTAATATGTTTAATAATGTTAATTAATTAAAACAAAACAAAAAGATTTTGTTTCATTCATCTTTCTTGGCTGAATGAAGCATGGAGAAAAGCCGTTTTAGGGCTTGAAAGTTTTGGTCACTTTGATATTCAATTCTAAGTCCGTTTTTGTTTCATTTTTAATGATTTCTATGTTTTTGTGATCGTTATAACTAGTACTAACCAGCCCAAGGACTACTTTGCAAAATTGTTAAAGATTTTGAATGATGCCATTGATGAATATGTATGAGTCTTGAAGTTTCTTAATAGATTTTGAATGCTTGTTGATAGATATACAAGTTTTGTTAAGTGATTTTTAGTGAAAATGCAAAATAGGGATTAAATTGAGAAATGTTGAAACTTTGTGGTAAAATGTTTAATAAATGAAAAATATGGGCTATTAGGTGTAAAATGGTAATTCGGCTAAGCATGGGTGTTTTGAAATTTGCATGAATTTGTGATTTTGTGTATTAAGGACTAAATTGTAAAATTGTGAAAGTTTAAGGGCTAATGTGTAAAATAGCTCAAATGTATATTTTGGATTGAATTGAATAAATAGATGATTAAATAAGTTAATTTTAAATATAGTTATATTAAGAAAAGCGAAATTCAGATCTAGATCAGGGGAAAACTAAAGTAATCGACTAAACGACTTATTTCGTTGTTTCCACATTCGAGGTAAGTTTGTATTTGGTAATTTCATTTTAAACATATATTAAATGCTTTGATATTGTATATGTTGTGAATACGAGACTTTAGATAAGTTCAAAAATGACTCGATGATAATTCGACGTTCGAAATCCCGGTTAAACATTAGGAATAGTTTGGGATACTAGTGACATGTCATTAAGGGATACATTGAGTTGGCTTCGGGCCATGATATTAGCACTTTAGGTGCGAGATATACCGATTTGGCTTCGGGCCATGAATATCGGCTGATTTGGCTTTGGGCCATGATATCAGTATTTCGGATTTAAGTTTCTTTGATTTGGCTTCGGGCCATGGTATAGGTACTTACCGTGTGAGACCCTCGGTATCTGTAACACCCCTTACCCGTGTCTGACATCGGGACATGATACGAGGCTTTATCAGACTTAAAAACAAGCAAACATACAAAATCGGGCCGTAAAATTTTGTTCAAATTAAATTCATTCATACATATGCAAATTTTCCCTTATATGGGCAAACGAGACCCAAAACATGCATCGGGTGTAGTTCGGGACTAAACCGAGTACTTTAGAGAACTTTAGGAAAACTTAGAAAATTTTTATGAAATAGGGTCACACGCCCGTGTCGGTAGGCCGTGTGGTCACACACGCCCGTGTGGCTTGGGACACGCCCATGTCCTTAGCCCGTGTAACTCTCTGTTTATGACGTCATCAACATAATAGTGTCACATGGCCAAATCACACGGTAGTGTGCTTAGGCCGTGTGGCGAATTAAATTCCAAAAATTAAGTGCAGACTTCACACGACCTGGGCACACACTTAAGTCCTGAGGCCGTGTCCTTCACATGGTTGAGACACACGGCTATGTCTCTGCCCGTGTGTTTACTACTGGGCATTCTGTTTTGCCAAATTAAAGTGTAGTGGACACACAGCCGGATCACACGCCCATAGGGCAGACCGTGTGTCACACACGGCCTAGACACATGCCCATGTGTTGACCCATGTGGACAACTTCAAGGCTATTTTCCAAGCCACTTGCCACCCTTAAAAGCTTACTCACTTTTACATTTTTGATGGCATGCAACATAGCATATTTAGTCACTCAAATACTCACAATTATAATTAATCCATGACTTTGCATTGTCAACATATCACATGCTCAAACCATCATGCTTTCATATGGCATTCCATACCAATTTCATATTTATTCATCCTTATAAACCTACCTTCAACCTACTTAATTGTACCAAGAACATGGTCATACCTAATAGTCTCAATTCATTCATTAAGCATATGTGCATTTATCACATCCATTACCAACAAGCAACCACCAACCACATCACAATCATAAACACATTGCATGCATGCATAAATAATTAGGGTTACAACTTGAGAAGCAAGTATAAGCCACATCTCATGGCCTCATACAAAATGAATCATAACACCATCATGAGCTAACTTATTTGGCTAATCAAAATGACACATAACAAAATGACCAAGTCCCCTATACATGCCATACTCAAAATGTTGAGACTAACTATACCCAAACGTCCAATTGATAGTGTGATCGAGTCTCCGACATCCTTTGATCCCCGAGCTAGCTTGGTGACACTATAAAAGATAGAAAGGAAAGGAGGGTAAGCATGACAGCTTATTAAGTCCATATGCAAATAACATGTTATCTAAACAAGTATTTAACATACATTTAACATAATGAACATAAATTTGTATTTCATCGAATCACTTAAACTTACACATCACATAAACAACCTTATCATAAGTTCATCACATACCAAGGCATTACTAATGAGTTCGGTATACATACCTGTATCAACTCATAACATAATCTCTTACTCATTCTTTTCATTGACTTACCCTTTGGGTCTTCTGTCAAGTTACGCGATAATTCACCCATTGAACACTCAGAATACTATTTGATACGCGGAAGGCTCGCACATAAGTGCCACATACATAGCTAAAGCTACTTCATATCACATCACACATAAAAGCTCATTCTCAAGCTACTCATGGGTCTGCTCACACAAGCTGTCGGGCAGGACGTAGCTATATGGGATGCTCACACAAGTTGTCAGGTATCCACAACACATGCCAGACTACTCAGCCACCGGTAGGACGTACAAGACCAGCACCCGGAACCACACAAACATATATCACATATCTCATGAGCTCATAAATCACATGGTTCCTAGTGACATGTCACTTTTATCCTAAACTATTCCTAAGGTTCAAACGAGATTTTTTGATATCACATCTCTATCAAGCTTACTTGTAATGTCGATCTCAATGTACACAATACCAATCACTTACTAATGGAGCAATCAAAGCATAAATCATAATAGCATTAAAGAATTTGAATTCATACAATACTCAAGCATAAAAAATATAACATAACATCACATTATTTGTATATGAACTTACCTCGGTACAAAATGATAAAAACGAACTTATCCTTCGTAAACCTTTTTTTTCCCCCGATCAAGACTCGAATCACTTTTTCTTGATCTATAATGCCAAATTTAACTTGTTTAATACATACATTGTTAAAATAGGCCCATAACACATTCTTTGATAAAATTACCTTTTTACCTCTAACTTTTCACTTATTTACAAATTGGTCCTCAGGCTCATAAAACGAAATACATGCATTTTCTTTATAACTGAAGCCTAGCCAATTCATATTCCTACTCCTAGCAGCCCACATTTTTCTTTATCTCACATATTTACTACCCATTTTACAACTTTTACTAATTGGTCCCTTTTAGGTGTTTTCATGCAAAATCACTTTGGAAAAGATGTTTATCACACATCAAACTTTCACATTCTTCCATTAAACATCAAAATACATGCATGTCATGCATGGGTAAGTTTTTGAGCATGAACCCTAGCTCAAAATAACGGTAGAAATAGCTAGATCGGTTCATGACAACTTTAAAAATGCAAAAAACATTAAAAACGGGGCTAGGTTGCACTTACTATTGAGCTTGAAAGTTGAAGAAACCCTAGCTATGGTAAGCATGAATATTTTAGCTATGGAATTGAGAAGATGAGCAAATTTTGCTTGATTTTTCCCTTTTTTATTCTTTTAATTACTAAATGACCAAAATGCCCTTAAGGTTTTTCTTTCAAAATTGTCCTATTCATGCCCATTTTTGTCCAAAATTTTAGAACTTGGTCAAATTACTATTTAAGGACCTTTAATTAATAATACATAGCAATTTCATGCTTAAAGCTTCTAGAACTCAAGTTTTGCAACTTATTCAATTTAGTCCCTAACTTCAAATTGGACACTTTAGGCATAAAATTTCTTCATGAAAATTTGACACAAACATGCAATCATATCATGGGTCATCAAATAATCATAAAATAATATTTCTATTTCAAATTTGTGGTCTTGAAACCATTGTTCCGACTAGACCCTAATTCAGGATGTTATAGCATCCGACTTCTATTCCAAATGGTTCAACGGGTAAACGAAATAGGTGGATGAGTATGAGATTGATTAAATGATATAGGTACATATATAAATTATATAAGTTTCAAATCGAAGAAATTTGTAAAGGTAGTGTATAATCTCACAATTGATATTTAAAAGGTTTGTTAGCTAATGTAAGCTACATGTTGGTGTATTCAAATTATTGAATTATATTGATGTTATTGCATTAAGTTTATTTCATATGAGCTTACTAAGCTATAAAGCTTACTTTGTGTATTTCTCTGTGTTTTATAATTTTCAAAGGTAGCTCGTACTTGGGGGGTCGTCGGAGATTGCATCACACTATCCATCTATCTCTTGGTATCTATGCACTTTGGAATTTTGAGCATATGACATGTATAGGGGCTGTGATCATTTTAGTTATGACTTGAAAATGATTTTGGCCATATGAATTGGCATTGTAACTGTTTATGTTTTGGTATGTATATATAGTCATGTATGTTAGTTTATTTGGTATATTTGAATCATGTATATATATGTATGATTATGTCTTGTGAATTGAGTTGGTTAATGGTTGTGTAATGATTGATGATAATAGGTATTATAAGTGTTAAATTGATGAATTGTGCTTATTGGTATGTTTGTGAAATTAGGCTAAATAATGCATATTTGATAATGTTCATTTTGATGATTTGAGAAGATAAGGATTGGTATGGCATGTTTTATTTGTTTATATGTAAAATGTAAGTATTGAATGTGCATGATATATCTTTAATTGGCTGGATTATTTTCTCATATATGTGTATTGGATGGGTGCCTTTGAATTTGGTGTACGTATGCACAAAATAGGGTGGCAAAATGGCTTGGTAAATAGCCTATTTTTGTCCACAAGGGTAGAGACACGAGCGTGTGTCTCATCCGTGTGTGACACACGGTTAAGTACACTATCCTGTGTCCCCTGGTATGGTTTTAGAAATCAAGACAGTATGCTCCACACGGCCTCACACACGGGTGTATGACTTGGCCGTGTGGCATAACTCATTGTACCTTATAGGTTTTGTAATATCCTGATTTTGGGCCTAGTCGGAATAGCGGTTTCGTGACCACAAAATATGAGATAGAAATAATTATTTTATGATTATTTTGAGGTCTATGATATGATTGCATGATTGGGTGAAAATTTCGTGAAGAAATTTTATGCATAAAGTGCTTAAATTGAAATTAGGGACTAAATCGAATAATTTGTAAAACTTGTATTCTAGAAGTTTCTAGTATGAAATTGTTTTGAAATATTAATTAAGAGGTCTTAAATAGAAATTTTACCAATTTCTAAGTCTATGGACAAAAATTGGACATGGATGGAATTTTTGGAAAGTTTAGTAGTAAGGGCATTTTGGTCATTTAGGGGTAAAATGAATTAAAATACAATTAAAAGCCAATTTTGCTCATCTTCAACCCCATGGCCGAATATAGCAAGGAGAAACCATGGCTAGGGTTTTTCAAGCTTCCAATCTCGATTGTAAGTCCGTTCTAGCCTCGTTTTTAATGATTTTTACGTTTTTGGAGACCCGATAGCTCGATTTAGCTTATGCTAGCAATAATTTAACCTAGGGTTTATATTTGGAAAAATACCCATAGGTGAAATTTGTTTATTTTGGTGTTTTAGGATAGAATATAAGGTTTTAAATTATGTTAGACAACTTGTGCTACTCGGTTTTAAGTGAAAACGAGCAAAAGGGCTTAATCGGTAAAAATACCTAATAGTCATAAGTACATGTTAGAGTGAGAATTTGATGTTGCCATAGAAGGGAAAAATGATCAGCATGTCATAAAACATAAGAAAATAGGCTGAATTTTAATTTACGAGCTTTGGGGCAAAAGTGTAAATATGCAAAAGTTTAGGGGCAAAATTGTAATTTTTCCGAAATATGATTTTGGGTCAATTTGAATAATGTGAGTCCTAATTAGACTATATTTTAAATGATAGAGCAAGGAAAACTGAAACTCGGGCTAAAATGGGGAAAATACCAAGTTGTGGACGAAATGGTAGAAGTAGCCATTTTCGCATACGAGGTAGGTTCATATGTAAATGTTGGTAACATAGTTATTGTTTTAAATGTTTTAATGTTATTTAAATGATATGATAATTATTATGAAATATCATACTTGTGACAATTGTTTGATAATATGTCAAATTATGTGATATACTTGGAAAATGTGAAATACTACCGAGTATCGGTATCGACATTCCATAGAAGATGGTTGAGACATATGATTGGGAAAAAAGTCCCGTTGAACCTTAGGAATGGATTAGTATACAAGTGACATGTCACTGGGATATTTGGGCATCCGAACTCGTTGAGTTGAGTCCGAGTTCACTTATGGATGCGAGCGTCCGAACTCGTTGAGTTGAGTCCGAGTTCGAGAGATGTAACTAAGCATCCGAGCTCATTGAGTTGAGTCCGAGTTCACTTATGGATGCGAATGCTCGAGCTTGTTGAGTTGAGTCTGAGTTCACTTATGGGCGGGTTACATGGTAGCTTGGCTACATATGTGGCACTTATGTGCAAACTTTCCATGTATCTGAATTATATTCCGATGTGTTCAACGGGTAAAGTTCTACTGAAATGGAGGAATACTCAAGATGAAAGGGACGTATTGGTAAGTGTTGTGAAATGGGTACTTTGAACAGGTATGTACTTATCCCTCGGGTTGAAAAATCGATATAACAACAATATGGTAAGATGATAAATGAAAATGTGATATGAATGTCTTGGTGCTGATTATGCAAATGATGTTTTATGTTTGCTTATATGGTTATGTTACTTGCTATTTGCATGTGAACTTATTAAGCATTTATGCTTACTTCCTCCTTTTCATTCCTTGTAGTTTTGACAAGCCAGCTCGAAAATCAGGAACGGTCGGGGGCTCGCTCACACTATCCGTATACATCTTGGCATAATGGCTTGTATATTTTGAGTATGGCATGTATAGCATTATAATCATTTTGTATATATGGTCTTATGATATGGTTATTGAGTGGTATGGAAATGCTTGGTAATGATTAGCCATTGGAATGGCTAATCATGATCATATTTGGTGTTATGTATGTCAAATTGCTAGCTAATTCATGGAAACCATGAAATAGGTAAAATTTACCATAAAATAGATTCAGACAGCAGTTGTGACGTGAATTTGAAAAATCACTAAAAATAGTAGAAATGGAATTAAATAATGAATAATTTATGGAATCGAAGCTTGATGAGTCTATTTTCATATGGAAGAAGCGAAACAGGTATATGAGCTATATTTTATGAGATGTTTAAATTTTTGTGAAATAGGGCCAGAGCGATTTCTGGATCCCTGCTCGACTTTGGAAATTCACTATAAATTTTAAAAAGATAATTAGAATTCATGCTTTATGTACAGATTCCTTATTGAGTCTAGTTTTATTAGAGACAAACGGTATAGTCATTGAAGCTCTGTACAGGGAGATATATGATTCGTAATACACAGAGGTCAGAGTAGTCGAACCCAAAAACAGGGGAGACTTTAAATAATAAACTGTACTAATTGGCCTGACCAAAAATTCTAGAAAAAAATTAGTAGATAGATATATGAGTCTAGTTTCAGGAAAAATTTACGGAATTGGATTTTGAGTTTTGGAACTCAAGATATGATTTTTAAAGCGACTGTGATGCAGTTAGCCAGCTTGTCTGGAAATTTTAAAATGAATTGTATGAGCTGTTTAAGTAATGAATTAAGTCCATTAACACCTTGTGTTCGACTCCGGCAACTGTCTCGGGGACTGGGCGTTATATTTAGTGGTATCAGAGCAGGTTTAGTCGGTTCTCGGACTAACCTAGCATGTGTAAGAGTTTAACTATACATGCCACTGATCTGTGATAGTGTGATGTCTTCCAACGCGTATGAGTACCGTCTTATTTAGACAGGGTACTCTCCAACCGAGCTGCGCTGACCATGTTCAATGCTATGTGAAGGTATTTGAGTAAAATTATGATTATGATAAGTCTCGCTTCAGAAAAGTATGAATAAAGGTTTATGATACATATGTGATAAATATTCATATTTGCTTAATGCTCATATGATGTAGTGTATGTGGCATACTTGATAAGATGAACGGAATAAATAGAAAGGTATTGTAGCGACGTAAAAATTTTGTGGATTCAGGTCGCTAAATTGTGGCGATTTATTAGAAAATTGGAAATTGAAATTTGGTTTTAAAATAAACCGGGAGTCGCCACCGATTCTTTTTCTAGGTGTGATCGGACACCGATTAGATTTTTCTTTAAAAACGAGGAAAAGGCCGAGTTAAGGTCTACGTTAAAAGTTAGAGAAAAATTAGGGTTCGGGAGTCGGTTACGCCGAGGAAGGTATTAGCACCCTCGCGACGCCCAAAAATTGGTATCTCCTAAACACAAGTTGTCTTGATTTGCAAAAATACGGGTTCAATGTAAAATTTAGTCGTGATCCGATTAAAAATGAGGAATTTTAGTTTATCCCGTTTTTTGAGAAGGTTATATCGCTTTAACACGAGTCAATTGACGTTCACCCAACATAGCGATGAATTTGATGACTTAATGTTAAATCGATATATTACCTTGACTATTGAAATTAATTAAAAAATCAGAACGTAATTTTCAAGGGAATGCAAGACATAATTGATACGAAATGAAAATAAGCAAATGAAACGGCTTGATATATTTCAAACAAATAATAAACATAACAATAATATTAGAAAATAATAACCGTGCATGTAAGATCAAATGCAATGTTAGCATTGAATACGAGAACGTAATAAGAATACAATGAATCCACATACGAAGATAATTAAGAGTATATACGTAAAATATTTATATAAACAGAGTAGTGTTAGAAATATACTATACGTATAATGTTTGAAGTACGATAAGATGGTAAAAAGAAGTACATAACTAGCAACAATAAAATAAAAGATATACATATATGTGTGAAAAAATGCTATTACAAAAAGGCATGTATACATATATAAAAAAATAAATGTATTAACAATGAATATAACAGGTAAGAAAACAAGTATATACACAATATATATGTAAAGTGGTACTAAGTATATATATATACATAAAAGTAAGAAATATGTACATGGAATAATATATATATATATATATATATATAAATATGACTAATAATATTGAAAATATATATACATACATAATATATAACGATGAACATATGTGATACATATTTAAAGTGCTAATAACATAAGTAATATTAATAAGACTACGCAAACATACGCATGGGACAATATCAAATACATACATGGAGATACATAAGAAATATATAACTGATAATATCAAAACATACGCATAGTAATATATAAAAGTATATGTATATAATATAAAATGAAAATACATAATATTAAAACATAATAATACAACATTAAAAATATATGATACATGTAAAGTATAGTATATTAAGAACACATATATACGATATATGAAGAATATACATGATACTAAAACATTTAGGTAATATATACATATAAAAAGGTAATAATACTTAGACATATACAACTATATTAAGTATATATATACGTATTATAAATATATAATCAGATAATAAAACATAAACTAATACTTAATAATAATAATAATAATAATAATAATAATAATAATAATAATAATAATAATAATAATAATAATAATAATAATAATAATAATAGTAGTAGTAGTAATAAATGAAAATAAACGAAAAAGGACTAAATCGGCCTAAGAACAGAATTTCGGAGCGAATTTAAAAAGAAATAAAGAAATAAAGGACCAGAATGAATACGCGTGAAAACAATGGGGACCAAAAGCGCAATATTCTTTATTACCCAAAACGCAGCGCAACACAGAGGGACTAAATTGATGAACGGGCAAAACTCTGGGGCCAAATTAAAATATTAAAAACCTGATTGTAAAATCATAAGAAAGCGGAGGGGCTGAAAGCGCAATTAGCCCCTCCACTTAAAAAACACGCGGATCCTGAGTGGGTAGGGTCGGGTCAACCCAATCCAGGGGCTTAAACGGCGTCGTTTTTTGTTTAAATCTGGGTACCAAAACGGTACCGTTTCACTGGGCTATAAATAGCCTAAAAATCTGAAAAAAAAAACATTTGTGTGGTGGGAAAGAAAAAAAAAAAGGAAGAGAGAAAAAGGAGAAGGGGGTGAGAGAGGAAGGGAGGGCTCCGGCCATGGGCCGGTCATCGGCCGGTCGTCGGACGGTCACCGGAGCCCCGTCGGCGCCGGCACCGGCCACCGTGCACGGTGGCCGGATTTTTGAAGAGAGGTAAAATTTTCCCTTTTTTTATATATTTTTATATATATATATATATATATATTATTAGATGTGTTGATAGATTTAAGAAAATAGGTTCAAAATGCGAATGAAATAATGTAAATCACCTTGGGCCTTCAGTTTAGGTTTTATTTGGTGTCTGACTCTCCGATTTGCGATTTATTCTTTTGCTCTTTATACCTCAGGGGTATCCTTCTGTATTTGAATGCTAAAGTTTGGTTTTTATCAAGATTTTTCGAATGCTTTCTTTATTTTCCTGATTTTTCGAACTGCCAAAGGGGACCCCCCTTTTACATTATTTTCTTCGGGTTTTTATAACCCTTCTAAAAATATTAATTTATTGTTGGCGTGTGCTTGTCTGATTGCAGGGTGTGGTGGCCGGTGTTGGTGGTGGGAGTGTCAGATGGTATGGGACTGTTGTAGTGGGGGTATGGGGCGTGGCAGACGTCGGTGGTGACAGAGGCAAGTGGGCGTCGAATGCTAGGGGGCTAGGGTTTGGGATTAGGTATTTTTTGTTTCTAATTTTGTGTAATGGGCGGTTAGTTTAGTGGGCTGGTAGTTTAGGTTATTGGGGTTCGGGTATATGGGTTCAGGGATATTGGGTTCTGGTTGTAAATGGGGTTTGAATTTTGGGTTGGCTGATGTATTAGTTAGGCTTAATGGGTATTGGGCTGTTTAGGTTAGGGTAGGTTAGTTGGGTTTTGGGGTTTAATGGGTTAATGATTTAATGGGGTTTGAAATTGGGTTGAGGGATTATAAAATTGTACATGGGTTCTGATGTATTAGTAGCTAAAATTGGCCTGTATAGCTGCCCCTCTTTGCTCATTGTAGTGTAACGAGAATAGAGCAAAGACACAAAGAAAGGCCAATTTTGCCCTGTCTTGCGAGTCTTGACTTCATTAGTGCTCTTCTTGTTTAGATAGTCTTCTTCCAGTCCACTGCATCTTCTGATATATGCCTTGTAGCTTCCATCTACTCCAATGTAACTTCAAGGATATGAGATTTGTAGCTTCGATTTGCTTCCATGTAACTTTAGAAAGATGAGATCTACAACTTTAATCTGCCCTTCTAGCGCTTCAGTGAGATAAAATTTGCGCTCTTCTCCTCTGTAACTCTAGCAAGGCAAGATCTGATATCCTCGATCAGCTCCACTGTAACTTCAGGAGACGAAATCTGACATCTTCAATTAGCTCCAATCTTGATTCTTGACTCGGCATGTGATCTTAAGTTTAACTCGTTTCTCGCAATATGAATTGACTCTTTAAAAATAGAAATTAAAACAAAAACTAAAAATATCTCAGCATGTGAACTGAGGCTCAACTCACTTTTCGCAATATGAGTTGATTTTTTGACAACGAAATTGAAATTACCTCAACAGTGTCACGAGGCTCAACTCACCTCTCGCCATATGAGTTGAAATTAAAACACAAAAAATTGAAAATACCTCAGCGTGCCCCGAGGCTCAACTCACCTCTAGCAATATGAGCTGATTTTGAAAAAGTAGAAATTAAAAGGTTCAACCCACCTCTCGCAATATGAGTTGATTCTTGAACAACATAAATTGAAAACAGAAATTGAAAATACCTCAGCGTGACCCGAGGCTTGACTCATCTCTCGCAATATGAGCTGATTTTTTTGAAAAGTAGGAATTGAAAAGCAGAAATTGAAAATACCTCAGCGTGCCCCGAGGCTTGACTCACCTCTCGCAATATGAGTTGGTTTTAGGAAAGTAAAAATTAAAAACAGAATTTGAATAACAGAATTTGAAACTACCACGACATGTGACCCGAGGCTCAACTCATCTCTTGCAATATGAGTTGATTTTGACGAACGGAATTTGAAAAACAGAAATTGAAAATAGCTCAGCACGTGAGCAAAGGCTCAACTCATCTCTCGCAATATGAGTTGATTTTTGAAAAACAGAAATTAAAAGGCTTAACTCACCTTTCGCAAGATGAGTCAATTTTCTAAACATAAACTAAAAATACCTCAACAGGTTCTCGAGGCTCAACTCACCTCTCGCAATATGAGTTGATTTTGGAACATAAATTGAAATTACCTCAACGTGTCTTGAGGCTCAATTCACCTCTTGCAATATGAGCTGATTTTTGAAACAACAGGAATTAAAATACCTCAGCGTGACCTGAGGCTTGACTCACCTCTCGCAATATGAGTCAATTTTTTTGAAACATAAACTAAAAATACCTCAACAGTGACACGAGGCTCAACTCATTTCTCGCAATATGAGTTGATTTTGAAAACATGAATTAAAGATACCTCAGAGTACCCAAAACATATCATCTGGTGGAACTCATGTGTCTTTTCCTTTGATTCAATACAACTATCATCACGTCCTTTGCTCTATTGGATTAACTGTATATACCATGCATGATGTTATCATGATATGCACATGTTTGTCTTAAATGCCTTTATGCCTACATGATTATGCAGTGTTCCTTAAGCATGTTTGTCGTATGTCTTTTCCGTCACGATTCTTGTGATGGTCCGCATTCATTACTTCGGCTCTTGACTTTCTCTTTACGCCATGTACCAGTCTTCGAGCTTCACGAGTAATCGACATTTCTCAGATGTCACTCTTTTGCCCCTTGTTGAACTTTGTTATTGCTTTGAGGCTCTTTATCAAATTTTCATCCAGGTAATGCTTATCATTTCTTTTGTTTAGAGTATGTCATTTCACTATTTATCATTAAATAAACACATAATGAGATGCATGAAAATGGTCAGGTAGGGACAAAAAGGATATCTCATATTCTTTTATTTCAAATGTGGCAAACAAAGAAAGTTAACCAATGATAGTACAAATGTGCAAAGAAGAGATCGTATTCAACGGATACAAATGCTTTAGATATTCGACACATGAAATCTTCACGTTCCTCAATCAAGAATCTTTTAGAGTCTGGCTCCTTGCGTAGAAGATTTCGAGCTTTCAGAGATGCTTCAAATCATCGTAGTCTCACCGTTTGTCGTGATGCTTTAAAACGCCTTGCTTTGTAAGCCGAATATTTGCTTCATTAGAATGCCCTCTTGGGTTTTCATCCTAATCTTTTATGTTTAACCAAAGCGCCCTCTTTGGGTTTTAGCTCTGATCCCTTTTTTTTTTTTAGATGCCCTTTTCGGGTTTTCATCTTAAGCATAATATTTCTTCACAGATCTCGAGTTCATTTGGATTCGGTAGCTCCTTCCCATCCATCTCGGTAAGGATCAAAGCTCCGCCTGAGAATGCCTTTTTTACAACATATGGTCCTTCCCAATTTGGTGCCCATTTTCCTCGCAAGTCTTTTTGTATTGGGAGAATCTTTCTCAGCACGAGTTCTCCTTCATGGAATTTTCTTGGTCATACCTTCTTGTCATGGGCTGCGATCATTCTCTTTTGGTACATTTGCCCGTGACAAATTGCCCTTAGACGTTTTTCTTCAATGAGGTTCAACTGATCATATCGAGCTCGAACCCATTCTGCTTCTTCTAACTTTGATTCCATCAATACTCGCAGAGAGGGGATCTCAACCTCGATAGGTAGCACAGCTTCCATTCTATAGACTAGAGAGAAAGGAGTTGCTCCCGTAGATGTTCGCACAGATGTGCGATATGCAAACAAAGCAAATGGAAGTTTCTCGTGCCAATCTTTATATGTCTCAGTCATTTTCCCAATGATCCTCTTAATGTTCTTGTTAGTCGCTTCAATGACCCGCTCATCTTTAGGCGATAGGGCGAGGAATTATGATGCTTTATTTGGAACTGCTCGCACACTTCTTTCATCATCTTATTGTTCAGATTCGTGGCATTATCTGAAATGATTCTTTCAGGCAAACCATACCGGCAAATGATCTCCTTTTTCAAAAACTTGCAAACTGCAGTCCTCGTCACATTGGCAAATGAAGCAGCTTCTATCTATTTTGTGAAGTAATCGATAACCACAAAAATGAATCGATGTCCATTTGATGATTTTGGAGAAATTGGCCCTATAACATCCATGCCCCACATAGAAAAAGGCCACGGAGAAGTCATGACGCGAAGGGGCGAAGGGGCTACATGAATTTTATCACTATAGATTTGACATTTGTGGCATTTTCTGGCAAAACTAATACAGTCGCTTTCCATCGTCAACCAGTAGTAACCGAGTCTTATAATCTTTCCGCCATATCGAAACCATTGGCATGTGTCCCATGATTCCTTCATGGACATCTTCAAGTATCTTTACGGCTTCGACATCATCCACGCATCTCAAAAGTACTTGATCCTTTCCTCTTTATACAGATATCCCCATCAAGAACAAATCCACCGCCATTCTTTTGATTGTTCTTTTGTCGTTCTCATTCGCTTGTTCGGATAGCTTTGATTCTTGATATATTCTAAGATATCATGGAACCATGGCCGTCCGTCGCCTCTTTCTCAATGCTACAACAAAGGTGTGGGACCTCGATATGCTCATTTTGAGGGCATTATTTCGCTTCTTTACTTGCTTTGAACATTGAAGCCAAAGTGGCTGTGGCATCGACCAGTTGGTTCTCTTCTCGTGGGAAGTAATGAAAAGTTATTTCTTTGAATTCCTTGATCAATCCACCACTAAATCGTCAGATTTAATCAATTTTGAGTCCCTCACTTCCCACTCTCCACGGATTTGGTAAATCACTAGGGTGAGTCCCCGTACACCTCCAAGATCTCGATGTTTCGCTCGATAGTCGCACGAAGCCCCATGATCTGAGCCTCATATTCTGCGATATTATTGGTACGAAGAAGTTCAGTCTTGCAGTGAACGAATAATGATTCCCGTCTGGTGATACCAGGGTTGCTCCAATTCCATGCCTTAAAGCATTTGACGCACCATTAAAGCACATCTTCCATGACTTCTCTTTTGATGACTCGGATTCTATTTTTGTGATGCACATTAAGTCTTCGTCTAGGAAATCGAACCTTACAGACTCATATTCCTCTATCGTTCGAGTTGCTAAGAAGTTAGCTATTGCGCTCCCTTTTACCGACTTCTGATTTACATAGGCAATGTCATATTCCGAAAGGAGGATCTGCCATCGCGCCATTCTTCCTGATAGTGCCGGCGATTCCATCATGTATTTTATTGGGTCCAGCTTTGAAATTAGCCATGTCGTGTGATACAACATATATTGTCTGAGTCTCCGAGCTACCCAAACCAGAGCGCAACGATATTTCTCAATGGACGAATATTTTACCTCATATTCAGTGAACTTTCTGCTGAGGTAGTAGATCGCTTTTTCTTTCTTTCCTAACTCATCGTGTTGCCCCAGTATGCAACCCATTGAACTTTCGAACACAGTCAAATACAATATCAATGGTCTTCCGTGAGTTGGCGGTACTAGCACCGGAGGACTAAACAAATATTTTTATCTTATCAAAGGCCACCGGCATTCCTTGTTCCATTCTCCGGGTTATGTTTTCAAGAAGCCGAAAGATTGGGTCGCATTGGTTGGTAAGTTGAGTGATAAATCGGGCGATGTAGTTTAATCTCCTAAAATCCTCTAACTTCCTTTTGCGTCGCGTGAGGTGGTAATTCTTGGATGGCTTTTATTTTATCTGGATCGACGATACCTCTTTCACTGACAATGAAGCCTAGCAACTTTCCCGAGGTAGCCCCAAATGTACATTTGGCTGGATTAAGCTTTACCTGAAACTTTCTCAGCTTTTCGAAGAACTTCTTGAGGTGCACTATATGCTCTTCTTCCCCTCGAGATTCAGCAATCATGTCGTCGACGTAGACCTCTATTTCTTTATGCATCATGTCATGGAATAACGTTAGCATAGCCCTCTGATATGTTGCCCCAGCATTCTTTAGCCCGAATGGCATCACCTTATAGCAGAACGTTCCCCACATTGTTATGAAGGTAGTTTTCTCCATATCCTCAGGGGCCATCTTGATCTGATTATACCCCGAGAATCCATCCATGAAAGAAAACAATGAATGTTTTGCTGTGTTTTCCACCAACGTGTCAATATGTGGCAAGGGAAAATTATCTTTTGGGCTTGCTCGATTCAGGTCACGGTAATCCACGCACATTCGTGTTTTGCCATCTTTCTTTGGTACCGGGACTATGTTAGCCACCCATTCTGGATATTTGGAGGCTTGTAGGAAGCCAGTGTCAAATTGCTTCTTGACTTCCTCTTTTATTTTCAACAGCATTTCGGGCCTCATCCGTCTTAATTTTTGCTGGATGGGCTTGCATTCTGGCTTTAATGGGAGCTTATGGACCACTAAATCTTCGTCTAGCCCTGGCATGTCCTGGTATGACCATGCAAAAACATCTTTGTACTCGCGAAGTAGAGCTATCAAATTATGCCTGGTGCTCGCTGAAATAGAAGTCCCAATCTTCACTTCTTGTTTCCTTTCTTCAGTGCCCAAATTTATTGTTTCCACAGATTCCTCATGAGGCAAAATCTATTTATCCTCTCGTTCCACCATTCTTAACAATTCAGGAGACGAGACGTAATCTTTAGCATTTTCTTCGGCTTCAAATTCTCCTAAGCAAATAGCCTTCTCAAAATCAATTTCAAGATTCGTAACGGGCTTATTCATGTTCGTAACGGGCTTATTCATGTCGTCAATATCTGAGCACCTGAAAGTTGAATAGAAAAGGAAGCTATAGGGGGACATCCAAGTATTGGAAACAACAAACAAAATGTTATGTCGTGGCAATGAGGAAAATGTAAGGATAGGCTATGAAATGAGAAAATGATTATGAAATTAATGATAATGCGAAAAATCGTGACAAAATGCATCTTCATTGATATTCATTTAAATGATAAAGAGCGAATGCAAGCTCTTACAAAAGAATTCTATTATATCTAAGGACACAATAGAAGGTTAATGTTTAGCATTACTCTGAAGACTTATAAACTACAAGAAGCTCCTCAGAAGTCCAATTGTTCAACATGAAACCAGGAAGGCAAGGGCGTATCCTCGAGACATCTTTACTTGCACCAGCTTCTTTGTCAATGACATTTATACTGACATTCTGAAAACCCCTTTCAATTAACCCCAACATGTTTCGTGGATCATCTTGTCCAGGGTACATCATTCCCGCAGATGTAAATGTTTTTGACAAAGGAGGGTACTCTATTGGTTCCCATTCTGGTTCTCGGCCCAAAGTTCTTGCAATTCTTCTCTCTTGATCCTTCTTCCACTGTCTTCTCCTTTGACGCATGTCAGGCTGGAACCCTAAACCGTATCGGGCCTTGTGGTGCACTAGCTTTAAAGCCCTAACTATTCCTTGCAGATGTCTCCCTAATCCTCTTCTCGCACGAGCTCCCCTTCCTACGGTCAACTTGACACCCATTCTGGTATTTCTCGATAGTTTTGGCATCGGAATTCTGTTTCCCTCAGCGACGAAAGTAGCATTGATGAATTCAAGGGATCGAAAGGAACATTCCACTGCGTCCTTGCTTACTTCCAGGTATGGCGCATCAGCAGAGATAGATGCGACGATGTCTTCTTCGCCCTCGACTGTGACCAAACAGCCATCCATGATAAATTTCAACTTTTGATGGAGGGATGATGGGACTACTCCAGCAGAATGGATCCAAGGTCTTCCCAAAAGGCAGTTATAAGAGGGTGTGATGTCCATGACTTGGAATTCGACCTCATAGATGTAAGGGCCCACTTCCAAAGGGATTTCGATCTTTCCCATGACTTCGCGCCTCGTCCCATCGAATGCCCTTATCGTGGAATGACAGGGCCTTAAGTATGACAAATCCATCGGTATTCTGGAAAGTGTAGCCAATGGCATAACATTTAACGCTGACCCATTATCGATGGGTACGTTCAATATTATGTAGCCCTTGCAACGGGTCGTGATATGCAGCGCTTTCACCGAGCCTCTACCATTTAGCGGTATCTCATCATCACTAAAAGAGATGAAGTTGTCTGTATTCAGATTGTTTACCCACCTATCAAGCTTTTCGACAGATATGTTGTTGGCCACGTAAACTTGATTTAACACCTTCAATAAAGCATTCCTGTGGCTCAATTTAACAAGAGAGATAGAACTGAGATTCGTCTTTGTCGCTTGCTCAATTGTTCTACCACACTATACTCGCTGTGCTTAATAAATTTCAAGAATTCTTGAGCTTCTTCCTCATTCACAGGCTTTTTAGTTTCTTGCACGGGTGGAATTTCTTGCTCGACTTCGACTTCGTGCATCATTGCTTTCCCTTTTTGCTTCGAGTCGCTACTTTTCTTTACCGGTTCAACTTCCTTAGAATAGCATCATCCACTTCGAGTAAAATGACCTACCTCCCCAACATCTTCAGTTGTGGCTTTGGACTTTTCAACTTCCGGTGTAACGATATTAACATCATATCTCTACGGTACTGTTTTGTTGTCCTTATACGGGAAAGGAGACGGTACTTCAATTACCATCTGTGGTTTCAATGGCTTTCTCATCGTGTCGTAATAAATTACCAACGGTCGATCAGCACTATAAGGGGGCCCTGATGATTGGCTATCAGAGACGTATACTTCTCTTTCGTTGGCATCTTCCCTCTTGTTAAGGACCTTGATCTTCTTATTATCCATCCGGTCTTGAAGTAACCTTTTAAAGTCCTCACATGACTGAATGTCATGTCCAACAATCCCATGAAAATTGCAAAAACTTTGACCTTCTTCTCCAAAAATTCTATCGAGTGACAGAGCAATCCTTTCTTAACCAATACCTCCCAGATTTTCTACAGAGGCGTCCTTATTTCTGAAACACATCTTCTGACCTTCCATTCATCCTCTTTTCCCACTGTGCTCACGTTCCCTTCGGTATGGTTAGGGAACGGGTTCCCGGTCGTACCGCCGGTACCATCAAATCGCAAAATGCCTGCATCAATGAGCCCTTGAACTCTCCTCTTGAAAGCAAGACAGTTCTCAGTAGAATGCCCCTGGTTCCCAGCATGGTATGCACAACTAGCGTTTGGATCGTACCATTTCGGGTATGGAGGTTTAAGGGGTGCCATGTAATGGGGAGAAATTAGTTGTTTCTCCAAAAGTTTTGGGTACAATTCCCCATACGACACAGGGATGGGAGTAAACTACGGTCTCTCGAGATTAGGCCTTGCTGGTCTTGGTTCGTTTTTGGGTTGGCTTTGGGTGGGTACCGTGTTTTGTGGGAATGTGGTGACGGGTCTTTGGTTGTTAGTGGCGTATACGGGGTAGGACGGATGTGGTGCTTGGTAGTAAGGGGTTTGAGGAGGATAATAGAAATTTGGAGGTGGATAATTTCGAGGTCGGAGTTGATTAGGATACGAATTGGGAATGTAACGACTCCCAGTTCCCACTATGTGGGCTTCTGGCTTTTTCTTCCTTACGGGCGTTATTTTTCTTGAGCCTTCTGATCCTTCCATTCTACCGCTCTTGACGGCATTCTCTATGAGTTCACCGGATATTACAATATCCGCGAAATCCTTCGTGGCACTTCCCACTAATTTGTCATAAAACGGCGCCTTTAAGGTGTTAATAAAGAGAACGATTATCTCCATTTTTGTTAGTGGGGGTTCCACTTGGGCCGAGACGTCTCTCCATCTCTGCGCATACTGTCTGAAGGTTTCTGATGGCGTTTTCTCCATCATTTGCAAGGTCATCCAGTCTTGCACCATATCTGACACATGCTTGTACTGCTCGCAGAATGCTGACGCCAAGTCCTTCCAGGATCGAATCTTTTCTCTACTGAGTTGGTTATACCACCGAAGAGCTGACCCTGTTAGACTATCTTGAAAGCAATGTATGAGTAGTTTATCCTCGTTCACATAACTGGTCATTTTTTGACAGAACATAATGAGATGTGCTTTTGGGTACATTGTCCCATCATACTTCTCAAAATCAGGCACTTTGAACTTCGGGGGCAAAATTAGATCAGGTACCAAACTGAGTTCCTTGGCACCTAGTGCGGAGAAGACTTCAGTGCCTTCTATTGCTTTGAGTCTTTCCTCTAGACTCCTATATTTTGCGTCATGGTTATCCAATTTTAACTTGGCTACCTCTGCTGGGTCATCCAGATCTGGAACTAGTGGATCGGCAGGACTAGCCCCTGGGTTCGATGCGAATATTCCTTGCCCCAAATTAGTTGGTGGAGTAGGTGGCATAGGTCGATGTTCCAAGGCTGTGGGTTCCCCTTGAGTATACCCTCTTTGTGTTGTATATGCGGGCGGTGGAGTGAATCCCGGGGGATAGAGTGGATCCTGATCGTGGTGAATTCTTGACTGAGGTTCCATAAAATCGGGGTTCTGCATTTTTCCTTTGACAAAAGTTGTCATCATCTCCATCATTTTAGCCATCTGATCTCTTTGCTCGAGTGATTCCTCTCGAGATCTCACCATTAGGTCTCTCGTCTCTTGTTGCGATTTGGCCAGTTGCTCTTGTAATTCCTTTTGAGCCCTTTCTATCCTTTCAATTCTCTCATTGAATTCAGCTTCCATTACTCTAGCTTGTCGGCGCTTTATAGGAATGGCGTGGTTCCGATTTGAAATCTTGCAATCGGATTATACGGTTCTTTAGTTTCGGTGGATGATTATGGTGATATGTACACGCGATGAATGAATGAATGAGTATATGAATGGATGAATGTCCAAAGAATAAATGATGCATAAATGTTAGTTATGAGTAAACATGCAAGAATTTGGTGTCGATTTCAAGAT
Source organism: Gossypium arboreum (assembly GCF_025698485.1). Lineage (NCBI taxonomy): Eukaryota > Viridiplantae > Streptophyta > Magnoliopsida > Malvales > Malvaceae > Gossypium > Gossypium arboreum. The sequence continues at coordinate 25,057,923 of NC_069076.1, read as the reverse complement.
AGCCCCATATTTAGGCATTTCATTTATCAACATAGTCTATTACACAAAGTTTCCATTTTTCCAACGGTTACACAAATTTCCTAGCCACATTGCCTTGTTTCTTCACTTGCTCTAAAAACTCTGATATGCTCGATCTTTGGCTCGGAGGGAATTGGCAACTGAGAACTTCAGCTTCATCTGATAATTGAACAACTTGCATAGCCGCTTTGCGAATTTCATTGATCAAGAAGTCGAGTTGCATTTCTTTTTCTTTGAGACTTCCTTCATACGCATGAATGTCCCTATCGTACTGCTCACTCTTTTCTTCTAGAGCCTTTAGGAGGTTATCTAATTGTTGTTGACGAGATTGCAGCATATTTTCTAGATCTCGTGTTTTCCTTTTTAATTCTTGATGTTCAGACTGACTATTCGCAAATTCTGCAGTCACTATTTCATACTCGGCGTTCTTCCTTCTTAACTCTATCACAGCGCGCGCAGCCTTTTCCTCCTCTTTCTTTGCTTTTCCCTTCCAAAACTCCATTCCTCCCTTGATATTGCTAATTTCTTCCTTCCATTCTGCTGTCGACTTGCCCAACCCGCTATTCTTTATAGTGTTTCTTAATTTCTTGTTTTCCAAATGAAGGTCCCTTAAGTCGTTTCTCACAATCTCGGCTTCTCTTTGTACTTTTTCAGTTCTGGACCTTTCAACTTGAACTTCAATCTTCAGTTGATAGTTTTCTTCTTGAAGGGCACTAAGGTCCCGAGACATCTTGGCCTTTTCTCATTCAAATTCTTGTCTCGCCATTTCTAGCTCAGACGACGTTTCCTCCGAGAAAGGATTCTGGATGGTGTAGTTTGTTGACGAGATTTGCTGACTATTTACCCGTTGCTTCCTCCATATGTCGTAATCTTGGGTAAGGGTATCAGCATACAAAGCTAATTCCATGAAATGAATTTCCTTCCAAGACTTTGCAGTGTCTCGAACTCTCTTCATATATCCTTCACCCGCGAAAGCGAACTCGAACTGTGCTAATCCTCCAGTTGTGGGGAGGAATTGTCGCGAAGAAAATTGCCTTTGGACCAATAGCGGAGCATATCCAACTCCTCCCCATAACCCAAGTAAAGGTACCCAATCTTGGCTTCCACATTTATATAGCAGAATTGAAGGACGGATCCAGGGTCCTCTCCATGTTATATCCTCGGCGCGAAGATTTTGAAAAACTGATACCCAATGTTGCTCGGTGACTTCCTTCGGCCATTCTTTCTTGAGGTAAGCTTCTAGCGGAGAGAATGTTTTAGAAAACATATGGAACGGAGTGCGCTCTACCTTCCAGAAGTGACTCAAAATCCAAACATTGAGCAACTGCGCGCATCCGATAAATCGTCCCTCCCCTTTTCTTCGACAACTACTCAGGGACCTGAAGGTCTCGGCTAGGATGGTCGGGACAGGGTTGATTCATTGTTTTAACCTTTCGAAGAAATCAACTACTGCAACTTCGAGATGTCCGAGAACTTTTGGGAAAATGACCAAACCATAAATGGCCAAAGCGAATAGATTTTCCCTTTTCAGCATGTCGGGATGGTTCAGAGTCAAATCTCGTAGGGAGGACCATGGAATGCAAATGGTTTCATTCTTCTTCTTTATCTGTTTTTCAGCCCATGCATCGGTCATGTCTGTCAGTTTCACTAACTTTTTCTTGAAGGTCATCGGCTTAGGCTCCTTCACATATATTTTGCCGAATTGTACATTGTCGATGTGGAGTAAAGCAGCATACTCTTCTATGGTTGGAGTCATGTCTTCTTGATTGAAGGTGAAGCACTGATAAACTGGGTCCCAGAACCGAACCATGGCTTGAATCAACTGTTCGTCTACACGGATGGTGATCAGGTGAGCTATATCTCCATACCTCTCAGTGAAAATGTCTCTAGTGTCTGAATCCCACTGATTCCAAATTCGAACCAAATCCTTAAAGTTGTTTTGGCGAACATTTACAGTTATATGTTCGGGCAAATTGGCGACACACCCTTCCACTAGACTATCCCCCTTTTCTCTCTGAGTTTTTAGAGACCAGTCCTGAACCATGGCATTCTTCTTGGTTATTTGTGTAATTGACTCCTCCATCAGAAACCCGTTTTTTGGCAACCAACCTTTAATAAACACCTTCCTAATATGATGCCTATGATGTATGATGAAAATAAAAATAAAAACAAACAAACTTGGTTAGTAAACACAACAAATATAATTTGAAAAACAAACTAAACTACCCAATCCAATTATTTTGCATAAACAGTGTAAATGAAAGGCAAAAGGCATTTTCCCCGTGTACTTATTTTGGTGACTATAAGCGAACAGAGGTTCGGCATGGCTCTAATTGGATAGCTCGTATGGTTCATTATATGCAGTCTCGATTCTAGACAGGTACTCGAATTGCTCGTACTATCATCTGCTAAGATTAGCACGAAGCCTCGGTCATAACCCATCACAGGCTCACGAGTTCAATTCGAGGGATTACATTTACTTATGCCTATGCGGAGGGACAAGTTAACTCATGAAAGCATAAGTCATATGTAACCCGAAAGTATTCACTAGCCTGTGCAGAGGGACGAGTTAACTCATGAAGGCGTAGCGTTTACTTTCACTTAAACGGAAGGAGCCCGGGTAGAGAGCTCATGTTATGCGAAAATGCAAGTGCACGGTGTGTGGGGAAAAACTCATAAACCTTTGCGTTTTACTTAAAGGAACTAAACCAAAATTAAACCATAAAAGTTGAAAACTGAAAAACAAACAAATAAGCAAGTTAGAAGAAATATTTACAACATGATACAAATGCAGGAATTTTGAAAACGAGATTTTCGGATCACGACCAAATATTTACTTTGAACAAGGAAATTTGAAAATTTTGACAAAACGTGTTTAATTCCAGACACGACTCTCAAAAAAGGCTTCCCAAGTGGAGTCGCCAGCTATAGCGATGTAAAAATTTTGTGGATTCGGGTCGCTAAATTGTGGCGATTTATTAGAAAATTGGAAATTGAAATTTGGTTTTAAAATAAACCGGGAGTCGCCACCGATCCTTTTTCTAGGTGTGATCAGACACCTATTAGATTTTTCTTTAAAAACGATGAAAAGGCCGAGTTAAGGTCTACGTTAAAAGTTAGAGAAAAATTAGGGTTCGAGTTTGATTCTGCGAGGAAGGTATTAGCACCCTCGCGACGCCCAAAAATTGGTATCTCCTAAACACAAGTTGTCTTGATTTGCAAAAATACGGGTTCAATGTAAAATTTAGTCGTGATCCGATTAAAAATGAGAAATTTTAGTTTATCCTGTTTTTTGAGAAGGGTATATCGCTTTAACACGAGTCAATTGACGTTCACCCAACATAGCGATGAATTTGATGACTTAATGTTAAATCGATATATTACCTTGACTATTGAAATTAATTAAAAAATCGGAACGTAATTTTCAAGGGAATGCAAGACATAATTGATACGAAATGAAAATAAGCAAATGAAACGGCTTGATATATTTGAAACAAATAATAAACATAACAATAATATTAGAAAATAATAACTGTGCATGTAAGATCAAATGCAATGTTAGCATTGAATACGAGAACGTAATAAGAATACAATGAATTCACATACGAAGATAATTAAGAGTATATACGTAAAATATTTATATAAACAGTAGTAGTGTTAAAATATACTATACGTATAATGTTTGAAGTACGATAAGATAGTAAAAAGAAGTACATAACTAGCAACAATAAAATAAAAGATATACATGTATGTGTAAAAAAATGCTATTACAAAAAGGTATGTATACATATATAAAAAAAATAAATGTATTAACAATGAATATAACAGGTAAGAAAACAAGTATATACACAATATATATGTAAAGTGGTACTAAGTATATATATATATATACATAAAAGTAAGAAATATGTACATGGAATAATATATATGTATATATATATATATATATATATATATATAAATATGACTAATAATATTGAAAATATATATACAAACATAATATATAACGATGAACATATGTGATACATATTTAAAGTGCTAATAACATAAGTAATATTAATAAGACTACGCAAACATACGCATGGGACAATATCAAATACATACATAGAGATACATAAGAAATATATAACTGATAATATCAAAACATACGATAGTAATATATAAAAGTATATGTATATAATATAAAATGAAAATACATAATATTAGAACATGATAATACAACATTAAAATATATGATACATGTAAAGTATAGTATATTAAGAACACATATATACGATATATGAAGAATATACATGATACTAAAACATTTAGGTAATATATACATATAAAAAGGTAATAATACTTAGACATATACAACTATATTAAGTATATATATACGTATTATAAATATATAATCGTATAATAAAACATAAACTAATAATAATAATAATAATAATAATAATAATAATAATAATAATAATAATAATAATAATAGTAATAAATGAAAATAAACGAAAAAGGACTAAATCGACCTAAGAACAGAATTTCGGAGCGAATTTAAAAAGAAATAAAGAAATAAAGGACCAGAATGAATACGCGTGAAAACAATGGGGACCAAAAGCGCAATATTCTCTATTACCCAAAACGCAGCGCAGCAACAGAGGGACTAAATTGATGAACGGGCAAAACTCTAGGGCCAAATTAAAATATGAAAAACCTGATTGTAAAATCATAAGAAAGCGGAGGGGCTGAAAGCGCAATTAGCCCTTCCACTTAAAAAACACGCGGATCCTGAGTGGGTAGGGTCAGGTTGACCCGATCCAGGGGCTTAAACGGCATCGTTTTTTGTTTAAATCTGGGTACCAAAACGGTACCGTTTCACTGGGCTATAAATAGCCTAAAAATCTGAAAAAAAAACATTTGTGTGGTGGGAAAGAAAAAAAAAAGGAAGAGAGAAAAAGGAGAAGGGGGTGAGAGAGGAAGGGAGGGCTCCGGCCATGGGCCGGTCATCGGCCGGTCGTCGGACGGTCACCGAGCCCGTCGCGTAAGCACGACCACCGTGCACGGTGGCCGGATTTTCGAAGAGAGGTAAAATTTTCCCTTTTTTATATATTTTTATATATATATATATTATTAGATGTGTTGATAGATTTAAGAAAATAGGTTCAAAATGCGAATGAAATAATGTAAATCACCTTGGGCCTTCAGTTTAGGTTTTATTTGGTGTCTGACTCTCCGATTTGCGATTTATTCTTTTGCTCTTTATACCTCAGGGGTATCCTTCTGTATTTGAATGCTAAAGTTTGGTTTTTATCAAGATTTTTCGAATGCTTTCTTTATTTTCCTGATTTTTTTGAACTGCCAAAGGGGACCCCCCTTTTACATTATTTTCTTCAGGTTTTTATAACCCTTCTACAAATATTAATTTATTGTTGGCGTGTGCTTGTCTGATTGCAGGGTGTGGTGGCCGGTGTTGGTGGTGGGAGTGTCAGACGGTATGGGACTGTTGTAGTGGGGGTATGGGGCGTGGCAGACGTCGGTGGTGACAGAGGCAAGTGGGCGTCGAATGCTAGGGGGGCTAGGGTTTGGGATTAGGTATTTTTTGTTTCTAATTTTGTGTAATGGGCTGTTAGTTTAGTGGGCTGGTAGTTTAGGTTATTGGGCTTCGGGTATATGGGTTCAGGGATATTGGGTTCTGGTTGTAAATGGGGTTTGAATTTTGGGTTGGCTGATGTATTAGTTAGGCTTAATAGGTATTGGTTTGTTTAGGTTAGGGTAGGTTAGTTGGGTTTTGGGGTTTAATGGGTTAGTGATTTAATGGGGTTTGAAATTGGGTTGAGGGATTATAAAATTGTAAATGGGTTCTGATGTATTAGTAGCTAAAATTGGCCTGTACAGGTATGAATAAAGGTCATAATATTATGATACGAGTGAAAATGTCCTTGTCTTGATTTGGACGTCGAATGTTGATAAATGTTAATGATATATAATTTTTATGAGGTAAAGGGTTATAATGAAATGAACTTATCTATGTTAAATTGTTGGACTGAATTATATGATTGTAATGATATGTACATGATGATGCACGAAATGAAAGTTGTGATTGTGATGCAAATATCTATGTTTGTTTGGCCTTATATAATGTCATGAGCATGAATTAATTTAATTAAATGAATGGATAAGTAAAGTCGTCTAGAAAACATAGAATGTATGCATAAGTATATTGTCTAAATGGGACAATAGGAAAATTGGTGTAAGCCAACATGAATGAATGACATGATTTTGATGATGTTACTATGATGATGGAAGTTGTGTCATATGTGTATGTATAAGAAAGTCGAGTTAGAGGTCCTACAACCCTCCCCTTCATCAAGTGGTACTTATAATGGAATTTCATGAGATTTGTATTGAATAAGTTTCCGGTTGAGAACCCAAAGAGTACAAAGATAGAATAATTATAAGTATGATCGAGACCGAAATGAGCTGATAAGTAAAGTCGAGCCAAGAAAGTATCGATTGCCATAAAGATTATTGGAGTTATGCCTGTCCCAATTAGAGAAGGAATTCTCTTTGGTAAATCGAATTACTCGGTGCAAGGTCGAGAAAAGTGTAAATCGAAATTTATTCAGAATCGGCCTTCTTTAGTGAATGGTTTAATATGAAATTTGTGACGCAGAACTAGTTGGGGAAATGATAATTGAAATGTGTACTATCTCGAGTGTGACAGCTTATGACCGGACAGATTTAGCGATCTCTTTTGAGATGTTCTATGTGTTTACCCATTCTCGAAATATTTCTATGGCTATTGATCTTCAAGAAATTCTTGTTATATGGGAATGTCTTCTAATTCGTGTTGGATGAAAGCATTGGTAGTCTGATGGTTTATAATTTATATTGCTCTATTTCATCGGGTATTCTATTTCATTTCGTCTGATAAGAATTGATGAGAGAATACGTATGATATTATGATTCTGTTTCTTCTACTTGATGCTTCATCTGATATATATGTATGGGAAGATATATTGATCTTGTTATATTTGATTTCAGTGGGATTAAATGATGTTTTCTTCTGGACTTTCTTTCTTTGAAGAATTATCGGGGTATTCCGTATTTTCTCTATGAGTTTGGTTTTCGATTCTCCGGCATAGTATTGTATCTTGGGTTTCTTTATCCTGAATCTCTTTATTCTGGATTTCTTTATTCCGGGTTTCTCTATCTTGGATTTCTTTATTCGGTTTTCTTGTTATCTTTGTTCCATAATTTGTCAATTACGACTCATGTTTGAAATGGGTTCTTCAGCTCGTGATAATCATGTAAAATATGACTATACTTCTAATTTGATCTTAGTAATGTGGTGATTTTAGTATTGGGATTTTTCTAATTTCGTAAGGATTTGACATCAAGAAAGGCATAGGTGATAAAAGCGAGTTTCAGTCGGTATGGTAAATTATTTATTTGAAAGATTTCATGTGACAATTATGTCAGGATTATTTTTCCCAAGTCTGATAATAGAATTTCATTTTTGTACTGATAAAAGAGTAAATAGTCTGAACGAGAAGTGTATATTTATTAGAAAGAGTTGGATATTAGTTAAAGTCACTACAAATGATAAGGTTTTCGTCTTGTGAAAGCTGAAAAGTTTATTACATGTTGACAAAGTTCGGATAGATGAGAATATTGGTAACCGAAGCGTCTGAACTAGACTAGTCTACATTGAGCAAAGACTTCCTGACTTTCAGTAATGTATTGTTGTATGAATTGTGATGTGTTTCAAGACAGTGAGGTAATGTGATAGTTTAGAGCATCCGATGTTACATAAAATCAGAGTTATTAAAGGGGTTAAAGCCGAGCATTGGGATCTATCAAAATTATCCTTGTCAGTGTTGATATTGGGATGGAAATGAGAAGGATTATTCTTGAGGCCATATCAGAATTATTTCTATGGCGGAAAGAGGAAAATGTGATGTATCCTATAGTTAAATGTTTGGCGAGATCTATAAATCATATCTGTATTGAATGAATTCCTACTCATTAGATTCATGGAATTTCAGGTCTCTTTGATTGTTGGATTTCTTGGAATTCCGGTCTTCATTAAATCAAGTCGAGATCCGAGTTTTATATCATGATATCATGGGAAACTGAGAAGGGTTGAAAATTTAAGAACAGTTGAGAGTTGAGACTGCAAGCTTTTAGATCATATGAGAAATTGAAGAGATGTATTGGAGGTACAGTCTAAGTGCAAGTTCTTCAGCACCGAATATGAGATTAAAAGTGAAGACTGTAACACCCCGTACCCGAGTCCGTTACCGGAATCGGACACAAGGTGCACACAGACTTAACTATTTTCACAGTCCATTTAGAAATTTCCAGACTAGCTGGTCACTGCATCACTGTCGCCTTAAAAATAATATCTTGAGTTTCAAAGCTCAAAAATTTATTTCGTAATTTTTCCCTGAAACTAGACTCATATGTCCATCTACAGATTTTTTTATAGAATTTTTGGTCGAGCCAATTAGTACAGTTTATTAGTTAAAGTCTCCCCTATCCCAGGGTTCGACTACACTGACCTTCGTACGTTAAAAATTGAATATCTCCTTGTACAGGGATTTAATACTGATGCCGTTTGTTTCTATAGAAACTAGACTCAGAAAGGAATCTATACATATATGTCATGACTCCTAATTATCTCTGGTTAATTTACAATGAATTTCCAAAGTCGGAACAGGGGATCCAGAAACCGTTCTGGCCCTGTTTCACGAGAACTTTAATATCTCTTAACATATAACTCATATGACCATTTCGTTTCTTCCACATGAAAGTAGATTCATCAAAGTTCATTTACATAATTTATTCACTATTTAATACCATTCCTACTATTTTTAGTGATTTTTCACATCCACATCACTGCTGCTGTCAGCATCTGCCTTTAAGGTAGGCTTTACCTATTTCATGATTTCCATGATTCAATTGTCCCCTTTTGCATACATAGCACAAAGTGTGATCATGATTAACCATCCCAATGGCTAATCGTTTCAAAACAATTCCATACCTCATAATGATCAACAAACAAACGATTATGGTACTAGGCTAAAAACGTATATAAGCCATTTTCGCATGGCCATCCAAGTCTACACAAAACCGAAAGGTACATGACCTTCAACAAAAGGGTGGTCCTATACATGCCATTTCAAAGTTCAACCAAAATTGTACCAAAATGGGGGCTTTGATAGTGTGGATGGATTCGACTTCGATGATCCCGAATCCGATAGCTAACGAGCAAAATCTATAAAACAGAGAAACAGAGAAGACGGAGTAAGCAATTTATGCTTAGTAAGTTTTTGCAAGAGATTCCAGCACAACAAAAGCATAGCATTCATAAAGCTAACGGATAATTTCATATGCACAAATTCTCAATATCATACTCATTTCACGCTCCAACCCCTATGTTCATACATAAGGGATCATCTTAGCCAAATCTGAAACCCATTACTCGATCGAGCGAATATTATTCAAGGAATCAACTAATTCAAGCACATACGAACATACCTCATTGCTGGAATTTTCAAGCGTATTAACTGAAAATTTTATAGCAAGATCGCTCATTCTCGAATCACGTACCTTGAATTTAACCGGATATAACGACTCGCTCAAATGCCTTCGGACGAAGCCCGGTTATAGTGACTCGCCGAATGCCTTCGGACTTAACCCGGTTTAGTAACTTGCACAAATGCCTTCGGCTTAGCCCGATTTATTAACTCGCATACGAATGCCTTCGGATCCTAGTCCGGATATAGTCACTTAGCACAAAGCCTTCGGACTTAGCCCGACATCATTCAATAACCGAGCACAATTATCAATAAATTATGACACATTCGTATTTCATTTTCATTAGCAAAACTCAAACACAAGGCACTATTCACACTTGAAATTTCGGCTCAATAGCCACACACAAAGAGCATGATTTTAATTTGCTTTAAACATGATCTAATCAATTCAGAATTTAAGCTCTATTACTCAAGTACTTACCTTGGATGTTGTCGAGCGATTTCGACGGCTACTCGACTACTTTTTCCTTCCCTTTATCGGATTTAGCTCCCCTTTGCTCTTGAGCTTAATTTGACAAATAAATTGATTTAATCATTTGAGCATCGAAAGAGGAATTCAAGGTACTTAGCCAATATATATACTCATTAGGCATCAAAGTCGCATATGTACGAATCATGAATCGAACTCAACACATTAGTTAATATTCCTCTTAGCCGAATTTTCTAAGCCAAGAATAGGCATCAATATGCTTGCCTCTAACCGAATGCATGCACACCAATTTCCCCTCATGTGGCCGAATATGCATGTCCATGTTGAGGCCAATTATACACTTATTACCACACAAAAACAGCATACATTTTACTAACTAATGCATTCCATATTGTAACTCAATACACATCTATCATTTCCTTCATAACCGAAACATCATCATAAGTAAGTATATACCTTGAGATAGTATATATATGTCATACCAATACATCATGCTCAAACATATATACATATATATATATATATATGCTAGAGCCGAATCTCAAGTTGATTGTAACTAAACATGAACATGATTTCGAAACACAAATCTTACTTTCCATGCAATGAGCATAAATCACACTTATCGATGTACCATGGCCGAATACATCAGACACCATAATTTTGGTCATGATTACACAAAGAACTTAGTATCTCATTCAAAATGCTTAAAGAAAATCTAAGAGTCCTCAATCCACCATCACATGTATCATCATCAAGCTTCATATTTAACATGCAATGGCACTAACTCAAAATCCACCTTGGCCAAATACCATCCCCATGATATAACAAAGATTTGAACCATGGGCTAATAAGAACATCAAGTTAGCAACCAAAAACATGCATGAATCTCATGGCACAACATCAAACATACCTTAATCTTGATGCAAGTATAGCCAAACCCCTTCCTAATCCTCTTCCGAACCAAGCATGAAGCAAAACTCATTCCTTATCCTTAGTATTTCCGGCCAAAAAGAGAGTGAAATGGATGAACAAAATTTTTTTGTTTTCTTTCCTACCTACACGGCAATGGGGAGGGAGAGAAGCCTTCACACACACATTTTTTTTTATTCCATACTCCTTATTTTATTCATTCCAACATAACCCACTTACCAAACATGTTTCATGACATGATTTTGCCCATAATTCCTTGTCATGGCCGGCCACTAGCTATTGGGGGGGGGAATTTGACATGCAAGTCCATTGTTTTGCATGCATGCTTTAATTAGTCATCACACATTTCCCCATCATACTTTCAAAGTTTACTACTAGGTCCTTTCTAGTGAAATTCACATTTATAGCTCAAAATCAAAACATCAAAAATGTCACACATGAGTTAACACACATTATAGGAAATAAAATAAATATTAAATTATTTTTATGCCTCGGTTTTGTGGTCCCGAAACCACATTTCGACTGGGGTCATTTTAAGGCTGTCACAAAGACCACTTTTCTGGTAAGATTTTCGGGGACGAAAATCCCTAAAGGGGGGAGAGTTGTAATATCCTGATTTTGGGCCTAGTCGGAATAGCGGTTTTGTGACCACAAAATCCGAGATAGAAATAATTATTTTCTGATTATTTTGAGGTCTATGATATGATTGCATGATTGTGTGAAAATTTCGTGAAGAAATTTTATGCATAAAGTGCTTAAATTGAAATTAGGGACTAAATCGAATAATTTGTAAAACTTGCATTCTAGAAGTTTCTAGTATGAAATTGTTTTGAAATATTAATTAGGAGGTCTTAAATAGAAATTTTACCAATTTCTAAGTCTATGGACAAAAATTGGACATGGATGGAATTTTTGGAAAGTTTAGTAGTAAGGGCATTTTGGTCATTTAGGGTAAAATGAATTAAAATACAAAATTAAAGCCAATTTTGCTCATCTTCAACCCCATGGCCGAATATAGCAAGGAGAAACCATGGCTAGGGTTTTTCAAGCTTCCAAGCTCGATTGTAAGTCCGTTCTAGCCTCGTTTTTAATGATTTTTACGTTTTTGGAGTCTCGGTAGCTCGATTTAGCTTATGCTAGCAATAATTTAACCTAGGGTTTATATTTGGAAAAATACCCATAGGTGAAATTTGTGTATTTTGGTGTTTTATGATAGAATATGAGGTTTTAAATTATGTTAGACAACTTGTGCTACTCGGTTTTAAGTGAAAACGAGCAAAAGGGCTTAATCGGTAAAATACCTAATAGTCATAAGTACATGTTAGAGTGAGAATTTGATGTTTCCATAGAAGGGAAAAATGATCAGCATGTCATAAAACATAAGAAAATAGGCTGAAGTTTAATTTACGAGCTTTGGGGCAAAAGTGTAAATATGCAAAAATTTAGGGGCAAAATTGTAATTTTTCCATAATATGATTTTGGGTCAATTTGAATAATGTGAGTCCTAATTAGACTATATTTTAAATGATAGAGCAAGGAAAACTAAAACTTGGGCTAAAATGGGGAAAATACCAAGTTGTGGACGAAATGGTAAAAGTAGCCATTTTCGCATACGAGGTAAGTTCATATGTAAATGTTGGTAACATAGTTATTGTTTTAAATGTTTTAATGTTATTTAAATGATATGATAATTATTATGAAATATCATACTTGTGACAATTGTTTGATAATATGTCAAATTATGTGATATACTTGGAAAATGTGAAATACTACCGAGTATCGGTATCGACATTCCATAGAAGATGGTTGAGACATATGATTGGGAAAAATGTCCCGTTGAACCTTAGGAATGGATTAGGATACAAGTGACATGTCACTGGGATATTTGGGCATCCGAACTCGTTGAGTTGAGTCCAAGTTCACTTATGGATGCAAGCGTCCGAACTCGTTGAGTTGAGTCTGAGTTCGAGAGATGTAACTAGGCATCCGAGCTCGTTGAGTTGAGTCCGAGTTCACTTATGGATGAGAACGCCCGAGCTCGTTGAGTTGAGTCCGAGTTCACTTATGCGCGGGTTACATGGTAGCTTGGCTACATATGTGGCACTTATGTGCAAACTTTCCATGTATCCGAATTATATTCCGATGTGTTTAACGGGTAAAGTTCTACTGAAATGGAGGAATACCCAAGATGAAAGGGATGTATTGGTAAGTGTTGTGAAATGGGTACTTTGAACAGGTATGTACTTAACCCTCGGGTTGAAAAATCGATATAACAACAATATGGTAAGATGATAAATGAAAATGTGATATGAATGTCTTGGTGATGATTATGCAAATGATGTTTTATGTTTGCTTATATGGTTATGTTACTTGCTATTTGCATGTGAACTTATTAAGAATTTATGCTTACTCCCTCCTTTTCATTCCTTGTAGTTTTGACAAGCTAGCTCGGAAATCGGGAACAGTCGGGGGCTCGCTCACACTATCCGTATACCATCTTGGCATAATGGCTTGTATATTTTGAGTATGGCATGTATAGCATTATAATCATTTTGTATATATGGTCTTATGATATGGTTATTGAGTGGTATGGAAATGCTTGGTAATGATTAGCCATTGGAATGGCTAATCATGATCATATTTGGTGTTATGTATGTCAAATTGCTAGCTAATCCATGGAAACCATGAAATAGGTAAAATTTACCATAAAATAGATTCAGACAGCAGTAGTAACGTGAATTTGAAAAATCACTAAAAATATTAGAAATGGAATTAAATAATGAAAAAGTTATGGAATCAAAGCTTGATGAGTCTATTTTCATATGGAAGAAGCGAAATAGGTATATGAGCTATATTTTATGAGATGTTTAAATTTTTGTGAAATAGGGCTAGAGCGATTTCTAGATCCCCTGTTCTGACTTTGGAAATTCACTATAAATTTTAAAAAGATAATTAGAATTCATGCTTTATATGTACAAATTCCTTATTGAGTCTAGTTTTATTAGAGACAAACGGTATAGTCATTGAAGCTCTGTACAGGGAGATATATGATTTGTAATACACAGAGGTCAGAGTAGTCGAACCCTGAAACAGGGGAGACTTTAACTAATAAACTGTACTAATTGGCCCAACCAAAAATTCTAGAAACAAATTAGTATATAGATATATGAGTCTAGTTTCAGGAAAAATTTACAGAATTATATTTCGAGTTTCGGAACTCGAGATATGATTTTTAAAACGACTGTGATGCAGTTAGCCAACTTGTCTAGAAATTTTAAAATGAATTGTATGAGCTGTTTAAGTAATGAATTAAGTCCGTTAACACCTCGTGTTCGACTCCGGAAACGGTCTCGGGTACGGGGCGTTACAGGTTTGGCATGGTCTAGCACATGGTTTGGCACACGGGCATGTATGGCCATTTTTAGGTCACACGGGCTAGCCACACGGGCGTGTGTGTTGGCCATGTGACCCAAGTTAGAGAGTTACATGGGATTGGACACGGGTTGGGACACGGCCATGTGCTTCTATTTCAAATGTCCATACGACCTGTGACACGGGCGTGTCCAGTAGTCATGTGAGACACACGGCCTAGCCACACGAGCGTGTGTCCCCTGTTTTGAGAAATTTTTTTGAAGTTTTGTGAAAGTTTCATTAGTTATCGGTTTAGTCCCGAACCACTCCCAATGTATGTTTAGGGCCTCGTAGGCTTGTATTAGAGAAAAATTGTTTGAGATTGAATGATGAGTGTATGAATTGATTAAATGCATGTGAAAAGTATGTATAAATGTATCGTGAGTTCGGTAGTGCTCTGTAACCCTATTCTGGTGTTGAATACAGGTGAGGGGTGTTACAGATGTGTTCATCTCCATGCAACATTATGATAATCTCATCTTTCATGGACCCACTGCATAATAAAAATTAATATATTAATAATTAACATGAACATAGTATATATTATGCACAAAAATCATGTAATAAAGCATAATTTCGCATACTTTATAGATTCATGTCCAATATTAACATTTAAACAAAATCCACTTAATTTATTAACAATTACTCAAGATTAATATAATTATTAAGTCGAAAGGTGGTAAAATTGCTAAAAAAATCCTATATAATTTTGAGTTTGTGTAACACCCCGAATTTGGGCCTAGAAGTATTGGACCTTGAGTGTGGGTCCGTAAGGAGGTTTTATATAGGTATTTAATTGTGTAATGAAATGACACAATTAAATGTTTGCTTTAGTGGTTAATGGCTTTGAGAAGTGTTAGAGAAATCTTGGGTTCAAACTTGGGCTTTAGCAAAAATTTTGGTATTAAGTGAAAAAAACCTAGATGCTTGGATGAGGGTTTTTAAATTATTGTGTTAAATAAATGACACAAGGAAGCTTGTAGTCTAGTGGTTGTGGTGTCATTAAGGTTGTATGGGAGCCTGGGTTCAAGCCTTGGCTCTTGCAATTTATTTTGTTTTTTTTAAAGGAACTGGACTTTGGCCTTTAGACCTTATAATTAATTGGGGATAAAATATGACACAAAAGCCTTGTTGCTTAGTGGCAAGTAGCGTGTGGAGCATTTAAGGGAGGCATAGGTTCGAATCCCATGGCAAGCAAAGAGCATTTATTTTGCTAACAGGCGGCAAGAGTTGGTGTTGAATTTAAACTCTAATGTTGGAGGATCCCACATCGTGAAGCTAATATAAGAGTGGTTGTAAAGCTGGCTTTAAATAGAGGGAACCATGAAGAGAGTAAATGTACCTTTCTTGGCTGATCCCTTTCGTTGTATGGCGTGCTCGTTTGGGTTGGGCGTCGGCTAAGAGTGCTCGGAGCGTGGATTAACTCCAGTCTCCTATCAGGTGTGTACTTCTCGCTACTCTAGCTGTAGGATGGCTACTTCGGGCTGCGATGGGTCGAAAAGGGCCATGTGGGCCCAATGGGCCTACGGACCCAATTGGATAAGTTGTTTGATTGTGTAGTTAATGTTAGACTAGGCTAGGTGAACTCATATCTGTGGCTAGATTTGGGCTAAAAGGGCCACACAAACGTGTGGGCCCATTTAGGCCGAGAAAGGGCTTTAGGCCTATTCGTATTGTTATCCATGTTTAGAATACTTTAGTTTACCAATTACTGAAATGCCCTCGACTTGTAAAATTACCAAAGTACTCCTGATTTATAGAATTACCGTTTTACCCTCAGTTTACAGAATTACTATTTTACCCTCAATTTACGTAATTACCGCTTTTACCCTCGGTTTACGTAATTATTGTTTTACCCTTGATTTACGTAATTACTATTTTACCTCGATTTATAGAATTACCGCTTTTACCTCGATTTGTAAAATTACCGCTTTTACCCTCGATTTACGTAATTATCGCTTTTACCCTCGGTTTATGTAATTACTATTTTACCTCGATTTATAGAATTACCGCTTTATCCCCAATTTACATAATTACCGCTTTTACCCCGATTTACATAATTATCGTTTTACCTCGATTTACGTAATTACCGCTTTGCCCTCGATTTACGTAATTACCGCTTTACCTCGATTTATAGAATTACTGTTTTACCCTTGATTTACGTAATTCATTGCTTTTACCTCGATTTACAAAATTACTAAAATACCCTTGGTTTGTGAAATTACCGCAATACCCTCAATTTGTAAAACTACCAAAATACCCTCGTATGGTAAAATGACGAATATGCCCTTATGTTCCGTATGACCGATGTGCTTAGGATTTACATATATTGATATTGGAATAGTTAAGTTTGAGTGATGTGGTGGTTATCGTGGCGATTGATTTTGGAAACGTTTCAACTTCAACCCGTAATGTGTGTACTAACCCTCGTAATAGCTTAGATTAATATTTGATGAAAAGTCGAAAGCTTCATATTTTAGTGATTCGGGAATTAATATTTAGATCTATTTTCTACGCACGTTTAAGTTGGATTCACAACGGATATGGGGTAGGAAGGTATTTGGAACGTTCTTCAACGAGTAGATCTCTTGGTAAGTATTCAACCTTCTTTCCATTTGTATCTTGTGGTTTAAGAAAAGTGAAAACCCTCTCGTCGACTAAGGCTAAAAGGGTTTTAGTGTTATTTGGATTGTTGGTGCTAGTGAGGATTAAAGGCTACCGATCGAGGAGTGTGTGAAAAGCTTGGATCATCGGAGTGACTAAATCTAGTCATCAACTTCGGCAAAGGTATGAACCCAAGGGCCATTGTGGATGGTGGCCGAATGTGTAAGTGATGATAATAGGTAGTTTTCGATTTGGTTTAATATTAACATGGTCTAATCTATAAGTGGTTGATTATAGGAGAAATCGCATAGGAGATCTCATCAAGGAATATCGCAAATCAGGTGTGTAACGAACCCTTTTTCATAGCTTAAAGCGATAAAATGTCGAAAAGCCGAAATGCCGAAATTCTGGCATTTCGAGGACTTGTGAGCAAGCGAACGCTCACTAGTTAATTAGAATCAATGAGACGATGATCGAGAACGATGGAAACGGTAAGAATGTGATTTTTGGCGTTCTTGGTAAGTTGGGCCTCGAGGGGCCGAAGTGGGGTCTATTGGGCTTTCGGGCCCATTTGGGTAAAATTGGTAGAAAACGGAAATATGTTAAATTGCATGTTAAGACTATTATCTCGTTATGGATATAGGCTAAATGGGCCTAGATGACAAAATCAGCTGAGTAGGGCCCATCAGGGGTTTTTTGGCCCAATAACTCATTTTCGCTAAAAGTGGGCCAGAATCACTGTATGCACCCATGAATTGTTTGTAATCATAATGAACATGGAAACCCTAATTTTGGTAAAATTACAAGATTACCCTTATAATATGAAAATGACCGCTTTGCCCCTAGGTAAAAATAACCATTATACCCCTAGGGTTTATATATGAACTTAATGCATGGGATTTTGATAAACATGATATGTATGATATGCACATGACATGTATGATATGCACATGATATGTATGATATGCACACGAGATGTTCATAAATGCATTGGGTTGGGTTTTTTATATGAATGGAGGAAGTGAAAAAGGGCTTATGCCCTAGTTATCAAAAGGGCTTATGCCCCAGTTATCAAAAGGGCTTATGCCCCAGTTATCAAAAGGGCTTATGCCCCAGTTATCAAAAAGGCTTACGCCCCAATTATCAAAGGGCTTATGCCCCAGTTATAAAAAGGGCTTTTGCCCTGCTTATTAAAAAGAGGCTAGGCCTCCAAGATATGATAAAGCAAAAAGCCGCCAAAGGAGAGTTATGGCGGGGTGGGTCGAGTTAATCCCCACATGGTGTGTTGGTTGGTACGGTGGAGAGTAGCGGATAGTGGGTTGAGTAGTCTCCCAGATGGGTTTGCATTCTTTCATTGACATTATATGTGATATTGAAATGGGCCTATGGGCCATACCGCCACAGTAAAGGCTTCGCCCAAGAATATGAAATTTGAAAAGGCTTCGCTTATGAAATATGAAATATGAAAAGGGCTATGGCCCAAGACATGTTTGAGATTGGATTTGGGCTTAGACCCAACAGTCATTATTGTTTTGGGCTCGAAAGGGCTTGTTGCACACTCGAGTTTCCAAACTCACCCCTTTCCTTAACCTTGCAGTGAGCCTTGATGTGGGGACTTGGGCGGAGGGATTGAGAATGGCCACGGTGATTGTCTTTGGACTTTTAAATAAGCGTTGGTTTTCTTTAAATTTCCATTAAATATTATTTATTATTTTTTTTTGGGGTTGTAATAAGGCCATTTTAACTTTTCTTTTATTTCTTTTCGGGATTATTTTAACTTTAATAACTTTAAACCTGGTTGATAATTATTTAAATGGGCTAGACTTAGGACGTGTTTTCAAAATGATACTTTTTTCCAAAAGAGTTCAACACCACGATTAATCGATTTATCAAAGTCGTTCACTTAAACAAATTTAAACTCGGTATAACTAAGTGTGGCTATGGTTGTGGGCATGTCTAGGATTGGATCCAACCAAAGAGCTTGGTACTTAAGCAGCCTTCATGGCTCACCTCCTCTGTCTCGGATACCTACCTGGTGCCCAGCTTCCATACACTTTGTTAACTCAACAAAATATATGGTTTTAAAACACTAAAACGGAACGTGGGTTTTCAACTCCAATGTGGCACGTCAGATTCGGCCATAACGTCTGGGCCGGGTTTGGGGTGTTACAGTTTGCACACCCCTAAACTTAAACCATTGCTTGTCTCGAGTAATATTCACGCACAACAAACTTTTGCTAAGACAAATTTTGCAATATGGTTAAGAAACATTAGTCTTTGCACATAATCATGCATCAATAAAATCATGCTCACAAATTATTTTTATTGATAAGTAGATCGAATGCAAATATTATTTTCAAACTTTATACTAAGTACAAAATATTGTGAACATGAGTCATAGTATGCATACATTTCAAACTCCTATATAACATTCACCAATCAATAACCTTTCCTTATCACTCTAAATATAACAATCACAAGGTTTAATTAGTGGTATTCATATATTGAACTTAGCAATTTCTCTCCACGAATGTAGTCAGTATAATCAGCAGATCAATAGGTCTTTTATTACGTTGTAACATGGCTAGGCTAAAGGTAGGGATAAAGAGAAGTGAATTTTTAGGTTCAATCATCTTAACCTTAACTTTGTCTTGGATCCTTTTGTGTCATAACCTTTATACAAATGGGTCTTTAGAACCCTCCCCAAGCTTATTTTGAACTCATGCTTAACCTTTATTTTTCAAAATTTGAGCAAACTTTTCTTTTCTTTTTATTCTTTTGAAAAAACTTTCCTTTGTTCTTTCATCTTTATTTTAAAACATGTTAAGAGCATGTACATCTTTTGTATTTTTCCTCAAAATTTGATCACCAAGACAAATTTAGTTAATATAGGTGCAGAAGAAATAGGATAACATTAAAAAGATGATAATATGGCTCATGATGTAGGTAATTTGCAATAAACATGACATTAAGCTCAAAAGTAAAGTTTCAAGTGTTAATTTAATAAGGTCGGCTTGAAAGGTTCAAATGATCCAAAGAAGAGTGCTTATATCATGTTTAGATTCTTATACCTCTTAGGATTCTGCCTTAAGAAAGTTAGTAAGTCAGTTCTAAAGACTTAAACCTTCATGCATGTCTACTTCCAAAGAAATTAAATTTTCATGGAAAATACTACATAAGACTCAAGAACATTCAAGCATTCCATCACTGAAGATAAATAACATAAAAATAACTTAGATGAAATCAGAAATCATGCTTGAATTTGAACAAACTTATGAACAAAAATTCTCCCTGAACATTCATTTATTCTAGCATACTTAGGTGAAAAGATTAAAACATACTTGAAAAATTTAAAAATTCATGCAAAATATTGCCTTACCCCCTTTAAAAAGAAGCAATATCCTCATTGCGAAAACAAAGTAATGAGTGAAAATTGAACACCAGGTAGGGTTGTAAGAAAGAAAGGTGAGTCATAAAGACTGCTTAAGTACCAAGTCTTTCTTAACAATCCAATCCTAAACATGTTCATTCACATTACCACATCACTTGCTGTTTCTAATGAATAGGCATAGAGCTTATTTTATTTATGCTTGCAATATCCTATTTATTATGCGAAAGCAAAATACTCGCTAGGAAATAAAAATAAACACCTAAAAATAAATAAATACTAAGGACAAGAAAATTCTTCCCTTTTATTTATTTGACTTATCCCCCTCGTCTTCCTCCTTTGATGCTTCATCCTCACTTTCATTCTCACCCTCTTCCTTCCATGACTCGAAGATATAATCTAAGAACTCAGGAACAAAACTGTTAGAGATATTTTTGAAAGTATTTCTTACAGAATCATCACTAATCTTTGCATATTTCCAATAAGTTTGTTGTTGGTTATGCATAAATTTCATCATATCCATCATAATTGAAAATTTCAGTTTCGTAGTATTTACAGATGTGGGCATAGAAATGGTCAACTCAAGATCAACACTTGGTCCAATGGGCTCATCAACATTCAACTTCTCTCTTGGTTTAGAAATTTTGGTTCCTTCAACTGTTCTGGGTTATTTAGTTCTTCTTCAAATTCTATTTCTTCTGTCTCATCAACTGACTCAGCTTTCAGTTTAGGTTTGTTCGATGACTCGTCAGTTTTTGGTTAGGTTGGTTAACTTAGTTCAATTGGGTTTAGCTCATGGACATTCTCCACTAACCTTCTAAGATCATGGGTTGTGATGTAACCTTTAACATACGGGCCCTTCATGTGACAGCCCAAAATTGACCCTAGTCGGAAAGTGGTTTCGGGACCACAAAACCGAGTCATAAAAATAATTAATTGTTATATTCTATGCTTATTGTGTGTGTACATGCACATGTGGAAGTTTCATTCTCTAATTTTACCAATTGTATGAGAAATTATTAAATAGGGATCAATGTGAGACATGGTGAAATATGATAGGCTAGTTTTAAATGGCTTATTAGTGCATGTTAACACAAAGGTGGACTTGCATGTCAAATTGCCCAATTTATTAATGGTGGCGGCCAAGATGGGATATTGATGGGCAATATATATGTTTAATTAGATTTTAATAATAAGGAATGGGTCATTGGAGATAAAATAATGTTAGTAAAAGAAGAAAGAAGAAAAAAAAAGAATGCTCATCTTTTCTCCATTGCCGTGACTTGAAGGAGGAAGAAGAATGGAATTCTTTGGTTCATGATTTGTCTTGGATGATGCTTAGGAAGAGGTAAGCACTTTGAAATCCTTGGAAATTTAGGTATAAATGAGGTGATTAGTTCAAGTTCTACTCATTTCATGGATTAAATTTTGTTGTTTGGAGGTTTGATATTCGGCCAAGTAGTTGAAGCTCTTGGTACATATGTTTTTTTTTCTTTTGAAGGTTGAAATTGGTTTGTTCATAAGGGGGGGCGAATGTGGCCATCGAAGGGTCTTAATGAACAATATATGTAGCTTGGGTTTATAACATTCGGTTAAGGAATGTTGTGTGCTAGCAAGTTTGGTTTAATATTAGATGTAAACCACATTGTATTTGATGAATTGAAGAAAATAGTGAAGGGCAAATTAAAAAGATGTTGAATGAATTTTTGGCTTAGTTGAGCTTAAGCATTCGGTCAATTATGGGCATTGTTGTAACCTAATTGTAATTTGCAACTCTTAATTTTGAGATGTGAAGCTATGCTAGAAGAGAAAAGAAAATTCGCCAAGTGTTCATGGGAGGAAACTATGTGCTTGAAAGAATAAAAGTGACACTATAATTGATAGTATAGGTATTCGCCATTCAATCAAGTGTATAGGTGATGTTAGATCAAATTTAGCACATTCGGCTATATAAGTATACCCATTTATGATATTGCCTTCGATTGTATAAAATTGACTAAAATGGGTAATTAGTAAGGGTGGTTACCTAATATACTAATATGTATATGTGTATGCATGATTGGATTATTGATAGTATGGTAATTGCATAAGGCTATTAGCGAATAGCTAAGAACGTAAGGTAGTAAGATAAAATTTTACCATGTCGTTCGTATGTCATAAGATCATTAAAATGTGGATACCAATATATGTACCAAAGCGGTTGAATGAGTTAATTTATTTGTTTAAGCTCAAGATCCTAAAGGAGAGGCGCCCAACAAAGGGAAATCAAGATCATCGAGTAGCCGACTTGGAATTATTTACCCAAAGACAAGGTAAGTCATTAAGCACATATGTTTGATATTGCTTAAATGATTGGAAAATCTATGCAATTGTGTTTAATGGAATGCTATATATATATGTATAAATGAAATTGTATGTGTATGGAATGAGGATAATTGTTGAATGTAAAAGAAATAGTGGAATGTGTAGAAAGTTTGCTTTCGGCACTATGTGTGCGGGCAACACGTGTGTATGGTGACGAGATTGGCACTAAGTGTGCGTGCTGGAAATATATGGCACTAAGTGTGCGTGCTGGAAATATATGGCACTAAGTGTGCGTGCTGGAAATATTTGGCACTAAGTGTGCAAGCTGGAAAATACTGACCTTTGGGTGTGCGAGTTCGGAGGGTATGGCATCGTGTGTGCGAGCTTAAATTACGTGGCACTAAGTGTGCGAAATCGAGTAGTAAGCACTTTGTGTGCGTACTCTATATATATGGAGGTGTGTCTCCATTGAATTGAGTATGGACAGCGGATCGGTAAGTACCTCGAGCTCATGACGAATAGAGAATTCGTTCATGCTTGGGGATTGAAATTGGTAAGCCTTAAATCTATGTGATGATTGAAATGTGTATGGTTGTGCTGGAAAATGAGTTAATGTGTAAAATGCTTGATTATCTTGTTGTGTAGAATATGAAATGTGGATGTATGAATTGGTACGAGATTGGACCGAAAGGTCCGAGGTATTATGGTATAGATTCGATATGGACGAGTACCTAGCCTCATTTGTTGTACATGTAGTAGTAACTTTATCGGTGGATTGATGAATGCTTATGACTTCATGAGTTGTAAACTCACTCGGTGTTTTTCTTGTCACCCATTTTAGGTCTCTCGGACTCGTATTGTTTATGCGTGATCGGGACCGTCGCTGAAGTCATCACAACGGCTGAAATCTTGTGGTATTGTTTTTGTTGTTGTAGAACATTTGGCATGTATAGGCTATTATATTTTGTCGAATTGTGGGTTGTAAACTTTAAGCCATGCGAAAATGGCCTATGTGGTCGTCCGAGTGGGATGCTAGAGCCTATAGCCACGAGTCTTAGAAACTCTAATTTTGATAAGGTGGCCATAATTTGTGTCATGTATGATGGATGATTAAGGCCAAGGAAAATTCATGAAATTGGCATAGTCTACTGCAGTAACTGTTGCGGACAGCAGCAGTGAGATGAGATTGAAAATCACTAAAAATAGTAGAAGTAGAATTAAATAGTGAGTAAATTATGGAACTGAACCTTGATGAATCTATTTTTATATGGACGAAACGAAACGACCATATGAGCAGTATACTGAGAAATATTAAAGTTCTCGTGAGACAGGGCCAGAACGGTTTCTGGGTCCCCTTTTGCGACTTTGAAAATTTACCATAAATTATCCAGAAAGAATTAGGAGTCATGCCTTATATGTACAGATTCAATTTTGAGTCTAGTTTCATTAGAAACAAACGGCACCAGTATTAAATCCCTGTACAGAGATATATCCAAGTTGTAACGCGCGAAGGTCAGAGCAGTCAATCCCTGTAACATGGGTGACTTTAACTAATAAACTGTACCAATTGGCCCAACCAAAAATTCTAAAAATAAATCCATGGATGGGTATATGAGTCTAAATTCAGGGAAAATTCACGAAACCAGTTTCCGAGTTTTGAAACTCGAGATATGATTTTTAAGGCGACGGTGACGCAGTTTTCCAGCCTGACTGGTAATGTCAAATTGGTTGGTATCTAGAGAGGATTTGGCGTTAACCCTCGTGTCCGACACCAGCGTCGGTCACGAGTTAGGTGTTACAATTTTATTGGTATCGAGCTATGGTTTAGTCGGTTCTAGGACTACCATAGCGCGTGAGTCTAGCTATACATGCCAAATTGTTAGCACTTAATAATGTGATGACTTCGACGGTTGGAATTTTTGTTTTGATTAGCAATGGAACCCGGTAGAGAGACCCTTGGCGGATGACGTTGAAAGTGTAGCGGCTGCTCCTGCGCAAGGGACACCGCCTGCTGAGCCTCGATCATCCGCGAATAATCAAAATGAAGGCGCTAAACAAGCCTTCTTCACCATGATGAATGAGTGGGTCGCGCAATATACCCGAACCAACCCGGCTGTCCAACCATTCCCGAATTTAAATACTCCACCCCAAGAGCCCGCAATGCCTCCAATTCATCGATCCTGTGAGGCTGAGCAAACCACCGTGGACTTGATTAGGAAGCGTGGGGCGAGGAGTTCAAGGCCATAGTTACCGATGATGCCGAAAAGGCCGAAGTTCGCTCGATAACACCATTAGAGTGTTAGATGAACTGTCATGCACACCGATGAATGTCTTAAGTGTGCTATATCCTTGTTATGAGACTCACTTACTATTGGTGGAGGACTTTAATTTCCATAGTCCCAAATGAACGAGTTACTTGGGATTTCTTCCAATCCAATTTCGAAAGAAATACATTAGTCAACGGTTCATCGATCGAAGCGTAAGGAATTCTTGGAACTCAAGCAAGGCCGGATGATCAGATTCGAATACTGAACATGAGTTCGTAAGACTTAGTCGGTATGCTCGGGAGTGTGTGGCTGATGAGGTTGCGATGTGCAAAAGATTTGAAGAAGGATTGAATGAAGAGTTAAAGTTACTAGTGGGAATTTTGGAGATAAAGGAGTTCGTGACACTAGTCGAACGAGCTCGCAAGGCGGAAGAACTTGGGAAGGAGAAGAAGAAGGCTGAAATTGAAGCAAGAGATTACCGTAAAAGATCGACGAGTAAAGCTCCGCTCTCGGCTGTAAAGAGGTTCGTGGAGGACACCAAGAAGTCGAGGACGATCATGGAATTTCCATTAGAGCCCCACCATTGACGGACTCCGAGCTACTTGAGTAGCTAGTGTGGGCAATAATCGTCAAGAGAGACCTGAATGCCCCCAATGTGGAAGACGACACCTAGGTGAATGTTGGGGTAAGTCTGCATTAATAGGGCTCATTATGGATGCGGTTCAAGGACCACCTCATTAGAGATTGCACGAGCTAGATGAGAGGAATAAGACGCAAAGTGCAAGACCTAGTGGAACGACGGCTGGAGGTTGGCCCCGAGAATCTCTGGAGGTAGGAGTGGTAATCGAGAGGAGCCTCTAATACGGCTGTCCGATCCGAGACCCGTGCTCTGCTAGAGCATATGCCATCCAGCGCACGAGAGAGGCATCCTCCCCGACGTCATCATCGGTACTTTTACTCTCTTTGATACTAGTGTGATTGCATTGATTGACCCCGCTCTACTCATTCATATGTATGTGAAACCTTAGCATCCAAAGAAGACTCTACCGTTGAGTCTCTCAATTGTAATTGAGTGTCAAACCCTTTGGGTCAATACGTATTAGTTGATAAAGTGTGCAAGAGATGCCCCTAATAATTCGAGAATCGCTTTCCGTGATCCGATGCTTCTACCATTTGATGAATTGATGTTATTCTTGGTATGGATTGGTGATCGTACATGATGCAAAGGTGGACCGCAAAAGGAAAACCATTGATTTGAGGAGTGCAAATAACGAGGTAGTCCGAGTCGAGTCTCGATTTAAAAGGAGTGCCAATGATAATATCTTCTATGACCGCTCGGAGATATGTGAAAAGGGTGTGAAACATACCTTGCGTATGTGTTTGGAAGTAAAGAGACGGAAAGGAAACTCGAATCGGTACCAGTGGTTTGTGAGTATTCGGATGTTTTTCCCGAGGAGTTACCGGATTGCCACCGGTTCGAGAAGTGGAATTCGCATCGGTTGTACCGGTACTACGCCGATTTCAATAGCCCCGTATCGTATGGCATTAACGGAATTAAAGGAATTGAAGGTTCAATTGCAAGAATTGACGGATAGAGGTTTCGCCGACCGAGTTTTTCTCCATGGGGCGCTTTGTATTGTTTGTGAAGAAGAAGGACGGAACCATGAGGTTGTGCATCGACTATCATCAACTCAATAAAGTGACGATAAAGAATAAATATCCATTGCCACGAATTGACGATTTGTTTGACCAATTAAAGGGAGCCTCGGTGTTTTCAAAGATAGATTTGAGGTCGGGGTACTATCGGTTGAGGGTCCGAGAATCGGACATACCCAAAACCACTTTTAGAACGAGGTACGGTCACTACGAATTCTTGGTGATGCCGTTTGGGCTCACTAATGCCCTTGCGGTGTTTATGGATTTAATGAATAGAATTTTCAGGCCATACTTGGATCGGTTCATAATTGTATTTATCGATGACATTTTGGTCTATTCGAGATGAAACCGAACATGCCGAACACCTAAGGCTAGTGTTGCAAATCCTACGAGATAAGCGATTATACATAAAGTTCAAGAAATGTGAATTTTGGTTGAAAGAGGTTAGCTTTTTGGGGCACGTGGTGTCCGCATCGGTGTCGTGGTGGACCCAACAAAATTTCGACCATAGTCAATTGGAAACCTCCAAGGAATGTTACCGGGTTAGGAGCTTTTTGGGGCTTGCGGTTACTACCGACGGTTTGTAAAAGGATTCTCGATGATGGCCACACCCATGACAAAACCGCTTGAAAGATGTCAAATTTGAATGGACGGAAAAGTGTCGAAAAGTTTCACCAATTAAAACCCATTTGACGAAAGCTCCAGTTCTAGTACAACCGAATCGGCAAAGAGTTTGTCATCTATAGTGATGCCTCCCTACTTGGGTTAGGTTGCGTATTGATGCAAGAAGGTCGAGTTGTGGCCTATCGTCGAGACAATTAAAGCCACACGAGAAAAATTATCCAACCCATGATCTCGAATTGGTCGCCATCGTGTTCGCCTTGAAGATATGGCGACATTACTTATTTGGTGAGAAGTGCCATGTATTCGGATCACAAAAGTCTCAAATATTTGATGACTCGAGAGACTTAAATCTGCGACAAAGACGATGGCTCGAGTTGTTGAAAGATTATGAACTCGTCATTGATTATCACCCGAAAGGCTAATGTGGTTGCGGATGCCTTAAGTCGGAAATCACCGCTTGTTTTACTTCTGCGATGAATGTACACTTGTCTATTCTACCCGACAATGTGTTAGTAGCCAATTAAAGGCCAAACCATTGTTGGCTCATCAAATTCGGAAGCTCGAAAGTTGATGAGGAGTTGCTTGCAAAACGGGCCGAGTGTGTTCGAACAAGGAATCGAGTTTCAAATTGATGATGACGATTGTTTGAGGTTCGAAGTCGTCTGTGTGTTCCAAAGAATTGAACTTATTTCGATAATTTTAAATGAAGCCCATTGTAGTCGAATGTCAATCCACCCGGTAGTACTAAAATGTACAATGACCAAACGCGTCGGTTTTGGTGGCCCGGTATGAAACGAGACATTTCTGAATTTGTTTCAAGGTGTCTGATATGTCAACAAGTGAAAGCGGAACATCAAGTGCCATCGGGATTACTTCAGCCGATCATGATACCCGAATGGAAATGGGATCGAGTAACAATGGACTTTGTGTCAGGTTACCATTGACTCAGAATAAGAAAGACTCGGTTTGGGTCATTGTTGATAGACTGACCAAGTCTGCTCATTTTATCCCTGTCCGCACGGATTTTTCGCTCGATAAGTTGGCAGAATTATACGTCTCCCAAATTGTTCGATTGCATGGGGTACCTATTTCTATCGTGTCGGATAGAGACCCAAGATTTACGCTATGGTTTTGGAAGAAATTGCATGAGGCTTTGGGTACCAAACGCATTTTAGCAATCGCCACCCCAAACCGATGGTCAATCCGAACGGATAATTCAAATACTCGAGGATATGTTGAGATGTTGCATCCTTGAGTTTAGTGGTGCATGGGAACGGTATTTACCTTTGGTTGAATTCGCTTACAACAATAGCTTTCAATCAAGTATCAAGATGGCGCCTTACGAGGCTTTATACGGTCGTAAATGCCGTACCCATTATTCGGACTGAACTTAGTGAAGGAAAAATCTTGAGGTTGATTTGGTTAAGGATGCCGAGCAAAAGTTCGAGTAATTCGTGAAAGTTTGAAAGTCGCCGGATCGCCAAAAGTCGATGCGGATTTGAAAAGAAAGGATATTGAATATCGGGTTGGAGACAAGGTATTTCTCAAAGTCTCACCACGAAAAAAGTGCTTAGATTTGGCCGTAAGGGCAAATTGAGCCCGAGGTTCATCGGGCCATATGAGATATCCGAACGAGTCGGTCCATCGCGTATCGTTTGATTTTGCCCCGAGCTCGAAAAGATTCACAATGTTTTCATGTCTCGATGCTTGACGATATAGGTCTGATCCATCGCACGTAATTGCTCCATCCGAGATTGAGATTCACCTAATTTGAGCTATGAAGAGGAACCGGTTCGCATTATGATGCGTGAAGTAAAAGAGTTGCGCAATAAGAAAATCCCGTTAGTGAAGGTGTTGTGGCATAAACACGAATTGAAGAAGCCACTTGGGAACTCGAGGACTCTATGAAAGAGCGATACCGAGCCTATTTATCAGTAAGATTTTCGGGACGAAAATTTCTTAAGTGGGAGAGAGTTGTGACACCCAAAATTGACCCTAGTCGGAAAGTGGTTTCGGACCACAAAACCGAGTCATAAAAATAATTAATTGTTATATTCTATGCTTATTGTGTGTGTACATGCACATGTGGAAGTTTCATTCTCTAATTTTACCAATTGTATGAGAAATTATTAAATAGGGATCAATGTGAGACATGGTGAAATATGATAGGCTAGTTTTAAATGGCTTATTAGTGCATGTTAACACAAAGGTGGACTTGCATGTCAAATTGCCCAATTTATTAATGGTGGCGGCCAAGATGGGATATTGATGGGCAATATATATGTTTAATTAGATTTTAATAATAAGGAATGGGTCATTGGAGATAAAATAATGTTAGTAAAAGAAGAAAAAAGAAAAAAAAAAAGAATGCTCATCTTTTCTCCATTGCCGTGACTTGAAGGAGGAAGAAGAATGGAATTCTTTGGTTCATGATTTGGCTTGGATGATGCTTAGGAAGAGGTAAGCACTTTGAAATCCTTGGAAATTTAGGTATAAATGAGGTGATTAGTTCAAGTTCTACTCATTTCATGGATTAAATTTTGTTGTTTGGAGGTTTGATATTCGGCCAAGTAGTTGAAGCTCTTGGTACATATGTTTTTTTTTCTTTTGAAGGTTGAAATTGGTTTGTTCATAAGGGGGGGCGAATGTGGCCATCGAAGGGTCTTAATGAACAATATATGTAGCTTGGGTTTATAACATTCGGTTAAGGAATGTTGTGTGCTAGCAAGTTTGGTTTAATATTAGATGTAAACCACTTTGTATTTGATGAATTGAAGAAAATAGTGAAGGGCAAATTAAAAAGATGTTGAATGAATTTTGGCTTAGTTGAGCTTAAGCATTCGGTCAATTATGGGCATTGTTGTAACCTAATTGTAATTTGCAACTCTTAATTTTGAGATGTGAAGCTATGCTAGAAGAGAAAAGAAAATTCGCCAAGTGTTCATGGGAGGAAACTATGTGCTTGAAAGAATAAAAGTGACACTATAATTGATAGTATAGGTATTCGCCATTCAATCAAGTGTATAGGTGATGTTAGATCAAATTAAGCACATTCGCTATATAAGTATACCCATTTATGATATTGCCTTCGATTGTATAAAATTGACTAAAATGGGTAATTAGTAAGGGTGGTTACCTAATATACGAATATGTATATGTGTATGTATGATTGGATTATTGATAGTATGGTAATTGCATAAGGCTATTAGCGAATAGCTAAGAACGTAAGGTAGTAAGATAAAAATTTTACCATGTCGTTCCGTATGTCATAAGATCATTAAAATGTGGATACCAATATATGTACCAAAGCGGTTGAATGAGTTAATTTATTTGTTTAAGCTCAAGATCCTAAAGGAGAGGCATCCAACAAGGGAAATCAAGATCATCGAGTAGCCGACTTGGAATTATTTACCCAAAGACAAGGTAAGTCATTAAGCACATATGTTTGATATTGCTTAAATGATTGGAAAATCTATGCAATTGTGTTTAATGGAATGCTATATATATATGTATAAATGAAATTGTATGTGTATGGAATGAGGATAATTGTTGAATGTAAAAGAAATAGTGGAATGTGTAGAAAGTTTGCTTTCGGCACTATGTGTCTGGGCAATACGTGTGTATGGTGACGAGATTGGCACTAAGTGTGCGTGCTGGAAATATATGGCACTAAGTGTGCGTGCTGGAAATATATGGCACTAAGTGTGCGTGCTGGAAATATTTGGCACTAAGTGTGCAAGCTGGAAAATACTACTGGTGTGCGAGCTCGGAGGGTATGGCAATGTGTGTGTGAGCTTAAATTACGTGGCACTAAGTGTGCGAAATCGAGTAGTAAGCACTGTGTGCGCGTACTTATATATATGGAGGGTGTGTCTCCATTGAATTGAGTATGGACAGCGGATCGGTAAGTACCTCGAGCTCATGACGAATAGAGAATTCGTTCATGCTTGGGGATTGAAATTGGTAAGCCTTAAATCTATGTGATGATTGAAATGTGTATGGTTGTGCTGGAAAATGAGTTAATGTGTAAAAATGCTTTGATTATCTTGTTGTGTAGAATATGAAATGTGGATGTATGAATTGGTACGAGATTGGACCGAAAGGTCCGAGGTATTATGGTATAGATTCGATATGGACGAGTACCTAGCCTCATTTGTTGTACATGTAGTAGTAACTTTATCAGTGGATTGATGAATGCTTATGACTTACTGAGTTGTAAACTCACTCGGTGTTTTTCTTGTCACCCATTTTAGGTCTCTCGGACTCGTATTGTTTGCGTGATCGGGACCGTCACCAAGTCATCACAACGGCTGAAATCTTGTGGTATTGTTTTTGTTGTTGTAGAACATTTGGCATGTATAGGCTATTATATTTTGTCGAATTGTGGGTTGTAAACTTTAAGCCATGCGAAAATGGCCTATGTGGTCGCCGAGTGGGATGCTAGAGCCTATAGCCACGAGTCTTAGAAACTCTAATTTTGATAAGGTGGCCATAATTTGTGTCATGTATGATGGATGATTAAGGCCAAGGAAAATTCATGAAATTGGCATAGTCTACTGCAGTAACTGTTGCGGACAGCAGCAGTGAGATGAGATTGAAAAATCACTAAAAATAGTAGAAGTAGAATTAAATAGTGAGTAAATTATGGAACTGAACCTTGATGAATCTATTTTATATGGACGAAACGAAACGACCATATGAGCAGTATACTGAGAAATATTAAAGTTCTCGTGAGACAGGGCCAGAACGGTTTCTGGGTCCCCTGTCGCGACTTTGAAAATTTACCATAAATTATCCAGAAAGAATTAGGAGTCATGCCTTATATGTACAGATTTCATTTTGAGTCTAGTTTCATTAGAAACAAACGGAACCAGTATTAAAGCCCTGTACAGAGATATATCCAAGTTGTAATGCGCGAAGGTCAGAGCAGTCGATCCCTGTAACATGGGTGACTTTAACTAATAAACTGTACCAATTGGCCCAACCAAAAATTCTAAAAATAAATCCATGGATGGGTATATGAGTCTAAATTCAGGGAAAATTCACGAAACCAGTTTCCGAGTTTTGAAACTCGAGATATGATTTTTAAGGCGACGGTGATGCAGTTTTCCAGCCTGACTGGTAATGTCAAATTGGTTGGTATCTAGAGAGGATTTGGCCGTTAACCCCTCGTGTCCGACACCGGCGTCGGTCACGAGTTAGGGGTGTTACACTTCAGGTGTGCTTTTGTTTTAACTTGGGCCTTTAAGCAAAGCGAAGTTGTCAATGAGTGAAAGTAGGAACTTTCTTTCTTCTTTCTAGCACAATTATGGATCTCCTTGAGATTAATCTTTCCAAAATTGGTAGACCTTTCTATCATAATTATATACAACAAAAGTATTCACTCCATCGAGATGGTGGGACTATGTGAGATAAGCATGAAACTATATCGAACAAACTAGAACCATACCTTAGCCACTGGTTGTAGATATTGCCTTCGACGATAATAGTTATCATACTTTCTTATAATCTATTGCGGTCTCAAATTTGTCACAACATTAAGCATTTGTTAAAGAAAATCCCAATTTATATTTGTCATCATGGAAAAGTACTCATCTTTTTCAAAATTAGGTAGATTAAACAAATCATTAATGGACTTAGAAGTTAAGGGTACCTTCTTCTTACGAACAAGAACTTCAGTACCATTAAGCATAGTTAAATTAGCATAGAACTCTTGAACTAACTCATCTTCAGGTAATGATCGTGCATCACAAAAAATAGTTCCAATTGAGGGCATCAATTCTCTTTCCTATTGGCTAAGGCATAACTATCTTGTCATTGCTCTTCAAACTGAAACCTTTTTCTAGCATCATGGGTTGATTTTTCAAGATAAAATTAAACCTTTCTTTTGCTTCTTTATCTTAAATCACAATTGGATTTTCAGCAAAGATCTTGAAGGATCTAGTTCTTTTGCGAGACATGGTGATTTTTCTCAAAAAATAGGAAGAGTTTTGGCAAAAGGAAGGAAAAGAATTAGCAATGGATGGGAGCAAAGAGTTTGTGATGGTGATAGCTTGCGATAGCAATGTGATTGTGATGTTTGTAAGCTTGCAACGGAGATGGACTTGTGGTAGCAATGGACTTGCGATGGTAAAAGACTTGTAGCGGTAATAATGAGGGTTTTGTGACAAGGGAAAGAAATTGGAGAGATTCTTCGGGACTTAAGCCGACGGTTAAGAGGAAAAAGAATAAGTGGCTAGGGTGTAAGCTAATTGCTTGAATGGTTTTGAAAAAGATGACAGTAGAGAGGGGTTTATATAGTGGTGAATTAGGGCAAACTTGTAGCAAAAATTTAGCTACAAAGGTGACTTGGGCGGTAAGGTAAAGATGGAAGCATAAGTTGGCGAAAAAATTAGGGTTTTGGGAACCCTTTGGATGACAATATGGTGCAAATTTTTGCTCCTTGTTGTTTCAGGCATTGAACCCAAACTATATTTACAAACTAGACTGCTTAAAATAAAATAAACTGATTAGTACTTGGGCCAATTTGACCCCCTTATATAAAATTAACATTAAAAATAGAAATTAAAATGAAAATAAGAATTTTGAAGTTAATTAGAAAATTTCTTCTCAAAATATTAAATTAAAGAATTCCCAGGAAAGGTTAGAGGGGTCACAAGTGGTCCCGCTTAAGTTTCAATCTCCTTAGACAAAATTAATTAAATGTACTAATTTAAGAAAAATAATTTCTAACTATTTATTAAAAAGCAAGATTATGAAAAATTAACAGTCTACTAATTTGAACGAGGTTTTAACTCACTCAACTTCACCATCCTAATAGTGTTTGAGGCATTGACCATTAACTTTAAATGTACCTCCATGGTTGTCGTTCAATTCCACAGCTCCATATGGATAGACATTGTAGATGGTATAAGGTCCTCTTCATCGAGATTTGAGCTTCTCAGGGAATAACCTCAGCCTCGAATTAAAGAACAACACATGCTAACCTTCATTAAATTCACGAGGTTTTATACGGCTATCATGCCATCTCTTAAAATTTTCCTTGCACATCTTGGCATTCTCGTATAAAAAAAACCTTATCTCTTCCAACTCATCATGCTGTAGCATCCTCCTCTCACTGGCTTACTTAAGATCCAAATTTAATTGTTTCAAGGCCCATTGAGATTTATTTTCCAATTTAAGCGGCAAATGGCATGCCTTTCTAAAACTAATTGATAGGGAGTCGTTGCTAATAGTTTCTTAAAACCAATTCGATAGGCCAATAGAGCATTATTGAGCCTTCGAGACCAATCTTTTTTGCTAGGGGGCACTACCCTTTCAAGAATACCTTTGATTTCACGATTCACCCTTTCAACTTCTCCATTTGTCTGTGGGTGATAGACAGTAGCAATTTTATGTTTCACATCGTACTTGTCTAGCAACCACTTAAGCCATTTATTCACAAAATGAGATCCTTCATCGCTAATTATAACTCTAAGAGTCTCAAACCGTGTAAATACATGCTTATATAGGAATTGCATGACTATCTTACCATCATCTTTTAGGTATGCCTCAACTTCAACCTACTTGGGTACATAATCCACATCTACTAAAATATACTTGTTCCCATAAGAAGAGGGAAACTGGCCTAGAAAATCAATGCCCCATACGTCGAATAATTTTACCTCTGAAATATTTGTTAAGGGCATTGTAACACCCCTAACCCGTATCCTTTGCCGAACTAGGGCTAAAGGCATTACCAGACAAAATCGAAACATTAACATTCATTTCATAAGCATCGAAGCATTAAAGATCAATCATCAATATAGAGTCCCTTATATAGGTCATCGAGACCTTAAACATGTATTAGAAAGGGGGTCAGGACTAAAGTGAACACATACAAAATTTCTCCAAAATTTAAACATTTTTCAAACAAGTGCAAGTCATATGCCCATGTGAATAGGCCATGTGCCTCACACGGCTTTAGACATATTCGTGTGTCTAAACCATGTCAAAACAGGGCATACATACTGACTTGCTCACATGGCCACAAGACACGCTCGTGTGCTTTGGCCGTGGTCAAATCTGACTTGGGCCACACGACTAGCCATATGCCCGTGTACCTTGGCCGTGCTCAAGCCTGACTTACAATTGTAGGGTGCCCTAGAGGACACATGGCCATGCAACATAGAAGTTTGTCGCACACGGCTGAGACACACACCTGTGTCCCTGGCCGTGTGGACAAAAATAGGCCATTTGAACA
Source organism: Gossypium arboreum (assembly GCF_025698485.1). NCBI lineage: Eukaryota > Viridiplantae > Streptophyta > Magnoliopsida > Malvales > Malvaceae > Gossypium > Gossypium arboreum. The sequence goes on along the minus strand of NC_069076.1, from coordinate 25,022,465 downwards.
GCCAATTTGCCACCTCAATTTGGGTCACCGGACAAGAAAGGAAACAAACATAATTACACAACTATTTCAGCCAAAATCCATACTGATCCATACAACATTTATGCCATAACATTATCAATCATTTTCATGCTTATAAACTCAACTCAATTTTGTCAAAACATAAAACCAAATCATATCAAAACATATGGCTTCATAATCTCTAAACTTATGACCAAATCTTATACCAAAAATTGCCAAACTTACCAATTTTCTAAGCCATACATGAACACATCAAATACAACATTTTGCATCACATTTCATATACCAAAATCAAAACATAAACACAACCATATCAAGCCATATCACTTGGCTAAATATAACATTACAAAACCTATCTAAAATACTTCTAGCTATACATGCCATACTTTACTAAATACATTTTCAAAAGGTACTAGAATGAGATTCGATAGTGTGGTGACGATCCTCGATGATCCCCGAGCTCATAATAGCTTCGATATCTATAAAACAATACAAACACACATAAAGTAAGCTTTCAAAAGCTTAGTAAGCCATATACAAATAAACATATCATTCAAAGAAATTAAACATCATCAAATTATTTATACTTTGAAGACAAATTCTAACTCAAATTTCATATTCATACACTTACCTTTCATTCTCAAATAAGCTATACAAAGCAAACATACCTGAGTCGGATATAACATTTCACATAGTTATTCATTATCTCAGAATGCCCATTTGAACCATTCGGAAACATAAGGATACGCGGATAGATCGAAAAGCATATACAATGCCAACGTCCCAGACGTGGTCTTACATGTAATCAAATATCGATGCCACTGTCCCAGACAGGGTCCTACACGAAATCAGATACGATGCCGATGTCCCAGGCATGGTCTTACATGTAAAACGAAAGTCGATGTCAACGTCCTAGATGTGGTCTTACACAATAACACATATCGGAATCATATGTCATGACATATGTATCCAAATTATTCCTAAGGTTCGTACGGGGCTTTTAATACTTCGGAACTTTGTCGATACTTTATCGAATAGCACATATCTAGCTCGGACATTCATTCATCACAATTCAATATCAAATGAATAATAATAATTCAATTCAAACAAGCTTATTTGTATATTAACTTACCTCATAGGGATTCAGATAGATGGAATTGGTTACTCAATGACTTTCGACTTTCCCCGATCTAATTTTGCATTCTTTAGTTCCCGATCTAAATCAATTCAAACTTATTAAATCACACATTCATTCAAAACAATTCACAAACACACATTTAGGGCATTTTGCAAACTAGCCCTCACATTTTCACGATTTGACACTTTAGTCCCTAATTCACAAAATCACAAAATACACATAATTTGCTTGTACAAAAGCTTAGCCGAATTTCTATAAGGTTCATAGAAGTCCATATAGTTTATTTATTTCACATTTTAGTCCTCAATTTACAAATTTCACAATTAGCCCATTTTACTCAAAATCATCAAAAATCCAAAGATAACATATAAACCCAACATCAAACTTTCATATTTCATCTATTAACAGCATAAAGCTAATGAATTCATCCATGGCACATTTCAAAATCATTATCAAAATCAGAAATTGAGGCATGGGCTTGATAGTATACGAAGCAACGATTACAAAAACGTAGAAATTAATCAAAAACAGATCAAAAACCATACCTTAATCACAACCACAAGTGCAGAAACCCTAAAAGCTTTTATTCTTTCTTTTTCTTTGCTAATATTGGCTATGAATGATAATGGATGAAAAAATTTTAAGCTTTTGTTATATTAATCACATAGTAATATACATTTTACTAAAATGGCCTTATTAATATCATTTAAAAACCATTAAGTAATGCCCATTTATGTTATTTAATTCATTCAATGGTCAAATAACCTCATAAGGACCTCACAATCATAAAGCCAAGTTAAGGAGGCACTTTTAACAAGTAGCAAGTAACTTTTACATTTTACGCGACCAGGTCATTTTATCAAATTGAGCACACAAACAATCAAATTTTCAGAAGAAACTTTCAAATATGCTAATTCACACATCATAAGCATGGAAAATAAAATTTAACTATTTTTCTGACTTGGATATGTGGTCCCAAAACCACTATTTCGACTAGGGTCAAAATCAGACTGTTACAGGCATCTCATTCCTCCTTGATATGTTTCTAGTTCTTTGGCATCTATCACAGTTTTTCACATATGCATACACATCTTGAAACATTGTAGGCCAAAAGAATCCTACTTGAAAAATCTTTGCTACAGCGCGAGAACCACTAAAGTCTCCCCCACTCGGAGATAAATGGCAGTGGTACAAAATCTCGTCAATCTCACTTCCAGCTACGCACTTCCTAATTATGTTATCTGTATATTGTTTAAACAAAAACTGATCCTCCTAGAAACAATACCGACTACCATGAAGGAACTTCTTCCTTATTGGTATGTCATTTCTTGAGGAATTATTCCAACTGCTAAATACTTGGAAAAATCAACAAACCAAGTTGTTTCATGAATTCGACTTACCTCGAAGATATGCTCATCAGGAAGATTCACATTATTTGGAACAAGTGAATAAGTTACCTCATTTTGTTCTAGCCTCGATAGATGATCAGCTACTTGATTCTCAACTCTCTTTCTATCTTTGATCTTAAGGTCAAATTCATGGAGTAAAAGTATCCAACGAATTAGCCTCGATTTAGCATATTTCTTTGTTAGTAAATACTCAATGACTGCATGATCAGTAAACACTATAACTTTGGTACCTATAAGATATGAAGGGAACTTGTCAAAAGCAAAAACTATAGCAAAAAGTTCTTTTTCAATTACTGTATAATTGATCTGGGCTCTTGTCAATTTTCTGCTTCCATAGTAGATAGGATGAAACACTTTGTTTCTTCTTTGATCTATCACAGCTCCAACAGCGAAAACATTTGCATCGCACATCAACTCAAAAAGTGAGTTCCAATCAGGTGTACCAATTATTAGGGTTAAGATTAATCGGCTTTTTAATTTTTCAAAAGCTTCTAAACATGCTTTGTTAAAATAAAAACAATATGTTTTCTAAAAGCATACACAAAGGTTTAGAAATTTTTGAAAAATATTTGATAAACCTACAATAAAAAGTAGCATGGCCTAAGAAACTTCTAACTCCTGTCACACTAATTGGAGGTGGTAATCTCTCAATTACATCCACTTTTGCTTTATCCGCTTCAATTCTGTTTTGGAAAATTTATGTCCTAAGACAATTCCCTCCTTAACCATAAAATGGCATTTCTCCCACTTAAGGACAAGATTCGTCTCCTCACATCTTTTTAGTACCTTAGCCAAATTACTCAAACAAACATCATAAGTGTTAGGAAAAATAGAAAAATCATCCATGAAAACCTTAAAAAAACTTTCAGCCATGCCAGTGAAAATTGTCATCATATATTGTTGAAATGTGGCAGGTGCATTACATAAGTTAAAAGACATTCGCCTAAAAGAAAATGTATCGTATGAGCAAGTAAAAATAGTTTTATGCTGGTCTTCCGTGGCTACAACTATTTGGTTGTATCCCGAATATCCATCTAAAAGGATGTAAAATTATTTACCTGCCAGTCGATCTAACATCTGATCCATAAAAGGAAATGGAAAATAATCCTTAAAAGTGGCTTTGTTCAATTTTTTATAGTCAATACAGATTCTCTAACCCGTGATAGTTCTCGCCGGGATTAACTAGTTACGTTCATTCTTAACAATCATGATTCCATCTTTATTTGGTACACTTTGTACTAGATATACCTAAGAACTATCTGAGATGGGGTAGATATTTCCCGCATCTAACCATTTGATCACTTCCTTCTGTACTACCTCTTTCATGTTAGGGTTAAGTCTCCCTTGCCCATCGATTCTACCTCTCTCACCTTCCTCTAAAATAACCTTGTGTATATAGAAGGAGGGTTTATACCTTGTATGTCAACTATGGTCAAACCTATTGCCTTTTTAAATTTCTTTAAAATAGTAATCAGTTGCTCATTTTGATGTTCTGTCAGTTCTGCTGAAACAATCATAGGCAAAGTAGAACTGTTACCTAAATAAATATATTTTAAATGGGACAAAAGTACATTTATTTCAACTTTAGGCGGTTCCTTGATTGACAACTTGGGTTGTGTAAATTCCTGAACTTCCAAGTCTAATAGTTTGAACTGTAAAATTCTTGAACTTCCAAGTTTAACAGTTTGAACTGTAGTTGTTAACATAACTTATCAGATTGGCTATCATCAAAGCCATGTTTTCATTACCTTTTTCATCTTCCAAAGTTTTAGACCTAAAGTGTTCTCTAATGGGTCTTCTTCAAAATTACTCTCTCATTCCTTAGAAATTAAGGTTTCTAATTCCTCCATTATTGAACATTCTTTCGTTGGATCAGGAAATTTCATTGCCTTCAGAACATTAAATGTTACCTGATCATCTTGAACTCTTATTATGAGTTCTCCTTTTTGTACATCTATCAACATTCTTCCCGTAGCTAGGAAAGGTTTTCCAAAGATGATTAGAAATTCCTTATCTACTCCAAAAACTAACACAATGAAGTCAGCAAGAAAAATAAACTTATCAACTCTTATCCTTAATCTTTCCTTTGGGATATGCGAAAGATTGATCTGCAAGTTGAAGTGTCATAGTAGCGGGTCTTATTTCACCTATCCCCAACAGCTTGAAAGTAGATTTGGACGTCAAGTTGAGGCTTGCTCCTAAGTCACACAAAGCTTTACCGCAGTAAGATTCTCTGATGTTACAAGGTATCGTAAAGTTTCCAGTGTCTTTGAATTTTGGAGGTAGCTTGTTCAATAAGAACGCAGTGCACTCCTTCATTAAAGCAACAATCTCATACGCACTAAGTCTTTTCTTTTTGGACAAAATATCCTTTATAAACTTTACATAGTTGGGCATTTGCTCTAAAGCCTCCACCAATGAGATGTTAATGTGTAGTTGCTTTAGAACATCTAAGAACTTCTTGAGTTGTACCTCCTATTTCTGCTTACTGAAGTCTTTGAGGATATAGAACTTTAGGTTGAGGCGGTCAACTTTTTTGAGGAGGAAAATTGATCGCGAGGTTTCGTGACAGGTTTTAAATATTTATAATTACTCATTCTTGAACTAACTATTATCGCGATATAGGCAAGTGTACCTATCAAATAGTATTATAGTTTTAGCAAGACCGAATTGTCGAACCCAAAGGAACTAAAAGTACTAGTAATGACTGTCTTTTTATTATCTAGCCTAAGAATAAAGAAGTTTTGTTTTAGTTAACTAATTATCTAAACTAAGAACTCACAGAGAAAAGAATTGGGGAATTGCTTTTGGGAAAAATCGATTGACTTAAGACAATACCTAAAGACAAATCCACCTAGACTTTACTTGTTATTCTAGCTCCGAATCGGACGATGTATTCATTCAACTTGTTCTATAGAGATCCCTAAGTTATGTTATTATCCCTATTCAAGACTAGTAACGTCTAATCCCTAGATTGAGTAACTGAGACTTTTCTCTAATTAATATTCTAGGGTTGCATTAACTCGATCTATGGAACCCCTTATTAGGTTTCACCCTAATCCGACAAAATCTTGTCACCCTATTTCTAGGCGAGCAATCAACTCTACTTAATTATGACAAAAGTACTCTTGGACAGGGTCTATTCCTCCTCTGAATAAGAGCATGTATCCTGGGATATCAAAACAAGAATTAAGAACACATAATTAAGAACAAGTTAAATATTTATCATACGATTCAGAAAATAATAACAAGATTCGTCTTAGGTTTCAGGTTTCATTCCCCTTAGGTATTTAGGGGTTTTAGTTCATAACTAAATAAGAAAACATATCAGAAGAATAAAGAATACAAAACATAAAGAAAACCCAAAACTCCTGAAGGGAAATTGAGGAGAGATCTTCAGTCTTGATGATGAATCTGGCTTCTGAGGTGGATCAATCGGCTTCCTTGGAGTAATTCCTTACCCTCTATTCTCCGTCCCCCTTTTCTACTCTTCTAGGGTGTATTTATAGGCTTTGGAATGCCTATAAGCCCTCAAAAGTGGCATTTTTCGAATTGGACTCAACTTGGGCTTGGCAGGGACACGCCCGTGTGCGATTACTTCAGGCCATGTTCGAGCCTGCCAAATTGACATGGCCGTGTGGTTCGCCCATGTGAATCGCGCTTTGATTCTTCGAATTTGACACGGTCGTGTGGGCTACCTACGTGAGGAAGTCCAGGCCGTGTTGAGTTCGTACTTTGGCACATTTTCTCTGTTTTTTGCCCTGTAACACCCCAAACCCGATCCCAGACATTACGGCCGAATCAGGTGTTTCAATTTGAAGCGTTACTGTATAGGTTATGTCTTATCTAAAATCTTTCTTAGTGATTTAAGGGTATTTTCGTTATAGATTAAAGTGAATGGAAGCTGTGCACCAGGTAGGATGCCAGAAAAAGAGGATGTGAGTCTATTAGACTGCTTAAGTACCAAGCTCTCCACGGACCCACTCCTAGACATGCACACAACCATTGCCACACTTTAACTGAATGATTGTTCAGGAAAAACCATTTCATTTTAAGCCTTTGAAAACACTTATTAATTTTTGAAAACGTTTTCATTTTGGAAGCTTTGTCTTGTTTCACGATATTTTGAAATCAGGTAATATTTTTTAAAAACGCGCCTTAGAGCTATTCAATTTCAAACATTTAAATCCATATCATGCCTAAGCTAATAATCATACTAAAGCAATTAAAAATAATTAAAGTGGCCTTATTACAACTTAAAAGTGAAAGCAATTAAAGTAAATGAAACTAATCCAGTCAAAAGAAGAAAATTGAGCTTGCAAAACATGTGGCCACTCCGAATCCTTCTCAGCTCCAAGTCCACTATGGTTGGGGTTTACCTACACAGATAAAATTAAGGGGTGAGTTTGGAAAACTCAGTGTGTAAAATAACCCAACCATAGTCCAAATCAGTTCAAACTACAGAAACAGATTAAGTTGGGCCTTAGCCCTATACAGAATTTAGAATGAAGCCCATAGGCCCATAAAGAAATAGAACAAATATATCTTGTATGCAAAAAACCCAACCTATATCCATCTGTATACACCCCCGTGCCAACTTTACACCATGTGGGGAGACTACTCGACCCACCCATCCGCTACATGTCACAAAATTTGCAGCATGGCTGCCAGAACAGATATTGTGACAGAGTCACCGATACAGATATTGTGGCAGAGCCATCAGAAACAGATATTTGTGGCAGAGCCACCAGATCAGATATTTGTGACAGAGCCACTAGAACGCTTCCTCCATCAATATAACCCATATCCCATGCAACATATATACATGTCATGGCATACAACAAACAGAATCAAATATTATGCATTTCAGTCAAAATTAACCCTAGGGGTATAATGGTAAATTTGCACCTAGGGGTATAATGATTTTCATACTTAGGGGTATTTTAGTAAATTTAACTATTTTAGGGTTTACACTCATATTATAACCATTAACACATTAACAGAAACACTTATCGAGCGTTTTTACCAAATTGGGCCCGTTGGCCCATTAACCCGATTTTGGCCCATTAAGCCCAAATATATCGAAGTGCACGAAATTGCGCACTCTGCAATCATACCACTTTTGATTACCAAAATTTACAACCAAACCATCTCACGAGCGCTTGCACGCTTCCAAGTTCACAAAATGCCAGCTTTTCGGCATTTCAACTTTTCGGCTTTTGCCGATCAAGTCTATGAGTGGGTGTCGTTTACACACCTGATTTGTGACAACTGCAACCGAAATCTCCCACGATATCCTACAATCATCACTAGACATATTAGATCCAAAATACAATGGCAACCATCATAAACTTACTTACCATAATCGGCCATCAATACCTATGGCCCTTGAGATCCTACCTTTGGCAAAACTAGAGACTAGATCTAGATCTAGTCGTTCCACTTGTCCAAGCCTTCGATTAGCAGCCTCTGGATCACACTAACACCAAAACAAATCAATTTTTACAACCCTTAGAGCCTTAAGCTCCAATCGACAGCCTCCCTATGCCTTTAGGGATTTCGGCTTTTCTAAAACCCGAAATAAAGAATAGATTTGAGTACCTACCTCAGGTTCTTTCAACCAAAACGATTCCACTTCAGCTTCTACTCAGATCAAATGTAGATCCAGCCCTTAAACACTAGTAGAAATCGAATCTTAGAGATCTAAAGATTCGGCTATACGTTCCTAAAAACTATGGTGTTTTCGGCTTTTGGAACTGTGAAGAGGAAGATGATTTGGTATAGTGGTTTTTGCAGTGGTATTGCCGACAGGGGTTGAGGTTTAGAGATGTGAAAATCGGCCACAAGAGATGAAGAAAAAAGGAGGATTTTGACTAGAAGAAATCGGCACAAGAAACATCTTTCGAGATTTCAGCTTTTATGGCAATCGGCTACAGAGGTTTAGAAAAGAATGGGAATGAAAGAGGAGATGAGTAAAATGGTAGGAATGTTTAGGCCAGAGAAGAAAAGAAGGAGAAAAAGAAAATAGAAGAAGAGAGGAGAAGAGAAGGAAGAATTCGGCACTCAGAAGATCTAACGTTGCGTTTTTCGGCTTTTTGCGACACTGAGAAGAGAATAGAATGAAAGTGAAGGTTCTAGGTGGCTAACCCTAATTCGATAAAACAAAAAGAAAATAAAGCTTGCCCTAATGGCCATTCAGACCCACGACCTAACCTTCCTAAAGCCCTAGCCGAATTTCCACTTAAGCTCTATCACATGCCCGGCATAAGCACATAAAAATAAAAGTAACAACACGCTTACCTTGTGACTTGAACTCTAGCTCCTCTAATCATCCACACGTCACTCTCCAAACACCTAGGTGGCGCCACATGCCACTTTACCACAGATCTTTTTGAGTCCTATTTTACCACCTCAATTTTAAAAGCCCATATCGCCAGAACCCTCTCTCTCCAAAATTAAAATTCCAGAATTACCTCAAATTAAATTTACTCTTGGGCCTTTTAAGGGCCCATCAATATACTCAGACCCACACCAGATAGTCGAAACACAATATTTCTGAAATTCATTGAAAATTACAGAAATCTCGAAAATCCAAAAAATTGGGGTGTTACAACTCTACCCTCCTTAAAGAAATTTCGTCCTCGAAATTTACCTAATTCAAACAGATGAGGGTATTGTTGTCGCATCGCCTCTTCTGGCTCTCAAGTAGCTTCCACTCTGCCATGATTACTCCAAAGCACTTTTACCAAGGGAACTGACTTCTTTCTTAGAACCTTAATATCACGATCCAGTATTGGCACAGGCTCTTCCTCGAAAGTCAAATCAGGCCGCACTTCAACCTTTGCAACCGGCACGACATGAGTAGGGTCAGAACAATATCGCCTTAACATGGAGACATGGAAAACATTGTGAATCCTGTCTAACTCCGGAGGTAATTCCAATTGGTAAGCCACAGGACCTACTCGATTAAGAACCCGATAAGGCCCAATGAACCGTGGGCTCAACTTTCCCTTCTTACCAAACCTTAATATCTTCTTCCAAGGTGAAACCTTCAAGAAGACTATCTCACCCACTGAATACTCAATCTCCTTACGCTTCAAATCTGCATACGACTTTTGCCTATCAGATGCTTCCTTTAACCGATCTCTGATTATTCTGACCTTATCGTTAGTATTCGCTACCAACTCAGGCCCAAGAACCTATCGTTCCCCCAGTTCGGTCCAACAACTAGGTGTACGACACCTACGTCCATACAACACTTCATATGGTGCCATTCGGATACTCGCCTGATAACTATTGTTATACGCAATCTCTGCCAATGGCAAGTAATCCTCCCAACTACCTCAGAAGTCGATAACGTATCCCCTCAACATGTCTTCCAAAATCTGAATAACCCTTTCCGACTGGCCATCCGTCTGAGGATGAAAAGCCGTGCTAAAGTTCAATCGCATTCCCAGCGCCTCATGCAACTTTTGCCAGAACTGAGATGTGAACCTAGGATCTCGATCAGAAATAATCGATACCAGCAGTCCATGAAATTGCACAATCTCTGCCACGTACAATTTGGCTAACTTCTGAAGTGAATAGCCAGTGCAGACATGTATGAAATGAGCAGAATTGGTCAACCTATCCACAATCACCCAAACCGAGTCCTTCTTTGTCGGTGTCAAGGGTAGCCCACTCACAAAGTCCATGGTTACCCTCTCCCATTTCCAAAGTGGCCTCTTTACTGGCTGTAAAAGTCTGGAAGGTAGTTGATGTTTAGCTTTCACCTGCTGGCATGTCAGGCATTTCCCCACAAACTCCGTTACTTCTCGCTTAAGCCCAGGCCACCAATACAATTCTCGCTAGTCGTGATACAACTTATTCCCTCCAGGATGCATAGCACAAAGTCCTCCATGAGCTTCTTTCAGTATTGACTGCCTTAAGTCAGAGTCCTTTGGAACATAAACTCTCCCTCGGAAACACAGAACTCCTTCACTATTCAATCCAAACTCAGAAGTTTCCCCTTTCTCAACTTGTTGGAATCGAGAAACTAAAGACTCATCCTTCAACTGCTTTTCCTTAATCTGATCCACCCAGGCTGGCCTTACTTGCAACTAAGCCAACAGACTACCATCATCATACAGACTCATTAGAGCAAACATTACTCTTAGATCAAATATAGCTCTACGGCTTAGGGCATCGACTGCCACATTAGCCTTGCCTGGGTGATACTCAATCGAACAGCAAGAATCCTTAAGTAACTCTATCCATCTCCGTTGCCTGAGGTTCAACTCCTTCTAAGTCAGCAAGTACTTGAGACTCTTATGATCCGTGTATATGACACACCTTTCTCCGTACAGGTAGTGTCTCCAAATCTTAAGTGCAAAGATTACTACTGCCAATTCAAGGTCGTGAGTAGGATAGTTCACCTCGTGAGGCTTAACCTGTCGCGATGCATAAGCAACCACCTCACCCTCTTGTATCAACACACAGCCCAAACCCACATGTGATGTGTCACTATACACAGTAAAATCCTTCCCAGACTCCGGCTGAATTAATACAGGTGCCTCGGTCAGAACTTTCTTCAACTTCTCAAAAGCTTCCTATTGCTTCTCGGTCCAAACAAATGGTGCTCCTTTCCTTATAAGCTTTGTCAAAGGTGCTGCTAACACAGAAAAACCCTTCACAAACCTTCTGTAATACCCTTCCAAACCCAGGAAACTCTGAATTTTCGACACCGACCTAGGTGGCTTCCACTCCAGAATTACTTCAATCTTTCGAGGGTCCACCTTGATCCCCTCAGCAGAGACAACATAACCTAGGAAGGTTACCTCCCTCAACTAGAATTCACACTTACTGAATTTTGCATAAAGTTCCTTCTCCCTCAATACTAGCAGCAGAATGTGGAGATGTTCATCATGTTTCTCTTTAGTTTCAGAATACACCAGAATATCGTCAATAAAAATGACCACGAATTGGTCCAAGAATGGTTGGAATACCCGATTCATCAGATCCATAAATGCTGCAGGAGCGTTCGTCAACCCAAATGGAATAACCAAAAATTTGTAATGACCATACCGAGTCCTGAATACTGTCTTATGAATATCCACCTCCTTGACCTTTAATTGATGATATCCAGATCGAAGATCAATCTTGGAAAATACAGAAGCTCCTCTAAGTTGGTCAAACAAGTCATCGATTCTTGGCAGAGGGTACTTATTTTTAATCGTCAGTTTGTTCAACTACCAATAATCGATGCACATCCGCATCGTTCCATCCTACGTTTTCACAAACAACACCGGTGCTCCCCACGGGGACACACTCGGCCTAATAAAGCCTCTATCCAACAACCCTTGAATCTGTGCTTTCAGCTCCACTAACTCCTTCGGTGCCATCCTGTATGGTGCGACGGACACTGGTACCGTTCCAGGCAACAAGTCAATTCCAAACTCGACTTCTCGGTTCAGAGGCAATCCCGGGAGCTCTTCTGGAAAAACATCTTGGAACTCCTTAACAGTTCTAACTTTATCCATCGTCAGACCCTCAGTCTTCGACTGACTCACAAATGCCAGATAAGCCTCACAACCCTTACGAATCCACTTCTCGGCTCTTAATGCCGACACCACATTGGACAAATAATCCCTTCGCTCACCTATCATCATAACCTCCTCACCCTCAGCGGTCTTTAACACCATACGCTTAGCTGCACAGTCCAGAGTTGCCCTATGCTTAACAAGCCAATCCATCCCCAGAATGAGGTCAAATTCTCCGAACAGTAACTCCATCAAGTCTCCAGAGAAAATCTTTCCTTGGGTTTCTAAAGGCATGTCTCTATACAGTTTTTCTACCCTAACCGAGTGGCCTAAAGGACTTAGTACAGATACGCCACTCATAGTCACCTCAGAGTGCACACCCAGCGACCCAGATATGGCACATGCAACATACGAATGAGTAGATCCAATATCTATCAAAGCAGTGTATGGCATGCTAGAAATCAAGAACGTACCAGTTATGACGTCGGGTGCATCACTCTCCTCTCGGCGACAAGTTGCATACACCAACGCTGACTGTCGAACCTCAGCATTTCTGACCCCTCTGCCGGGTACTCTTTGACCCCAACCATTTCCATGACCGCCCCTACCACGTCCTCTCGGTGGTTGTGGTCCACCTCTCACTGGTTGAGCAACCCTCCATTTTGCAACTTGAACCTGATCTATTTGTTGCGGACAGTCCTTTACTTTATGCTCCATAGATCCGCACCAGAAACAAGCACCAGAACGTTTCCTACACTCGCCCGGATGTACCTTACCACAGTCCCCACAAACTTGTGGTCTAACAACATTCATCGGAACTGCTCGATCTGGCTTTTCTACTCTTGCCCTTTTAGCACTCCTATTTGCACCACCCGAGGGTCCCGAATCCCTCCAAAATCTGTTCCGATCCTTTTCACAATTCTGTCTTTCAGTACGCTTCACCTCCTCAGCTATTTTAGCTTTCTCCACCAAAGCAGCAAAGTCTCGCTCCCTCTGTGGAGCAATTAGCACCCTAAGTTCATCTCTAAGACTATCCTCGAAGTGCACACTACGTTCATACTCCGTAGCAACTATCCCAACGGCATACCGGCTCGACCTCAAAACTCAAATTTCAGATTCAAAGAACCGCCTTACCCCTTGAACCAGATTTAGAAATTCTTTCCTGCGGGCATCCACATAACTTGCCCCAACATAGTTTCCCTTGAAGGCCATCTTAAACAGCTCCCAAGTCACCCTGTCAGTAAGGGTCCCATCTATCACAGTGAGCCACCACTGATAAGCTTCATCCCGTAGCAATGATATGGCTCCCTTCAGCTTCTACTCTACGGAATAGTCTAAGTCATTAATAATCCGTTCCGTAGCCTCTAACCAACACTCAGCCACATTCGGGGCTACACCAGATACGCCCTTAAATATCTTCGCCCCGTTAGCCCAGAGTCACTCGGAAATAAATCCTCGAATTTCGTTACCCGTACTTGCCCCGGCAACCTTTTCCAGAACACGAAGCATTGCCTGAGATAAAGCGTCATCCCCGGCACCTCGATCATGAGACTCCACTTCTATTGCAGGTGGTACAGGTGCATCTGCCACCAGCATATGCCCTGAAAATAAAGACCCAGCCCGTGTACTAACTCGGCCACGTCCATGACCCCTTCCATGAGTTGCTCTCGTACTCATGTCGTATTATCTGATTACGAATTTTATGTATCAATTAAATATTTCAGTGTTTATTACAGATGTTTTATGAATAGACAATAATTCAGAGTTTTGGTTTTCGCGAAATCGTAGCCTAGCTACAGTATTTAGTCTACTTATCCAAAAATTTCTACAGTTCCATCATCACCCTAACTAGAGTATCATAATAAGGTTTCAGTACAGGCATATAGCTGATTATTCAGAAATATTTAGAAAAATTCAAAATGATACTTACAGACTTAGGCCGGAGATTCGGTGTGCCACCTACTTAGAATCAAATTTTAGAAAACCAGATATGCTACCCTAGAAATCATTTATTTGTAGGAAGAAAATCTAAAACTTTTTTTTGAAACCCATTCCACAGCCGAGTTCTTGTAACTTGGCTCTGATACCACTAAATGTAACACTCTAAACTAGGCCCAGATATTACGGTTGAATCCGGTGTGTCACATTGAAGCGTTACTGTATAGGTCATGTCTTATCTAAAATCTTTCTTAGTGATTTAAGGGTATTTTCATTATAGATTAAAGTGAATGGAAGCTGTGCACCAGGTAGGATGCTGGAAAAAGTGGAGGTGAGTCTATTAGACTACTTAAGTACCAAGCTCTCCACGGATCCACTCCTAGACATGCACATAACCATTGCCACACTTTAACTGAATGATTGTTCAGGAAAAACCATTTCATTTTAAGCCTTTGAAAACACTTATTAATTTTTGAAAACGTTTTCATTTTGGAAGCTTTATCTTATTTCACGATATTTTGAAATCAGGTAATCTCTTTTAAAAATGCACCCTAGAGCTATTCAGTTTCAAACATTTAGATCCATATCATGCCTAAGCTAATAATCATACTAAAGCAATTAAAAATAATTAAAGCGGCCTTATTACAACTTAAAACCCAAAGCAATTAAAGTAAATGAAACTAATCCAGTCATAAGAAGAAAATTGAGCTTGCAAAACATGTGGCCACTCCGAATCCCTCTCAGCTCCAAGTCCAATATGGTTGGGGGTTACCTGCACAGATAAAATTAAGGGGTGAGTTTGGAAAACTCAGTGTGTAAAATAACCCAACCATAGTCCAGATCAGTTCAGATTAAGTTGGGCCTTAGCCCTATACAAAATTCAAAATGAAGCCCATAGGCCCATAACAGAAACATAACAGATATATCTTGTATGCAGAAAACCCAACCCATATCCATCCGTATACACCCCCATGCCAACCTTACACCATGTGGAGAGACTACTCGACCCACCCATCTGCTACACGTCACAAAATTTGCAGCATGACTGCCAGAACAGATATTGTACAGAGTCACCAGATACAGATATTGTGGCAGAGCTACCAGAAACAGATATTTGTAGCAGAGCCACCAGATCAGATATTTGTAGCAGAGCCACCAGAACACTTCCTCCATCAATATAACCCATATCCCATGCAACAGATATACATGTCATGGCATACAACAAACAGAATTAGAATATCATGCATTTCAGTCAAAATTAACCCTAGGGGTATAATGGTAATTTTACATCTAGGGGTATAATGGTAATTTTCATACTTAGGGGTATTTTAGTAAATTTAACTATTTTAGGGTTTACACTCATATTACAGCCATTAACACATTAACATAAACACTTACCGAGTATTTTTACCGAATTGAGCACGTTGGCCCACTAACCCGTTTTCAGCCCATTAAGCCCAAATATATCGAAGTGCATGAAATTCCGCACTCTGCAATCATACCACTTGTGATTACCAAAATTAACAACCAAACCATCTCACAAGCGCTCGCACGCTCGCAAGTTCACAAAATGCAAGGTTTTTGGCATTTCGGCATTTCGGCTTTTCAGCTTTTGTCGATCTAGTCTATGAGTGGGTGTCATTTACACACCTGATTTGCGAAAACTGCTACTGAAATCTCCCAAGATATCCTACAATCATCACTAGACATATCAGATCCAAAATACAATGGCAACCATCATAAACTTACTTACCTTAATCGGCCATGAATACTTATGGCCCTTTAGATCCTACCTTTGCCAAAACTAGAGACTAGATCTAGATCTAGTCATTCCACTTGTTGAAGCCTTCGATTAGCAGCCTCTAGATCACACTAACACCAAAACAAATCAATTGTTAGAACCCTTAGAGCCTTAAGCTCCAATCGACAATCTCCCTATGCCTTTAGGGATTTCAGCTTTTCTAAAACTCGAAATAAAGAATAGATTTGAGTACCTACCTCAGGTTCTTTCAACCAAAACGATTCCAATTTGGTTTCTACTCAGATCTGATGTAGATCCAGCCCTTAAACACTAGCAAAAATCAAATCTTAGAGATCTAAAGATTCGGCTATACGTCCTTAAAAACTATGGTGTTTTCGGCTTTTAGAACTGTGAAGAGGAAGATGATTTGGTATGGTGGTTTTTACAGTGGTATTGCTGATAGGGGTTGAGGTTTAGGGGATGTGAAAATTGGCCAAAAGATATGAAGAAAATAAGAGGATTTTGACTAGAAGAAATCGGCATAAGAAACAACTTTCGGGATTTCGGCTTTTATGGCAATCAGCTATAGAGGTTTAGAAAAGAATGGGAATGAAAGAGGAGATGAGTAGAATGGTAGGAATGTTTTGGCCAGAGAAGAAAAGAAGGAGAAAAAGAAAATAGAAGAAGAGAGGAGAAGAGAAGGAAGAATTCGGCACTCAAGAGATCTAACTTTGCGTTTTTCGACTTTTTGTGACACTAAGAAGAGAATAGAATGAAAGTGAAGGCTCTAGGTGGCTAACTCTAATTCAGAAAAACAAAAAGAAAATAAATCTTGCCCTAATAGCCATTCAGACCCACGGCCCAACCTTCCTAAAGCCCTAGCCGAATTTCCACTTAAGCTCTATCACATGCCCGGTATATACACACAAAAATAAAAGTAACAACACGCTTACCTTGTGACTTGAACTCTGGCTCCCCCTAATCATCCACACATCACTCCCTAAACACCTAGGTGGCGCCACATGCCACTTTACCACAGATCTTTTTGTGTCCTATTTTACCACCTCAATTTTAAAAGCCAATATCGCCAAAACCCTCTCTCTCCAAAATTAAAATTCAAGAATTGCTTCGAAATTAAATTACTCTTAGGCCTTTTAAAGGCCCACTAACATACTTAGACCTAAATTAAATTACATGGCCGTTTCTCGTTCCTTTCGCTCTCCTATGCTCTCCTAAGTATAAAACATGAAATTAAAGCATTAGGAGCATCGAATTCACCAATTCTAATGAGAAATCATCCATAAAATGCATTACACATGGGGTAAAAATATGTATAATTTATGGTTTATCAAATACCCCCACACTTAAGCATTTGCTTGTCCTCATGCTAAATTCTCAACTCATAATCAAAATAAATTCTCCTCAACTTTTAATTTCTATTGATAATATCTCAAACTAATCCATAGGTAATCATACATTAAGAATTCAACTAAAAAAACATAAAGTTTCAATCATTCCAAGTTGAGTATCTAGTCATGCAAACTTAGATGCTTCCCTCCGTCTAAGTAATTACCTTTGATTCAGAATATCACAGAGTTTCACATCCTCACTAAAGGTTCACTCAAATCACTCGAGTTGTTTAAGGACAATAAATGAAGCACTCAATAGTCAATAATGAAAAGTCATTACCACAGGCGTGCATGAAAATCAAATCTCCACCACTATAATTTAAGATGATACATCAATCAGAAGGTCTTTAGAGGGTTGTAGTGAGGCTTGGTTAGGGGGGTGTGGTCACAAGCTGAAAGAAAGGGTTAGAATAAAGATTGAATTGAAAAATTGCCTAACTAGAAAAAGAGTTAATCTTCACTTGCGTAAAACAGAGCTTCTCTTAGAATATGAAATTACAGATATGTATACATAGTTTTTTTTTTGAAGAACAAGTTAAATATTCAAAGACTAACTTATTACAAATAGGACATAGCTAAGAAATTTCCTCAACTCAAATCTCGACAAAAAATAAGGATTAAATTAGGGGATTTCAACAATAATGGGTTAAGGGTTAATATTAAGGTTAATACAAGAAATGGCTAGTTAGGCTCAAGGGGGTTTACTAGGGGTTAATCGTGGAGGTAGGCTTTTCATGGCATGAGTGGGTTAATCCTAAGTGCCTTAATCATTTTGACATATCAAATCAAATGGTGTGGTCTCGACAAGCATAATCAAGCAAGTTTTAGAATAACAGTTCCATACTGATGCACTCAAAGCAATAATAAAAGTGAGCATGAAAGGATTAATAGATGCTTAAAAGGCTCAAAAATCTCACAAAAATTGTGGCTTTTTTATGTTAAAAACTTGTGAATTCCAATTCAAAGTAATACCTAAACTTTGAGGAAATAGCCTAAGATTTTAAATTTTTAAAGTTCAACTTATCATGCTTGATTCTCTAATGTCTTAAAGTTTAAACAATCAATGCATAAATCCCTATGTTTTAATTCAAGATATATCAATCAAAATCATAAAACAATTAAAATTTATCCTAAATATGATATGAGTGCTTTTTAAGAGAATAAGACAGTCATGCAAGGATTTTTCTGATAATGAAATGAATGCCTCCCCCCACACTTAAGATGTACATTGCCCGCAATGTACAAAGATAGGTATTATAAAATAAAAATAAGATAGGGAGAGAAGTGAAACTTCCTGTATGATGAATTCCTCGAACTAGTGTTTTGGAGAGTAATTGGTTCGAGAGTGGAGGAGGATACTCCGGCGGTCATAGAGGTTCATTAGTTCATAAGTCCTACGCCAAAAGAATATTATATCTAGTGGTAGCTATGGTCGTGGTTGAGCAGGACATGGCAGTCATGGAGAACCTTTCCCGGTGGAGTTTTAGTTCCTATGTGATGATGAGCTTAAGAGCTCTATATAACTGTGATAAAATCAGAAAGTTTTTAGGGGATATTAGGAAGAATAAGTACTCGAAAAGAAATAACTGAAATTAATAATTAAAAATAAAATTCTAAAATCTAACAAAAATAAAAAGTAGTTTCAATAAAAATAAAAGACATAAAATAATAAATAAATATTTCTAAACATCTTTATCGCTGGTTCGCGAGGTGGGACTGGCGATGAGATGTAGAGGTGCTGACAAATCTGCTGTAGAGTAGCATTAATATTGTCAAATCATTGAAAACACTGCTGCTCGAATCAGGTGAGGCGCTCAAAGATGTCAGCATATGAAGCCGCCGCATGGACTGGATGAGAGGGTGGTGGTGGCTGACTCGGTGGGTCCTCGTGCTGTGGGGGGACATCATCAGGAATATCCTCGTAGGCCTCCTCCTCAGTAGATTGGGCGAGACGATACTGGGGAGGGTAGGTTCCTCGGCGCCTCTCGATCATCCTCATGCTAAGCATGCTCGAGATGCCTTGTGGAGACATCTGGCTGATGAGGGTGAGGGATGATTCTTGGGCCGTGGTGTTGAGGAGCTCAAAGTGTCGTTCCAACCTAGTCACATAGGGGCCAATGGAGATAACCCCCTTCTGATGCCGCTCTGTCTAGTGCTGAATCGCAATGGCGATGAAATAGGCAAGGTCGATGACGTGCTCTTGCGACATGCACCATAAGAAGTAGACGTCATGGGTGCTGAGAATGCCAGTGCTCTCTCGCCTCCCTATAATCGGGTGAGCTAAAATAGCATGTAAGTACCTTAGGGATGGTGGGAGAACTGATGCCTTGGAGCGGCTAGGATTGTGCGAAGCCGTGTTAGGGGCCAAAGTGTGCCAGCACTTCGAGGAAGAGAAATGTATGTGGTGACTGAGAGCATGTAGTTCATTCTCCTCCCTGAACTCCTCCGTATATAGGCCTAGTGCAACACCAAACTCTGGGACGCTTAGCTGGCGGATTAATCTGCCTAGGCGAAATTGGACCGTGCTCAGATCATCGTACCTTGTCATTACGGTCTGGAGACGGAATGTTGAACAGAGTTCCATCATGAGCTTGAGGTATGTCAGCTCGATAATCTCGAAGAACAGCTTCCACGGGTCGGTGGTTAGGAGAGCCCGAATCGCATCAGCCATCTGGACTTATTCTATAGCAGCCCAGTCGATGCAGCGGCTCGCTGCTAAAGGTTGGGCCCAAAGTATTTGGAAGAGCTCTTCTTGGGGCCCTCGTGGAAACTGTAGGAGGGGGTAACAAATTTTCGCGGCTGGACCCACGGAGGATGACGCTCCTTTCCTCTTCTTCGAGGCTGGTACGATGGTTTTCTTTCCTCTTGAAGATGACATTGAAGGCCTGTAATATAAAGAATAATAATAATAGGTAAACATATTCGAATGGGAAGTAAACTATTTCAGCCAAGACTACTAATATGAAGCAAACTCAACCACAATAATAATGAGAATGAGAATAGAAATGTAATGGGTATAAGGTTTTCCTAGTCTCAATTTAACATAAATTGTATAGTAACTAACCTAGGAATACAATTTAAATGATAGACAATGGCATGATAATAGCATGAAAATAAGCATAGTAATGTCATGGATATGAGGTGTGTCTAACAACTTGATTTAATTCGAAATGTATAATAAAGAACCTAAAAATGCAAACTAAATGGTAAAGTAATGAACAAAAATGAAAACTAGTTCAAAAGTAATGGAGATTATTGTAATAATAAGCATTAACAATGAGTAAAATAGAAGTGAAAGGAGTAAATAAATGCTAAGGGATAGAGATTGAGCTTTAAAAATAAAGTTAGAGGCGGCACATGGGCGTGGCAGGGGGCCGTATGGAGTTGTAGTGGCTAGGGTTAGGGTTTTTGAATGGAGAAGAAAGTGAATAGTGTAGGGTATTTATAGATTTTGGGGCACACGGCCATGGCATAAGCTCGTGTTCCCCAATTTCAGCCCGTGTGACTCACAAATTTCAAATTTGGGCACGTCTGACATTTAGTACACACCTGTGTTCCTCAGGTGTGTGGGTTCACACGGTTGTGTTGCACAGCTGTGTCTAGCTTCTTTCGCTTCTCCCACGCCCGTGTTAATTTAATAGGTTCGAACACGGGTGTTCTACACGGGCGTGTCGAATGCCAGTGCTGTTTTGGCAGGCTCGACCACGGCCATATCGCACGGCCGTGGCATTTAATCGTAGCCCGTGTTGGGGAAATCTTTTTCCCTGTTTTCACACGGCCTTAAGCACACCCGTGTGCTTGGCCATGTCTCTATGGAAACACCTGTATTCAAGATCTCTATTAGTAGGTTAGGAGTTAAATACCAAAATTTAAAGAAATTAATAATGTTAGTGCTCGGGTTGCCTCCCGAGAAGCACTTATTTATAGTCTAAGATCGACTTACCTCTTCAATGAATGGTCATGGTGGTTTGAGGAGTTTATACTCCTCATTCTTGCTATTAATCTCATCAAAATAAGGTTTTAATCGGGTGTTGTTTGCCTTAAAAGTGCCGAACTTGGGATGACTCATCTCCACCGTACTGAATGAAAAAATACTGAGTATCATAAGAGGGATTTCCTCATTCGGTGTGGTAGTGATAATGTGGGGATCTGCGGCATCTAATAAGACCTTATCACCAACCTTAAGTAAATTTGGGGAGGTATCAAACTCATTCTAGCGTAATTTTGATTTATCATGTGTTCTCGATTTGTGTGCTCGCCGTTCGTCTAGCTCCTCTATATGTAGCCTTCGTTCTTCATGAATGTGTCCTCTATTATTTTTGGAACATGGCTCGTGAACTTCGTTGAAGCTCAATTTCTGCAAAGTCATATTGTCAGTTTTAGTAGATTGGTGTGGACCACTACCTTTAATGTTCGATGTGATGCCAGAATTACGAGCTTGAAGGGTGATCGTTTCTCTCCCATACGAATATAAGCTCACCTGTGCCAACATCAAGAATTGTTTTAATAGTTACTAAAAAGGGCGTCCCTAAAATCAAAAGGGTGTTATTATCCTCCTCTATGTCTAGAACAACGAAATCAATGGGAAATATGAACTTATCTACTTTCACTAGTACATCTTCAATAATACCCCTAGGAATCTTATAGTTTTATCTGCCAATTGAATGCTCATCCTAGTTTGTTTAGGTTTCCCAAGACCTAGTTGCTTAAACATTTTGTAAGGCATGACGTTAATACTAGCCCCTAAATCAGCTAATGCATGACTTATATCTAAACTACCAATTAAGCAAGGAATTGTAAAACTCCCTAGATATTTCAATTTGTGGGGTAGCTTATTCTATAGAATAGCTGAGCAGACTGTGTTTAGCTCCACATGTGATGCTTCATCCAACTTTCGCTTATTTACTAAAAACTCTTTTAAAAATTTCATTGCATTTGCCATCTGCGACAAAGCTTCAATAAACGGTAAGTTAATATGTAATTTTTTCAAAAGTTTGAGGAATTTACTGAATTGTTCGTCTGAGCGATTTTTCCTTGTAGTGTTAGGGTATGGGACACGAGGTCTATATTCTTCATTCACCATTTTGTTATGACTTACCTCACTTTTACCTTTGCTCACCATAATTTCTTGCATCAATTCTGGCTCAGGCGCAATGAATCCTTCATTATCTTGAGTACTAATTGCGTTGATGTGTTCCCTTGGAATAGGTTCAGTATTACTTGGTAAGCTACCTTGTGGTCGTTCAGAGATTAGTTTGGATAGCTGGCCTATCTGAGTTTCGAGCCTTTGGATCGATGCTTGTTGATTTTTAAGTGCTGTCTCGATATTTTGGAAATGAGTTTCTGATACCGAGATGAATTTAGAGAGCATCTCTTCAAGGATCAGTTTCTTCTCTTGTTGATAAGGTGGCTATTGAAAACCCTGAGGATTTTTTGGCTTTTGATCCTCTTGACCACCCCAGGAGAAATTTGGGTGGTTCTTCCAACCTGCATTATAAGTATTACTGTATGGGTTATTTTGAGATCTAATTTACTGTTACCCATATAGTTGACTTGTTCCTCTTCGGTTGTAGGATTGAAGGATGGATATTCTGTATGCACACCTCCTCCACTTAAATTTAGGCTACTCATCTTCCTGAAGTTGGTCGATTTGTTAGCCATTTGTAATTGTTGCTAGCGATCCTCTTGATAATCTCGTAAGCCTCTTTAGAAGACTTAGACAAAATCACACCATTCATAGAAACATCAACCATCAATCTTGTGTGTACATTGTGACCATTATAAAATGTCTCCAACTGGATACAATGAGGAATCCCATGATGTTTCCCACGCCTCGTACAAAGACTCGTCATCCAATTGTTGAAAAGTGGTTATCTCATTTCGTAATTTTGCATTTTTTCCCAATGGAAAATTCTTTACAAAAAACCTTTCTGCTAATTCTTGCCATGTAGAAATTGAACTTAACGCAATGAATTCAGCCATGCTTATGCTTGATTCATCAACAAGTATGGAAACAACTTCAACCTTAATGTATCTTCAGTCATAGCAGTTATCTTAAACGAATCACTGGTTTTTGAAGATCTCGCAACAAGTATGGGAACAACTTCATCCTCCATGAATAATCGAAGGTGAAGATGTGGATCTTCTGTCGGCATATCACTAAACTGGCCCATTGTTTGGAGCATTTGAAACATAAATGGTTTCAATTCAATTTGGGGTGCGTCGATATCCGACCTCCTAATTCTTGGAGTTACCTTATTGAATATTGGCACAAAATATTATCTAATGACATGATTCCTATCATCAATAATAAGGATTGGATTGTACACATTATTAACTCTATTACCTTGTCCATCATTTTGATTTCCAAAGTCCATCTCGGTTTGTCTTTGAGCTAATATCTCGTGTCTTCTCTGTCTAAATGTGTAACACCCCAAAATCTAAGTATTTATTTATGTATGTTGTGGCACACAATTGTGTGCTAGCCTCAGTGGTTATGTGTTCTGGGAAGAGTCTGAGAAGTCTTGGGTTCAAGCCTTAGCTTATGAAAAATTTTTGTTCTTACTTGGATAAGCCCTGTTTCTAGTCAGTAGGCTTCTTAAATAAATATGGGGATTTTTTGACATAAAGAGCCTGCTGTCTAGAGGGCAAGTGGCATTTTATTTATGCTAGTAAACTGAGGTTCAAATCCTTACAGGCGCAAAAGGAATAAAATTTTGTTGACTTGGATGGCTAGAGTTTTTGTTCTATTAAAAGTCTGAGTTCTGAGAAGGTTGGAGTGATTTTAGGAGGAGATATAGGAGGTGGATAGAGGAGTGATTGGTTTGAATGATTGTAGAGAGATTTGGGGAGGAAATCATGGGGAGTTGAGGGGCAAGAAGGTGTTGTGCTGAAATTGGATTGTAGGCACACAGGATTTCGGCTGAGTTTGGCTACTCTCTCTCAAGTTTTAGTTTTTGTCTGTTTTTGGGGTTTTCTTTTGCTTGGTGGTCAATTGTGTTGGAGTTCCTTTAGGGTAACTTGTGGTTTGCCTACTTTGATTTTGGGAATTCGTTTCTACTATTGATTCTTTCCTCTTTTGGTCGAACTGTCTCTTCTTCCCCTCATTCTCAACTATGCTCTTTTTGGACCGATTGCTTTTGCTCTTTCCTTATTTTCATCTTAGCTAGTGTAGCCAAATACCCTGTTTCCCTCCTTCTATTCTTTTAGTTGCTAGCTTTTAGTTTAGGTCATTTCCCTTTTCCTTTTCTCTCCCAATCGGTTGTTGTCCCTTAGCCGAATACCTTGTCTTCCTTTCTCTCACAACTCCTTCCTCTTTGCAACTAGTGACTAAGCCAATACTTCCTTTATACTGTTTCAGTTCTAGACTATTGTATTTCGACCAGTGTGGGTACGTGGTAATTCTTTTTCTCTTTCTCTCTTTCGGTCACGCTAATAGCTTCATGTAACATATTTCTGTGTTGCCATTTTCTCATAAAGGTATAATCGTTCCACTTTGCCTCTATCATTCTCTGTACTTTTAGCTTTTGTGTGGGTGTGGCTGATTTTTCTTTTCTTCTAATCTGGACTCTGTGTTTTCGGTAAGTGACTTTTTGTCTAGTTCAAACTGTTTATTTGTTTGATGGTTGATAAGTGTTGGTTGGAATGCAGATAACCCTTAAGGCCTATTGATTAGTCTCATGCAAACGGATTCAGTGAGCAAGCCATAATCGACTAAACTAATCAAGTGAGAGTTAAGTTTTTGGACAAGAATTTTGGACGAGGTCTTGGATAGGTCGATTGGGATGCAATTAACCAAAACTTGTGTTTGAATGTAGGTTGGAGTACTCATGGACTAGTCACAAGTTTTTGTGAGCAGGGGTGTAAACACTGCCCAATCGTAAATCGGCAAAAGCCAGTAATTGTGACTATTGATGATACATGGGCGTACGTTCGCTCGTGTGATAAACTGAATGCATAAACGTGGGCGTTTGATCGTAGAGGCTACCATGAGTGATTTCATGAGCTTAGGTAGTTTTGGGCTACGTTGGGCTGAAATGGGCCGTGTAGGCCCCACGAGCTCGTGGGACCCACACGGGTAAACCACACGGACGAATGAAAAATATTGGGCTAGTCTGTGTAGTTCACACGGCCAAGGCCGAATTTGGGCTTGTGGGCCCACATGGGCATACATTATGGGCCTTGGGCCCATTTTCACTGTTTGACTATTAGGGTTGACCCCAAAATTTATAAATGCCTATTATACCCTATAAGGTAAAATGAATATTATGTCCTTATGAGATGTATGATTGTACTGAGCATGTCATTTTATACATGCTGCATACATGCATGATATTATGATATGTTGCATAGGGATGGGTTATTATGATTGGAGGAAGTGTATTGTACTGGCAGCTCTGCTAGAATTTCTGTTTAGTACTGCCACTGGTGCTATTTTTGGTGTGTAGGGATAAATGGGTTGATTTTTTCCCCAGATGGTGTGTAGGGCTGGACGGAGTGGTATGTAGAGGCTGGTGGGGTAGGATTTCTGATTTCATATCTGTTCTGTGACCGCTACTAAATTGGGCTAAGGCCCGCACTGATTCTGATACTGTAATGGACTAAGGCCTTAACTGCAATTAAACTATTACTGAAACGGGCTTAGGCCTTAACTGTAAATTCCTATTGTATAACTGACTGTTGTTAAGGGATTACACACTGAGTTTTCATATACTCACCCTTTTGTTTTCTGCGCAGGTAATCCTTAGGTGGATCGATACAGTGAAGGACTCGAAGGTGGCCACATAATCGCATTTGCTTCCATTTTTAACTTTTAATTTATAAGTAATTTAATTTGGGTATTTGTTTTGTAATAAGGCCTCTTTAAGTTTTTATTTTGAGTTAGGATTTATTACCTTGATTTAAATCTGTTAGAAGTAGGAAGCAGGTTTTCTAAAAAAATAAATGTATTTCCAAACCACCATGCTTATGCAACATATTTTGAAAGCATCCGCAACAAACATTGTTTAAAGTGTAATAAAAATCTAATATGATTAACATTTTGCTAAAACGACTTGAGTTTTAACAATAAACAAGATATCCTAAATTTTTGTCAAGATCACAAAAAGATTTTTTTATAGAGAACGAATTTTCAATAATTAAATTTTCTGAAAAACACTTCAATGTGACATTGCAGATTCAGCCATAACGTCTAAGCTAGGTTTGGGGTGTTACAAAATCTCCACTCAATTTCAAGGTTTACAGGAAATAGATCGATGATTCGACTTATGCTCATAAACACCTGATAAATAAATCACAAATAAAGAATAAAGAATAAATTAAAAATTTTAGATATTAAATAACAACCAAACTACAAAAATAATTTTACAAAGAATGATTAAGGAAACCGTCCTCGGCAATGACACCAAAAACTTGTAACGAGATTTTGATGCAACTGTACATAGTCGTTCAAGTAATAAGTAAGTAAAATGAGTTATCGTCTCCACAGGGAATGCGTATGTTAATCAATTATTTATAAAATAATAAGTTAACAATTTTGTGATAAAAACACAATAATTTGAGTGATGATGATTAAACTAGATTAATTTAGCTAAATGTAAGATTGATCCCTAATGCAATTTAAGCTAAGAATGCAAAATTATATAAATGTATGAACATATTTTAGCAACAAGAATACAACTTCAACAATAAACAACATGTATATGCTAGGGTAATTACATTAATCAAATCAATTCATTTCCATCATGCTTAACAATATTCGAAAAACATTCCATGGCAACTCGATCTTTTATAAGTTTGGAAACCAAATTAAGTCCTTTCAGAATTTTTTACTTAGTGAAATATGCATTTTACCTATCATATTAAACTAAGGGTTTCTTAGTATTTATGCGAGGTAAAAGGGACATGTTAAGCTTGAAACAGTTTAATCACATAAACCTAAAAACTATGCAAGATAATAAAGCTCATTAAAGTTATTATGAACCTTCAATTTAGTTGGATTTAATGATCTAAATTAAGCATGCACTTTTCAATTATTGCGTCTATTAGCCATCATTTGGTTAGGATCGCTTAGCTAATCTAAATGCATCCAATCGCATATGAATGAAATACATCCTAATTTTAATTGAAAACATGATTGATTCAGGCACAAACACTTTAAACATGATTCAAACAAATATTATTGAATTACCACAATCATCCTAGCTAAACATAATTAAGCTATCATTGTTGATGGAAAAAATAATAAAACACATTGCAAACATGATTAAATTAAACAACTAGTAAGGAAAGAGTAAACTGTATTTAATTCAGTAGCCTTTCGGATTTGAATTGAAAGTGTTCCACCGATCCACCTGTTGCTCTTTTGCTAATGGTTCCTCAAGGTGGTCAGCCAAGAGGTGATATTTTCAAGGCTTTTATTGGCTAAAATGGAAGGGGAAATGGGATTGCTATGCATGGGTAGAAGAGGGCAAAAGAGGGGATGAGAGAATGAATGATGTTTGTGAAAATGAAGGATGAGGGATGTGAGGGATGTTTTGAGAGGTGAGAGTAGTGTGGTATTTATTGGTGAGTTTGAGGGTGAAGTTTCCTAAAATATGGATTGTAATCCCTCCATCTTCTCCATTGCTTGGTCGGCCACAATATGTGAAAAGGAGGTGACTTGGTTGCTTATTTTGAGCACAAAATCATGCTATAACTAGGCATAGAGTGGACGGTTTCAAAGGCAACTTTGAAAGCTCTTTTTTGATTAAATTGTAACTGCAGGGACCTCTAATAAAATATTCCAAAGTTGATTTTTGGGCAGCCATATGCTTTGCCAAATTTTTGCTTGACTCCCCTTTATTAGACAGTTTCATAATCTAATAAATAACCAGACATGTCCACTGTGTAAAACACTTTAGCTGGGTGAAATTAACATTGTTATGAACCAATTTTGCATGGTTATTCTGTCCAAGTAAGGTAGATGCGTTCATGTCCATGCAATTGTAACGCCCCAAATTTGGGCTTAGAAGGAATTGGCCTTGAGCATGGGAACACATAAAAGTTTATGTGTGCGAGAAATATCACAAATTGTATGTTGGCTTTAGTGGCTAAGTATTTGGGCATATTTGGGAGTGTTGTAGAAGTCCTGGGTTCAAACTTGGGCTTTAGCTAAATTTTTTATTTAAGTGAATAAAATCCTTGGTACTTGGAGGTAAGCCTTTTAAATAATTAAGATTAAAAATGTGACACAAGATGAACTTGTAGTCTAGCAATTTTGGCGTCATTAAGGTGGCAAGGGAGCTTGAGTTCGAGTCACTCTATGCACAAATGAGTATTTATTTTACTCATTTGCTGTGTGAGTGGTGGAGTTTGAATAAAACACTACAAGGGTGGTTGGAATTTGAACTAGTCAAGGAATGGATTATGGAGAAAATCAAGGAGAAGATTGGGGAGGAAATCATGGAGGGATTTTAAGAGGAAAAATGGGAGTTTGAAGTGAGGTAAGACTGTGCCGAATTTTCTTGAGAAGTACTCAGAAATTCAGTTGGGGAGGGTGCCTTTCATTTTCGGCTTTCGGTGATCATTTTTTTCCCTCTGCAACATCTTAACCGTATACTTTCCTTAAGTGGCTGAATACATTTTGTCCTATTTTCATAACTCCTTTATCTATTCTTTTGAGTACTATGATCAATTCTATTCTGCTTCTTTTTCTATTTTTCACTTTGGCATTCGTTCACCCATATTTCCCCTTTCGGTTAGCCCACTAGTTGTATTCTCTTTTCTTTTGAGTTCTTGCCAGATACCTTTTTCTTCTTCCTTTTTTTCATTTCCTTCGATTTTTGTCAAACGACTATTCTTTTTCCCTCTCATTCTTTCGGCTTTTGCAATTGATTCTGAGCAATCTATTGAACATCTACCATCCTGTCTCTTTGCACTTCTCTACCTTCACCTCTAATTGTTTCATTGGCCGAATACTCATAGGTGAGTATCCAAATTGCACTTTCTTTCCTCTTTCAGGTTTTTCCCTCCTCTAGTTATTGTCTTTTGGTTCTCCTTTTAGCACCAACTATATTATTTTGGTATACTCTTCATATTAAACGAATTCTCGACTCGTGTACGCTACTCCTTTTATCAGTATTTGGCTCTGTGGTATGGTAAGTGGTGGAGAATGGGGTATAAGGTTCTTGTTGTAATGATATCGTATGTCTGGTGTGAATCTAAAGAAAAAGGGGGTTCTTGTGTAAGTTTTGGCCAAGGGTGATTGGTGCATTGCTTGTGAACTGAAGAGGTGATCGCTTTTGTTGTTGGTAAGGGCATCGCATTTTGGAATTCTGTTAGATTTCGTTAGTGTTATGAGTTAAGTTTCTAACTGGATATTATTGGTTTAATTTAGGTACAAGGTTACTTTGAGCATAGTTCACTTTCATAATCAGGTGTGTAACCGTATGCTGTATTTGATGATCGGCAGAAAAGCTGAAAGTGTGTGTATTTTTGTGCGGTTTTTAATAATCGTCCAAAAGTCTAAAGTATGTTTTATTTACACTGCAATGACTGTAGATCGAAAAAATGCCGAAAAGCCAAAAAATATGGTGTATGATGCCACACGAGTGTGCGATCGCACGTGTGGTGAACCAAGCCTACGAACATGGGCGATAGACTGTAACGACCACCACAAGCGCTCTCGTGGTCTTGGGCTGTTCTAGGCCTCGTGGGCTGAAGTGGGTCGTGCGGGCCTAATAGGCTCATGGGCCTCACAGATAAAATGTATGTGATGTGGTAAGTGTTGTTTAGATTGTGATGTTCACATAGCTGTGGCTGTTTTTGGGCTAAATGGGCCACACGAGAGTGTAGGCCCACTTGGACCGAGTAATGGGCCTTAGGCCCACTTTCACCGTTATGTCTGTTTAGGTTACTTAAGTCACTCGAGGTGACGGTGGACCTTCTGTTGGGTCGTTAAGACCTCGATTTGTAAAATTACCGAAATACCCTTGTAGGGTAAAATAACTGTTTTGCCCTTGTGGGTAAATGACTGACTTAGATTATGAATTTGACCGATTTGGCTGTGATCGTATGACTTTGTTTTAACTGACTTGACGGTGGTTGTACGACTGATATGCTTTAATATATGTTTAAATGATTGTTAATAAGCATGGCCATTTTACATACATGTGTGATGATTGAGCATGACATACACGACATATTGCATGGAGTTGGGACATTGATATAGAGGAAGTTCTGATAGGATCACACGGGTCACACGAGATGACTGTGGATCCAATATTGATCTGGTAAGGTCGCACAGGTCGCACGAGAGGACTGTGGACCGATGGACGGCTTAGTGCTGCTTAATCTGATTATGGCTCTGTGCCAACCTAAATATGGCTCTGTGCTATGTTGATTATGACTTTGTGCAAATCGTATTTACCAGTGGCTATGTGCCTATCATATTTATTGATGACTCTGTGCCGATCGTATTTACTCATGGCTGTGTGCCAATTATATTACCGTCGCTGATGGCTATATGCCAAATTTATTACAGTTATCGATGGCTTTGTGCCAATTATAATACCGTTGTTGAAGGCTTAAAGCCGTATATATACTAGCAGCTTTGCTGCAATTTCAATTAGTGCTACCAACGGTGCTAACATTGTAAGTGTAGGGATGGCGTGGGTGAGTTATTCCCCACAGGTAGTGCAGGGTTGGACAGAGGCAAGTGCAGGGTTGGATGGGATAGCATGCATCCATGCATTCACACATTCTATTTTCTTACTGAGATGGACTAGGCCCAATTGATTCTATTATGGGTTGTGACCCAAATGATTGTAATGGGCTTTGGCCCACTTATGCTCTGAACTGGACTATACTGTTATAGGGCTCTGGCCCAGACTGTTTCTATTTCTATATACTGACTATTACTCTAGTAAGGGGATTACACACTGAGTTTTCATAAACTCACCTCGGTTATTAACCGTGCACATAATCCCCAACGATAGGTGGATCGGTGTTGGGAGGACTCGAAGGTGGCCACACTACGAACAACTTTAAATTTTCATATTACTTTTACATTACTTAAGTTACTTTCTCTTTGGGTTTTTGATGTAATAAGGCCTTTTCTCTAATTTTCTAGCTCTTAATTTGGGGGTTTTTAACTATTATGATTTATTTTTGTTAAAAGTAGAGCGTCGTTTTCCAAAATAATATTTGTTTTCATAACATCACGTTTTCGTAACATTGTTGAAATGCTTCCACAACAAACATGTTTTTAAAAGTAAGGCTGGTTTAAAATGGTTAACAAATGATTAAGTTGACTTTAGAATCAAACAAATGGGCTTTTATCTTTCAAGCGAGATTTCTTAATAAGACAAAGTTTTTCAAAAAATTTTTTTAATGTGACACGCCAGATTCGGCCATAATGTCTAGGCCGAGTTTGGGGTGTTACAACAATAGTATGATAATCTCATCTTCCACGGACCCATTGCATAATAAAAATTAACATATTAATAATTAACATGAAAATAGTATAATTTATGCACAAAATGATGTAATAAATTATAATTTTGCATACTTTATAAATTCATGTCCAATATTAAAATTTAAACAAAATTCACTTAATTTATTAACAATTACTCAAGATTAATATAATTATTAAGTCAAAAGTGGTAAAAATTTCTAGAAAAATCCTATATAATTTTGAGTTTACGATACATGCAAGTATCCGAGTCTAGTTGTAATATAGTTGTACAATAGAGTGGGTGAGCACTCCGAGGATTGTACCACCAAGGGAGGTGAAGACTGGATCAATTTTAATTAAGTTATAGTACTGAAATGTAAATAAGAGATTTTTGTGGTTTTTTGTCGTACTAATAATAATAATAAATAACATAAAAGAAAACTAAGTTTCAAGAGACAGAAAAGTGTGTTTCAAGAATAAAACTTGGTGAATGGATTGAAGTGTAGAGTTTAAGAAAAGCCTGATTTATATAAATAACAACATGAATATCAAGAAGTTGATTATTTTTACAAATCAGATTTCTTGAAGGAAAGCCACGACCAAATAAGCTAAAGTTTGAAAAACCTAATAAAAGAATAAAAGGAAACTAAAGCTTAAAAAGAGAATCTAGGTTAATGGATTGGTGTCCATAACTTGTGCCAAATGAGCCTATTTATAGCCTTCAGGTGGTCGTCGTCCTTAACCCTAGGTCAACTGACGTTCCTGAGCTTTAAATTGATTGTGCAGACCAAAACGCCTCTACTTCGTGTTTAATTTCCGTCCTAGAGTTGATGTTGCGACACACCAAGACCTGTGTCATGACATCGAAGGCAATATGCTCCTCCTTGGGATGTGTTTAGGGGTATGTCGTGACATTCTTAGTCAGTGTAGCAACATCGAAAGCAGTTTCTTACTTTTTCCATTTTACTCTCCATGTTACGATATCGAACCTTCCGTGTTGCGACATAGCGTCTAGTATATGCCTAAAATGCCTTCTCATAGTCTCCTGCACACTCACGAAGTACGTTAGCTCTCTATTAGGCCCTATTTGACCCTTAAAGTCAATAAAAGATTCATTTTTCACATATTATTAGATAAATGTAAAACTAAAGAAACTTAACTAAAATATGATGAAAATGCTTGTACTCAGGCTCCTTAAGTGCAAAAGCTTGTTTAATCTGCTACACCGAATTACAGTAGATCAAACTTCCCCACACTTAAGTCATTGCTTGTCCATAAGGAACATACCTTTTAGCAAATATGATACAGGCATTGACTTTAGAGCATACGACTTAGGCTTTCATACTTACAAACAATCTTAACATGATGATTAGTTAACTTACCACTTTTGACCACAACCATCTAATTTCAGTATATTACAAAGTATACAAATATTAAGGATCTCACCTGTAGGAATCCGTCAACAGATTATACAAGTACTTTCATTATCCGGGTAGAATACAAATAGTTATTTCTGCATATGTTCAGTATGATGTCCATTCATGTATAAGGATATTTTAGGTCACATGCTTGTAACGTTCTAAGGCTTAGGAAAAGTATGAAATTTAAGAATAGTAAGCATAAGAAAGGGTTGCAAACATTAGAATAATTTGGCACATTGTATTGGTCCCTATTCTTCCCTTGTAATGACCCTTATCCACTCACTACCTTATTTCTCCTTCTCTCACCTTCCTTGTCTCTCCATATATAGGAAGTTATAGCATGACATAGTAATTATGGCTAGCGTTAGGAGTTTTTGTGCACTAATGAACAAGTTTTTCTTTCTTTTGTGACTTTGTAACTTTTCACTTTTTCAATATGTCTCTGTCATGAATGCTTTTTTGCTAATTCAGGATCTTTTCTACTCATATTGATTTTTTTTTGGATTTTTTTTTGGTTTTGCACTTTCAAGCTAACTTATAATTCCCACATCACACTAATCTTTCCTATTTCACTCGATTTTTACAAACTCCGCCATCATGTATCCACTTAACCCTTAAGATGTATGGCCAGACGTCTATAATCATGTAGTGCAAGACCAAAAAAAAGGGCAAATACAAATTAACATTTTCAGGCTCGGGACTTGTAATGCGGTTCATCAAGAAGTGTCAATTGGCTCAAAAATTGGTACTAAAGGTGAAAATTTATTAGGATAGATTTTTGGCTCTGGATGTGTTCCAAACAATGCCTTAGGTCATCCTAAATATCTCAACATTCACAAATTTTATCAACCAAACAAATACAAATTCAACCATTTATCATTCATACTAGGATGCTCATTTCCTTGTATTTTCTGTATCACTTGGTACAAATCATAGCTTAATACTTATTGACAGTGTAACATATAGAACTTTAGTAGTCTAATAATTGTAAACTCTAATTTATATATGTTTTTTCTAGTAGTTTTTACCACCTTTTTACTTAAAAATAATACTAATCCCGAGTACTTATTAATTAATTTAGTGAATTTCGCTTAAAACTTGATAATGGACATAAATTTATAAAATATGTAAACTTGTGCTTTATTACATAAATTTTGTGCATAAATTAAAATATTTCATGTTATTTATTAATGTGTTATATTTAATTGTGCAGTAGGACCATGAAGTTGATTTAATAACAAGCTTATTATAAAGTTGCATGAACATGAGCTATTTATTTCCTATGTTGAATGGCAAAACCATGCTAA
Organism: Gossypium arboreum; assembly: GCF_025698485.1. Classification (NCBI taxonomy): domain Eukaryota; kingdom Viridiplantae; phylum Streptophyta; class Magnoliopsida; order Malvales; family Malvaceae; genus Gossypium; species Gossypium arboreum. The sequence goes on along the minus strand of NC_069076.1, from coordinate 24,988,132 downwards.
ATGGGTCAACAAGGTGTTATTTTGACCCAAATAAAATGATGCTACATGGTGGACAAGTCTGATTATTTAATGGGTCACATAACCTATAACAACCCAATTTTGGGCCTAGTCGGAACAGTGGTTTCAGAACCACTAATCCAAAGTCAAAGAAATTATTTTAATATTATTTTATATGTTATAGCATGGTTATATGAATGTTTGAAAATTTTGGTGAACTAATTTTAGCGATTTCTTGCTTAATTTCGAAGAAGGACTAAATCGCATAAAGTGTGAAAGATTTGTTTTACTAGCTGAAAGTGTTAAATGGCTATGGAACATTAAATTAGAGGTCCTTAGTGAGTAAATAGACCACAAATTTATTAGTGGCTGGATGTGGAGCCTTAATTCAGGGAATGGTCAAATGTTAGGTGACTTAATTGATAATAAAATATTAACCTAAAAGGCTAGCTATCATCTTTTTCATTTTCTTTTCTTCTCCACCAAAAATTTCAGCAAAGAGGGGATTTTGAGAGCTTAAAAATTTTAGCAACTTCTATCCCTTGCAAGTAAGTGATTTTGATGGTCATTTTTGTTGATTTTTGTGTTTTTGGAACCCTTATAGCTTAATCTAGCTAATGAGGGGACTATTTTGCAAAATGGTTGATAGTCTAGAGATTTACCATTAGAGGATTTGTGATGTTTGCTAAGTATTTATGGAAGAAAATGAATCTTGGTTGTTAAATAAACAACTTTTGTGAAAGGGGTTTTCATGAAAACACCTAAAAGGACCATTTTGTGAAGTTTATAAAATAGGTTGTAAATGTGAGAAATAATTGAAAATTGTGAGTTGCTATAAGAGTAATAAAGGTTCGGCTAGGCTTCTTAAAGGAGGAAATTTGATTAAAATCGTTTTACGAGCCTAGGGGAAATTATAATTATGTGAAAGTTTAGGGGCATAATGATAATTTTCCCAGGTATGAATTATAGATTGTCTTGATTAATGTAGTGATTAAATAAATGATTTTTTCATTATAGATCAAGAAAAACGGAGTCCAGACGCAGACCGGGGGAAGACCAAGCTAGTAGACTAATGCAATCTAGTCGTCCACTTTTTGTATACCGAGGTAAGTTATACGTAAATAATATAATTTTAGTGTTATTATGTATTGAATAGTTAATATAGCATAAATTGTTTGATTATTGTTGTGAATATGCATAATCAAAACTGATGTAGTAAAAACTCCCTGTTGAACCTTAGGACTAGATTGGATATCCATGCCATGAAAATTGGGTGATATGTGTGCTAGACCATGTTTGGGACATGGCATCGGCCACATTATAAGAGCCAGTGTAAGACCATGTCTCGGACATGGCATCGGCATTGAGACATGAGCTAGTGTAAGACCATGTCTGAGACATGGCATCGGCGTCGACATGTGAGCCAGTGTAAAACCATATCTGGGATATGGCATCAGCAATTTACCCTCTTGTGTGAGGCTTGTTGGGTATCCTTTAGTATTCCAAATGGTTCCACGGTTTTAAGCTTATGATAAAGATATGAAAGGATATAATCATGTTGCGAGTGGTACAGGTTCTTACATGAAACTCATGAGATATGAGCTTAGTTATGATGCCTTAACGGTAAGGATGAAATTGAGTAAGTTTTATCTATGAGAATGATTTTGGGACGATCTTGAAATCTTTGGCTTATACTTGTGATGTGTAAATATGTAGTACATCTACCATTGTTAAATCAAGAATGTTGTGCTGGTTTATAATATGATATGTGTTTAAAGATGCATGGTTGATGTTGTTACTTATTTAAATGCAACTTACTAAGCTTTATGCTTACTCCCTTTCTTTTTCTTTTTCTTATAGCATCGCCAAGCTAACTCGGGGATCAAAGGACGTCGGAGGCTCGATCACACTATCAATCTAAATATTTGGTATAGTTAGATTTATCATTTTGAGTATGGCATGGATAGGGACTTGGTCTTTTGCTAGATCTCATATTGTTTTAGCCAAATATGTTGGCTTGTCATGAAGGTTGATTCATTTTGTATAAGGCCATGGATGATGGCAAATATTTATATTTGCTAAATGCATTTGATGAGGATTTCCAATGGATGTGATTATTGCATAATTTGTATTGATAAGTACAAGATGTTGTATGTGATAGAAAATAGCTTAGAATCGATGTGTGGATGTTTGGTTGTGGTTGTTTTGTTTATGTGTTTATGCTTGGATTGAAGATGTTTGATGTGGTGTAGGTTGGTGCAAGTAGGGGTGGCAAAAAGGCTTGGTAGATAGCTGTTTTTGTCCACACGGGCAGACATACGGGCCTGTGTCTAGGCTGTGTGTGACACACGGTCTGCCCCATGGGCTTGTAGTTAGGCTGTGTGTCCCCTGCACCTAAATTTGGAAAAAAAGAATGCCTAGTAGTAACCACACAGCCGGAGACACGACCGTGTGTCTCAACTATGTAAAGGACACGGCCATAGTACATGGGCATGTGCCCAGGCCGTGTGAAGTCTGCACCTTAAATACGAAATTAAATTTGCCACACGGCCTAGCACATGTGTGACACCCCTAATTTGACCCTAGTCGAGAGTGGTTTTGGAACCCCAAAACTGAGTCACAAAAATAATTAGATGTTCTATTCTATGCTTATTGTATGTGGAATTTGTATGTGTGAATATTTCGTGCCTTGATTTTATCAATTAGGTGTTAATTTATAAGAAAGGACCCATGTGATAAGACTTGAAAATGTGATAGGTCAAATTTAAAGTGGCCAAATAATGCATGAGTTATTGACATGAGGGACTTGCATGTCAAATGAACCACTTTTAATTTAGTGGCCGGCCATAATGATGGTCGATAGATATTATATGCATTTTATTTTAGCATGATAATAGTTAATGGCTTTATATTATGAAAGAAAGAATAATTAAAATAAGGAAAGAAAGAATAATTAAAATAAGGAAAGAGTGATAGAAACAAGGTATGTTCATCTTTCTTTTCCCCATTGCCGTAGCTAGTGAAAGATAAAAAGAGAAGAAGAAGCCAAGGCATTCGGCCATGGTTATTTCATAAATCAAAGGTATGTTAATGTGATTTTTATGTAATTGTTTATGAAATTAAATTGATAAGAGTATTGTATAGTTAACCCATGGTTTAAGTTCATGAATTATTGAACATATGTGCATTCGGCAATTTCTTAAATTGTGATAATTTGATAGCTTTTGGAAGGTGTTGTTTAGATGTTAAATTTGCTTGTATAATGGCCGAATGAGTGTAATGTTAATGAATTGATGGAGTTGTGAGTGTATAAATTTCCTTAGTTGAGGCAAAGCATGTATTCGGCCATGTGAGTAAAATGTTAGATTTTGAACTTTTGAAGTTTTAAATTATAAATGGTTATTAGATGAGCACTAAGTTTGTTAATCTTTGTTTGTGAAGTTGTCAATTGATATCTTAATTAGGAATTAAATATTGTTTATAATTTGAGGTTATTGAAAGTCGAATTAGATGATAAATAACGATCGGCTATTGTGTTTATGTGAATATATATATGCTGAATGTAGTCTTGGATAAGTAAATTTTGATGTATTAGATTGGTAACATGGTTTTGCCGATCGTGAAAATGTGATAAAGGTGCAAAGAAATAATTTAGTAAAGTAAATTAAAATGAAGTTTTGCCGAATGTGTTTATTGGTGTGTGAAAATTTGAATTGTAACGTTAAATCCTTAGTATGTGTTCTATGATTTCCGAATGTGAATTAAGGTAAATAATGTGGAGAAGGATGAGTTGAGTTGTAAAATTTACGTATATGAATTGGTGGTTAATGGACAATTGGTCAAAGTGGTTAATATGCATTTGTATATGTTATAATGGCCATTGTAATCAAGAATAAAGATGTGAATGAATGGTTGTTAATGAGTTGTCGTATGTTTCTTATTAAGAAAAATTATTAATGTTTGAATCTAAATAAATTAGTTAAGTAATTAAACAAACCAATTTATTTTACCTAGCTCAAGAGCGAAAGGAACTTAACTCGGAAAGGGAAAAGCGAAACAAATGGAATAGTCGATTCGTAGTTGTCCAAGCGACATTTAAGGTAAGTTCTTAAGTATTTGAGTTTGATTCCTTTGTAAGTCTTAAGTTTTAAAACGGGATGAATATGAATTATGTATATACGTTAAGGTCAATGACTTTTCTAAATGACGGCATATATGATATTATGTTTTAAATATGTGAATGAGAACTTTACAGAGTAAATTGTATAAATCTGCTAGGGACAGCAGCAGTAGCGTGTTTTGGAAAAATTACCATAAATTGTGGGAGTTGAGTTAAAAGCTGGATAAATTAAGTAATTAAATCTTGACGCGTCTAGTTTCGTATAAAAGAAATCGTGTAAGTAAAGGGGTTGCCGATAATGAGATTTTCAAAGTTGTGTGTGACAGAGTCAGAATGGCTCCGAAATCCTCTGTTCAGTATTTGGAAAATCATTATAAATCATACAAAAAATGATTATAAGATAAAATTTTATGCTTAGACTCCTTAATGAGTCTAGTTTCAAACAAAATAAACGAAAACATATTTTGAATTCTGTACAATGAGAAATTAAATTCTTAGTGAAGAGTAGTCAGAGTAGTCAAGCAGTAAAATAGGGGAAACTTTAAGAAAAATCTGGTATTGATTGGCCAAACCAAAAATTCTGAAAATTTTGTGGATAGAGGATATACGAGTCTATTTTCAGGGAAAATTAACGGTACATAATTTGAAATTTCGTAGCCCTAGTTACAAATAATTTAACGACTGTTGCTCAGGAAAACAACTTGTAGAGAAATTGTGGTCATGTTGTAAACATGGATGAAACTTGTTTTAGTTGCTCATAAGCTATTGATTTAAACCCATACATGAATTCTAAATTGTGATATTATAAAATGATAAATGAGTGTTAGATGGATCTTTGATATTAAAATTTGTGAAATTGTAAGTTTATAAGTATTCGAATATGAAATGATAGTATGGCTTGAAATTGAATTATTCATCGGAAAATGATCGATGTAGATTCAGCCAAGACAAAGTGTATACATGAAATTATATGTGGTATGTGAAGTATATTTGGTTAATTGTGATGTGAATACATGAAAATTTATATTTTGATTTAGGATTTTATGTGATGAATGTGAATGTGTATATATGAGATGAGGTCGAATGGCAAATGTGATGAATGTGAACCTGTATATATATGCGTGATAAGGCCGAATGGCCAATGTGATGAATGTGAACACGCATATGTGTGATAAGGCCGAATGGCCAATGTGATGAATGTGGACATGCATATATGTGATAAGGCCGAATGGCCAATGTGATGAATGTGAACATTCATATATGTGATAAGGCTGAATGGCCAATGTGATGAATGTGAACACGCATATATGTGATAAGGCCGAATGGCCAATGTGATGAACGTGGAAGTGTATATATGTGGCGAAGCCGAATGGCTAATGCGAAATGTGTATGAGATGAATATGAGGTAAAGTCGAATGGCTAATGCGAAACGTGTATGAGATGGATATGTGGTAAAGCCAAATGGCTAAGTTGAGATATGTATGAGATGTGTATATATATATATATTGTGGCCAAATGACAGACGGCGGAAAGTGTGTTTTATTAGATATTTGATGAGGTAAATGAATTACAAATATGATAGTCGATGTGAATGTTGTAACATGTGAATAAATATGCATGAAACTCTATGATGTAAACACAGGATTAAAGACCGGATGACCATATGTGGTGACTATGTGCAGGTTAAGACCAGTGACTTCGTGTGGAGATTTCATCTGAGCTAAAGGTCTCGCCGATAATCTGAGTAGAGGTTAAAGCTATAAGATTTCGCAATAAGAATTGTTTATAAATATATTCAATGCGAAAGGTTAAACAGGTATGTACTCCAAGTTTATATGTGAGCTTGATTTGAACTAAATCATAAGGTAGTTATGTGATGCATACGTGAGCAATCTATGAGGCTATTCCTATGATTATGTGACATCGGATCAGTGTGAGGGGTTATGTGAAATTATACAATATATCTATGTCACATGAGCTCACTTTTATGTGAAAGTTTATCTGCCTATTATATATGATGGGATGTGCATATTCGGTAAAGGGATGGTATGCCCGAAGGAAGGGTGAAATAAAAATACAAACAACTATGTTATAATTTGATTGTTATCTGTTGATACTGCTTAAAACTTACTAAGCATTGTAATGCTTACCCCGTTTACTTTGTTTCCTCTATTTTATAGATCTCATTTGGAAGCTACAGGCTGGGGATCGTCAGCAACTAGTCACACTATCACTATCCACTGCTTGTTATTGTTATGTTTTGAATTATTTTATGGCATGTATAGAATAGACCAGTGGCCGAAGAATATTTTGGTTAATGTATATAAGCCATGCAAAATTGGCATCTTTTGAATGTGTACTTATAGAAGTTTAAATTTGTATCCCTGGCTGTCTTTAGTATTTATCTAAAGGAATGTTCTTTACTTCAAAAAAGAAAAAAAAATTTAAGATTTTTACTGTTCTGATATGAGTTTCAAGTCCGGTAATGCCCCTTTACCTATTCCGGCGACGGATACGGGATAGAGGTGTTACATTTTATTGGTATCAGAGCTACGGTTTAGTCGATTCTAGGACTAACGTGGCACGCGTGAGTCTATTTATACATGCCATAAAATGATAAAATGATAGTGTGATGATTTTTGACTATTAAAATGTGTTTGTTGTATTGTAATGAATTTTGATCCCGATCGAGTTGTAGCAAGCTTCTGACTATGAGAATTTGCGATATAACTTCACTTGGATATGCTTAAGTTATTAAGTTGATCAGGTACGTATCATGTACTCGTATTTGAATTTTGATTTGGATTGAATTATAAGGGTATAAGTGATGCAATTTTGAAAGAGTGTTACGACTATAAATGTGATCTTTGTATGTGGCTATGGAACTGAAAGTTGAATGGTCGATAAGCATGTTGTGTTTGTATTCAAGTAAAATAAATTATATACTAATGTGTATTGTTATATATGTATATGTTCATGAGAATTGAGAGTTATATATCCGGCTAAGTCCGAAGAGTATTCGTCTTTGGTGTTATGTCCGGCTAAGTCTCGAAGAGCATTCGTCTTTGGTGTTATGTCCGGCTAAGTCCCAAGAGCATTCGTCTTTGGTGTTATGTCCGGCTATGTCGAAGAGCATTCGTCTGGTGTTATATCCGGGCTAAGTCCGAAGAGCATTCGTCTTTGGTAATATATCCGGGCTAAACCTCAAAGGCATTCGTCTTTGGAATTATAAGGCCTTTGTGTGTGCAAGCTCTTCAACCGAGCACTATGTGTGCGGATCGATGAGTTGAGGCACTATGTGTGCGAGTTCTTCAACCGAGCACTATGTGTGCGAGATCGGTCAATAGACATTAAGTGAGTAAAACAAGATTCATGTAAGACCTCGTATGGAACGAAGGCGTTGATTTAAGATGGTGGATATGTGTTAAGAAATGAATTCATGTTATAAATGTGTTACAGATTTAGTTTATGGGATGCTTGGTATATGAAGTCATATGTGCTATTGCTAAATGACCCCTATTTTTGTTAATCATGTTCAAGAAATTATTTCGATTAAGTTCGACATTTGAAAGTCTGTAAGAATTTTTGATGAATGTTGATAATTTTGGATATATGGGTTATGTGCTAAAATAAATCCCATGCCGGTATACTATATGAGGCTTTACGCCAAATCGATTGTATACGGGTATCGTTAACGGTGATTGAATGTGCTAAATGAATTCAATGTTCAGGTATGTGGAAGTTGATTTTCTGTTGGAAATAGGTTAAGTTGAATAGTGAGATATGATGGAGTATAAAGGATATTTATTGGGATGTTTGAGTATATGTGTACTTTCGGTCAGGTTACAGCTTATACATGAATGAAAATGTGGGCTAGAAATATGTGGGTTGATGATGTGAATTATACATGTTAATATGTGCTTAATATGTGTTTGAAATGCATTTGTGAATTAAATTAAGTGATTATTGCTTATGAAATCAAGAAAATGAGATATATGTGCATACTTGTAGAAATGTTTATGTATTTGTTTTAAGATAAGAAAATGATTTTATAGATCGATGCGAAATAAGTAATGAATTACAATTGCTATCGATGAGCTAATGTTTATATGGATATAATTCAATAAGAGGACGTTATCCTAAACTATGCATCAGTTGAAATTTTCGAGGAAGAAAATCCCAAAGGGGGGAGAGTTGTGACACCCCTAATTTGACCCTAGTCGAAAGTGGTTTTGGAGCCCCAAAACCAGGTCACAAAAATAATTAGATGTTCTATTCTGTGCTTATTGTATGTGGAATTTGTATGTGTGAATATTTCGTGCCTTGATTTTATCAATTACGTGTTAATTTATAAGAAAGGACCCATGTGATAAGACTTGAAAATGTGATAGGTCAAATTTAAAGTGGCCAAATAATGCATGAGTTATTGACATGAGGGACTTGCATGTCAAATGGACCACTTTTAATTTAGTGGCCGGCCATAATGATGGTTGATAGATATTATATGCATTTTATTTTAGCATGATAATAGTTAATGGCTTTATATTATGAAAGAAAGAATAATTAAAATAAGGAAAGAGTGATAGAAACAAGGTATGTTCATCTTTCTTTTCCCCATTGCCGTAGCTAGTGAAAGAAAAAAAGAGAAGAAGAAGCCAAGGCATTCGGCCATGGTTATTTCATAAATCAAAGGTATGTTAATGTGATTTTTATGTAATTGTTTATGAAATTAAATTGATAAGAGTATTGTATAGTTAACCCATGGTTTAAGTTCATGAATTATTGAACATATGTGCATTCGGCAATTTCTTAAATTGTGATAATTTGATAGCTTTTGGAAGGTGTTGTTTAGATGTTAAATTTGCTTGTATAATGGCCGAATGAGTGTAATGTTAATGAATTGATGGAGTTGTGAGTGTATAAATTTCCTTAGTTGAGGCAAAGCATGTATTCGGCCATGTGAGTAAAATGTTAGATTTTGAACTTTTGAAGTTTTAAATTATAAATGGTTATTAGATGAGCACTAAGTTTGTTAATCTTTGTTTGTGAAGTTGTCAATTGATATCTTAATTAGGGAATTAAATATTGTTTATAATTTGAGGTTATTGAAAGTCGAATTAGATGATAAATAACGATCGGCTATTGTGTTTATGTGAATATATATATGCTGAATGTAGTCTTGGATAAGTAAATTTTGATGTATTAGATTGGTAACATGGTTTTGCCGATCGTGAAAATGTGATAAAGGTGCAAAGAAATAATTTAGTAAAGTAAATTGAAATGAAGTTTTGCCGAATGTGTTTATTGGTGTGTGAAAATTTGAATTGTAACGTTAAATCCTTAGTATGTGTTCTATGATTTCCGAATGTGAATTAAGGTAAATAATGTGGAGAAGGATGAGTTGAGTTGTAAAATTTACGTATATGAATTGGTGGTTAATGGACAATTGGTCAAAGTGGTTAATATGCATTTGTATATGTTATAATGGCCGACTGTAATCAAGAATAAAGATGTGAATGAATGGTTGTTAATGAGTTGTCGTATGTTTCTTATTAAGAAAAATTATTAATGTTTGAATCTAAATAAATTAGTTAAGTAATTAAACAAACCAATTTATTTTACCTAGCTCAAGAGCGAAAGGAACTTAACTCGGAAAAGGGAAAAGCGAAACAAATGGAATAGTCGATTCGTAGTTGTCCAAGCGACATTTAAGGTAAGTTCTTAAGTATTTGAGTTTGATTCCTTTGTAAGTCTTAAGTTTTAAAACGGGATGAATATGAATTATGTATATACGTTAAGGTCAATGACTTTTCTAAATGACGGCATATATGATATTATGTTTTAAATATGTGAATGAGAACTTTACAGAGTAAATTGTATAAATCTGCTAGGGACAGAGCGATGGCGTGTTTTGGAAAAATTACCATAAATTGTGGGAGTTGAGTTAAAAGCTGGATAAATTAAGTAATTAAATCTTGATGCGTCTAGTTTCGTATAAAAGAAATCGTGTAAGTAAAGGGGTTGCCGATAATGAGATTTTCAAAGTTGTGTGTGACAGTCGAATGGCTCAAAATCCTCTGTTTAGTATTTGGAAAATCATTATAAATCATACAAAAATGATTATAAGATAAAATTTTATGCTTAGACTCCTTAATGAGTCTAGTTTCAAACAAAATAAACGAAAACATATTTTGAATTACGTACAATGAGAAATTAAATTCTTAGTGAAGAGTAGTCGAGTAGTCAAGCGGTAAAATAGGGAAACTTTAAGAAAAATCTGGTATTGATTGGCCAAACCAAAAATTCTGAAAATTTTGTGGATATACGAGTCTATTTTCAGGGAAAATTAACGGCACATAATTTGAAATTCCGTAGCCCTAGTTACAAATAATTTAACGACTGTTGCTCAGGAAAACAGCTTGTAGAGAAATTGTGGTCATGTTGTAAACATGGATGAAACTTGTTTTAGTTGCTCATAAGCTATTGATTTAAACCCATACGTGAATTCTAAATTATGATATTATAAAATGATAAATGAGTGTTAGATGGATCTTTGATATTAAAATTTGTGAAATTGTAAGTTTATAAGTATTCGAATTGAAATGATAGTATGGCTTGAAATTGTTCATCGGAAAATGATAGATGTAGATTCAGCCAAGACAAAGTGTATACATGAAAGTATATGTGGTATGTGAAGTATATCTGGATAATTGTGATGTGAATACATGAAAATTTATATTTTGATTTAGGATTTTATGTGATGAATGTGAATGTGTATATATGAGATGAGGCCGAATGGCAAATGTGATGAATGTGAACTTGTATATATATCCGTGATAAGGCCGAATGGCCAATGTGATGAATGTGAACATGCGTATGTGTGATAAGGCCGAATGACCAATGTGATGAATGTGAATATGCATATATGTGATAAGGCCGAATGGCCAATGTAATGAATGTGAACATGCATATATGTGATAAGGCCGAATGGCCAATGTGATGAATGTGAACATGCATATATGTGATAAGGCCGAATGGCCAATGTGATGAATGTGAACATGCATATATGTGATAAGGCCGAATGGCCAATGTGATGAACGTGGAAGTGTATATATGTGGCGAAGCCGAATGGCTAATGCGAAATGTGTATGAGATGAATATGAGGTAAAGCCGAATGGCTAATGCGAAACGTGTATGAGATGGATATGTGGTAAAGCCAAATGGCTAATGTGAGATATGTATGAGATGTGTATATATATATATATTGTGGCCAAATGATGATTTGCGGAAGGTGTGTTTTATTAGATATTTGATGAGGTAAATGAATTACAAATATGATAGTCGATGTGAATGTTGTAACATGTGAATAAATATGCATGAAACTCTATGATGTAAACACAGGATTAAAGACCGGATGACCATATGTGGTGACTATGTGCAGGTTAAGACCACCGACTTCGTGTGGAGATTTCATCGAGCTAAAGGTCTCATGATAATCCGAGTAGAGGTTAAAGCTATAAGATTTCATAATAAGAATTGTTTATAAATATATTCAATGCGAAAGGTTAAGCAGTATGTACTCAAGTTTATATGTGAGCTTGATTTGAACTAAATCATAAGGTAGTTATGTGATGCATACGTGAGCAATCTATGAGACTATTCCTATGATTATGTGACATCGGATCGGTGTGAGGGTTATGTGAAATTATACAATATATCTATGTCACATGAGCTCACTTTTATGTGAAAGTTTATCGCCTATTATATATGATGGGATGTGCATATTAGGTAAAGGGATGGTATGCCCGAAGGAAGGGTGAAATAAAAATACGAACAACTATGTTATAATTTGATTGTTATCTGTTGATCTTGCTTAAAACTTACTAAGCATTGTAATGCTTACCCGTTTACTTTGTTTCCTCTGTTTTATAGATCTCATTTGGAAGCTACAGGGCTCGGGATCGTCGACAACTAGTCACACTATCACTATCCTTTGCTTATTCTTGTTATGTTTTGAATTATTTTATGGCATGTATAGAATAGACCAGTGGCCTTAGAATATTTTGGTTAATGTATATAAGCCCTGCGAAAATGGCATCTTTTGAATGTGTACTTATAGAAGTTTAAATTTGTATCCCTGGCTGTCTTTAGTATTTATCTAAAGGAATGTTCTTTACTTCAAAAAAAAATTTAAGATTTTTACTGTTCTGATATGAGTTTCAAGTCCGGTAATGCCCCTTTACCTATTCCGGCGACTGATACGGGATAGAGGTGTTACAACATGGGTATGTGCCTTGGTCGTGTGCCCCTAAATGGTTGATGATGTCAGAAACAGAATATCAAGGTTTTAATACACGGGCTGAGACACGGGCATGTCATGGCCGTTTGAGGGACACGGGCCATGGAGACGGGCGTGTGCCAGGCCGTATGAAAACCCATGTAGGTTCAAATTAAGAAATAAATCTACATGGGCCTTCAACATGACCAAGTTAAGAGGATACATAGGCGTGTCGCCCTTCCACACGGGTGTGTGCCCCCTTCGCATTGAAATTTTTCAAAGTTTTCTAAAGTGTTTGGTTTATTCCCGAACCATTACCAATGCGTGTTTTAGGCTTCGTAGGTCTATATTAGGGACATTAAGTGGAAGTTTGAATGTTTTAAATTTGAGCTGAATTTTATGACCCGAAAATATTTGTATGTATGTGTTTAAGTCCAGTAACGCCTGGTACCCTGTCCCGATATAAGACACGGGTAAGGGGTTTTACATTTAGTGGTATCAGAGCCATGGTTTAGTTGATTCTTGGACTAACCTAGCATGAGTACAAGTCTAGCTATACATGCCATATATGTGATATAATAATGTGACGACTCCTGACAAATTTAAACTCTGTTTTCATATAGTAAATGGATCTCAGCAGAGCAGTGGCAGATGATGTAGAGAGTAATGCGTCGGCTCTTTCTGAGGGGACCGCACCAATTGAGAGTGGGCTCGTGACCCTGAATCAGGGCGGAGGGGCTAGAGAAGCCTATCTCCATATGACTGATGCTTGGTATTCGGAGTTTGCTCGTGCAAATGAAAACATTCGACCTCCTCCACCCCCTCCAATTCCTAGTCTGCCCGTGTAGCTCCCCAAGTGGTGGAAATGTTAAGAAGGGAAAAACCTCCAGTTGATAGAATTCAGAAGTAATGGGCCGAGGAATTTAGAGCGAATATAGAGGATGACCCAGAGAGGGCAGAATTCTGGCTAGAAAATACCATTAAGGCATTCGATGAATTGTCTTGCACACTTGAGGAGTGTATAAAGTGTGTTGTGTCACTCCTGCGAGACTTGGTCTACTAATGGTGGAACGCCCTTGTGTCAGTTGTACCAAGGGAAAGGATTACATGGGAGTTTTTCCAAGAGGAATTTCGAAAGAAGTATATTTGTCAGAGGTTTATAGACCAGAAGAGGAAGGAATTTCTAGAATTGAAGTAAGGCCGAATGACAGTAACAAAAGATGAGCGTAAGTTCGTAAGGCTCAGCAAATACGCTAGGGAGTGCGTATCTACTGAAGCCATCATGTGCAAGAGATTTGATGACAGATTGAACGAAGACATCCAATTATTAGTTGGCATTTTAGAGTTAAGGGAGTTTGTGGTACTTGTTGAGAGAGCTTGCAAGGCAGAAGAGTTGGTCAAGGAGAAGAGAAAAGCTAATAATAAGTGTAACAGCCCGAATTTGGGGCCAATTAGAGTAGTGGTCTTGGGACCACAAATCCAGAGTCGAATAAATTATTCTATTATTATTTTGATGGTATAGGATGTTTTTAATAGTGCATGAAAAATTTGGTGTAGTAATTTTGACGTTTGTGGGCCCAATTACGAAAATAGGACTAAATTGCATAAAGTGCAAAAGTCCTGAATTGATAGCTAAAGGTGTCAAATAGCTAGGGATTAAATATTGGGGGCCTTTAAAGGGCAACTAGACCCTTAGAAATAGGGTGGCCGACCATAGGGGACAATGAATTAAAAATTTTCAAGGTTAGGTAATTGATTTTTGACTTTTTAATAAAGTAGAAATAAAATAATCAAAGGATGATATCATCTCTTTCACCTCTCCTTCACTAATTTTACTAGAAAAAATAGGGCTTTGGGAGCTTTAAATTTCAGCTACTTAGTTGACTCACAAGTAAGTGATTTCCATACCCTTTGTTGATGATTTTTGCATTTTTGAGACCCTTGAAGCTTAAGCTTTCAAATGAGGGTACTATTTTGCAAAATGATTAAGAGTTTAGGGTTTTTCCATGAAAGGATTTGTAATGTTTGTTGAGTTTTTATGGAAGAAATTGAGTCTTGGGTGTCTTATAAACAACTTTTTTGAAAGGTGTAAGCATGAAAACACTTAAAAGAACTATTTTGCATAAGTTGTAAAATAGATGATAAGTGTGTGAAATAGTGGGAATTTGGAGTTGCTATAAGAGTAGAAAGGGTTCAACTAGGCTTAAGTGTGAAAAAATTCAATAAAAATCAATTTTCGGGCTTAGGGGTAAAATGGTCATTTTCCAAAAGTCTAGGGACAAATTGGTCATTTTGCCCAATTATGAATTGTGGAGTGCCTAGATTGATAAAGTGACCAAATAAGTGCATTTTATTATTGTAGACCAAGACATACTGAATCCAAATCTAGACTGGGGGAAAGCCAAGCAAATCGACTAAATTAACTAGTCGCCAAATTTTGTAATCCGAGGTAAGTTGTATGTAAATAATACAACTAAAATGTTAATGTACGTGTTGAATTGTACTTGAATTTAATATAGCATGAATTGCTTGATTGTGGAATTGAGAAAGCATGGTGGTAATGAAGATAGTAGAGCTCCCGTTTGAACCTAAGAAATAAATCGATATTCATGCCATAACATATGGGTTATTGTGAGCTAGTGTAAGACATGTTTGGGACATGCATCGACCACATTATGAGTGTAAGACCATGTCTAGGATATGGCATCGGCATTGAGACGAGTGCTAGTGTAAGGCATGTCTGGGACATGCATCGGCCTCGAGACATAAGTCAGCGTAATACATGTCTGAGACATGCATCGGCTTCGAGATGTGTCAGTGTAAGACCATGTCTAGGACACGGCATCGGCACAGATATGCTAAAGCATGTGTAAGACCATGTTTGGGACATGGCATCAGCACCTTACCCCATGTTTAAGGCTTAATGAATATCTGATGGTGTTCCAAATGGTTCAACGGTGAAAGTGATGATTTCAAGTTAATGAGGAAGTATAATTGTGTTGTGAGTGGTATAGGTACCTGTTTGGTATATATAGAATATGAGCCTATTTTATGATATACGATGTGTACTGAATATTGATGAGTAAGTTTTTGCGTATGCCCAATTGTATGTAATGAGCTTGTTGGTGAATGGTAAAGTTATGCTGTATATTCATTTATGTGCAACTTACTAAGCCTTATGCTTACTCCCTCTCCTTTTCCATTTTCTTATAGTGCCGCCTATCTAGCTCAAGGATCAACGGAAGTCAGAGATATCAATCACATTATCAATCGAAGCATTCAGTATAGTTTGATTTGTATTTTTGAAATTGAAGTAGAGGCCCTTAAATGGTAATTAGACCATTAGCTTTTTATGGACAAAAATGGACATACATAGATAAAAATAACTAAATTTTTAATAAAGGGTATTTTAGTCATTTGGTAATTAAAAGATTAAAAAAGGGAAAAAGATGGCAAAATGTGCCCATCTTCTTCATTAGGCCAACATTTCAAGGGTTCTTCATAGCTAGGGTTTTGTCAAGCTTCCAAACTTCATAGTAAGTGATTCGAAGCCCCGTTTTTAATGTTCTTTACGTTTTTGAAGTCCCGGTAACTTGATTTAGCTTCTTCTAGCAATAATTTAACCTAGGATTCATATTTGGAAAAATACCCATAAGTGAAATCTGTTTATTTTGATGTTTTATGGTAGAATATGAAACTTGAAATTATGTTAAACGACCTGAACTAAGCGATTTTAAGCGAAAACGAGTAAAACGACAAAATCGGTAAAAATACCTAATGGTCATAAGCACATGTTAGAGTGAGAATTTCATGTTGCCGTAGGTAAATAAATGATCAACATATCATAAAAAATAAAAATTAGGGATGAAGTTTCATTTCCGACCCTTGGGGAAAAAGTGTAAATATGCAAAAGTTTAGGGGCAAAATTATAATTTTTCCAAAGTTAGAGTTAAGGACTATTTTGATAAATGTGAATATTAAATAAGTTAAATTTGCTATTATAGATCAAGAAGTACAAAATTCGGGGTTAGACCGAGGAAAGAAAAAGGTTAAGGACTAAATCAAAATATTTGATCGTATTTTGTATCGAGGTAAGTTTGCGGTAAATAAATGTAATGTTTTGTTATTTATAATTAATAATGTTATTTTTAAGTATCCATATATTTATTTTTTAAATTTATTCCTTGATGATTCAAGCAAGAATTGACGGAGAAATGATACTTAAAAGTCCCAGTTGAACCTTAGGAATGTGTAGGATACAAATGTCATGACATTAGGGTTTAAGGATACCAAGTAAGACCATACCAAGGCATGTCATTGGTAAGTTTTACAAGGCAAGGAAATCATGGAAGACCATGTTAAGACATGGCATTGATAAACTACGATAAGGCAAAGATCCCATGTAAGACCATGCCAAGGCATGGCAATGGTGAGTTCATAAGGCAAGGATACCACATAGGACCATGTCAAGACATGAAAATGGTAAGTTTAAAAAGGAAAAATACCCATGTATCCTTAGTATTCCAAATGGTTCAACGAAAAATTGAAAGAGTGTACCAAAGGAAAGGTAAGATAAGTCCATGTTCGAAAGGTTCAGGTTATCTTAATAATTCATTTAGAATGTTGTTATTTATTTACATGCAAACTTACTAAGCTTTATGCTTACTCCCTTTGTTTTCTCTCTTTTTTTTTTATAGTATCGCAAATCCAACTCGAAAAATTGTAAGGACGTCGGAGATCGCCTCATAGTATCAACAAGCTATCTCGGTATTTTGTGACTAGAAATACTTTAAGTTATGGCATGCATAGGGACTTAGCTATTTTGTGTGTATTTCCTTATGATATGATTAAAGAATGGCATGTGAATACTTTGTAATGATCAGCTTATGATATAGCTAAATAAGAACATGTTTTGGTATTATGTATGCCTAAATGAGGTTTGATGCAAAGAAATTATGAAAGAGTAAGAGTTGGCCATGGAACAGTTAGGAAATAGCAGCAGTGATGTGGATTTGAAAAATCACTAAAAATTGTAAAAATGGAAATAAATGGTGAATAGGATATAGAATTAAATCTTATTGAGTCTATTTTTATATAAAAGAAACAGAGCAAGCAAAGGAAGTCTATATTCTGAGATATTTAAATGTTTGTAAGACTGGTTCAGAGTGACTTTGTGATCCTCTTTTCCAAATTCGGAAAATCACTAGAAATTGTAAAACTATAATTATAAGTCATATTTTATATGTATAGATTCCTTAGTGAGTCTATTTTCATTAGAAACAAACAAAAACATTATCTAAATTCTGTATAATGAGATAATTAATTTTTAGTGAAGAGAGGTCAGGTCCACTGAACTGTTAAACAGGGGAACATTTAATGAATAAATTGTACTAATTGGCCAAACCGAAAATTCTAGAAAAATTATGGTTAAAAGATATATGAGTCTAGTTTTAGGAAAAATTTATGGATTTAAATTTTTAGTTTCATAACTCGAGTTATAATTAATGTAGTGACTGTTACGCAGATTGATAGTTTTATTATGAATAGTGAAATAAATTGTTTCGATTTGTGTAAGTAATCGGAAAATTTTTAATGTTCCCAGTTTGGTCCCAAATCATTCCAATTGCTCGTTTTAGGGCCTTGAGGGCCCTTTTAAGTGATTTATTGGATGAATGTGAGCAAATTAAATTTTTTTAAAAGTAAATTTTTTTATGCCCCGAACAGGTAAGATAAATCTGGTAACGCCTCGTGAATGACTCCGGTGACGGTCTCGGGTAAGGGGTGTTACATTTATTGGTATTAGAGCAAGATTTTAGTCGATTCTCAAAATATTCAGTATGAGTAAGAGTCTAGTTATACATGCCATACTTATATTTTGATAGTGTGACGACTCCTGAGGATTTTAAAATGTTTTTCTTTTATAGTTATGGATCCCGAATGAGTTGGTGCAGATGATGTAGAACGTAACGCGCACACTCTCGCAAAAGGGACAGTGCCACTAGATAGTAGTGAAAGGTCCATTACAATTAGTCATGGAGCAGGGGATCGAGCAGCCTTCTTCCAAGCTATGAATGAATGGTTTACCGAGTTCATTCGTATGAATCCAGCTGTTAGACCTCCACCCCTTCATGATCCTCAAACTACCTATGTAGCTTCCCTAGTCACAGGTACAATCAGAAGAGAGAAGCCACCGATTGATAAAATTAGAAAACAAGGGGTCAAAGAGTTTCGGGCTACTAAAGATGATGATGCAGAGAATGCTGAATTTTGGCTCGAGAATACTATCAGGGTCTTTGATGAGTTATCTTGCACACCTGAGGAGTGCATGAAGTGTGTTGTATCACTTTTACGAGACTCAGCCTACCATTGGTGGAAGACACCTGTGTTAGTAGTACCAAAAGAGAGGGTTACTTAGGATTTCTTTCAAGAGGAGTTCCGTAAGAAATACATTAGTTAGAGGTTCATTGACCAAAAAAGAAAAGAATTCCTTGAACTAAAGCAGGGTAAGATGACAGTGATTGAATATGAACGTGAAATTGTCAGACTCAATAATTGTGCTCGAAAGTGTGTGTCTACCAAAGCTATTATGTGCAAGAAATTTGAAGATGGGCTCAATGATGATATTCGATTGTCAATCGGTGTTTTAGAAATAAAAGAGTTTTTTATTTTAGCTGAAAGAGCTTGTAAGGCAGAGGAGTTGCTGAAAGGAAAAGGTAAAGCTAAAATTGATATGCAAGACACGAAGGAAAGATAGATGAGTAAGTCGTTTCTGTGACAGCCTTAAAACGACCCTAGTCGGAATGTGGTTTCGGGACCACAAAACCGAGGCATAAAAATAATTTAATATTTATTTTATTTCCTATAATGTGTGTTAACTCATGTGTGACATTTTTGATGTTTTGATTTAGAGTTATAAATGTGAATTTCACTAGAAAGGACCTAGTAGTAAACTTTGAAAGTATGATGGGAAATGTGTGATGACAAATTAAAGCATGCATGCAAAACAATGGACTTGCATGTCAAATTCCCCCAATAGCTAGTGGCCGCCATGACAAGGAATTATGGGCAAAATCATGTCATGAAACATGTTTGGTAAGTGGATTATGTTGGAATAAATAAAATAAGCGAGATGGAATAAAAAAATGTGTGTGTGAAGGCTTCTCTCCTCCCCATTGCCGTGTAGGTAGGAAAGAAAACAAAAATTTTGTTCATCCATTTCACTCTCTTTTGGCCGAAAATACTAAGGATAAGGAAGGAGTTTTGCTTCATGCTTGGTTTGGAAGAGGATTAGGAAGGGTTTGGCTATACTTGCATCAAGATTAAGGTATGTTTGATGTTGTGCCATGAGATTCATGCATGTTTTTGGTTGCTAACTTGATGTTCTTATTAGCCCATGGTTCAAATCTTTGTTATATCATGGGGATGGTATTTGGCCAAGGTGGATTTTGAGTTAATGCCATTGCATGTTAAATATGAAGCTTGATGATGATACATGTGATGGTGGATTGAGGACCCTTAGATTTTCTTTAAGCATTTTGAATGAGATACTAAGTTCTTTGTGTAATCATGACCAAAATTATGGTGTCGTGATGTATTCGCCATGGTACATCCATAAGTGTGATTTATGCTCATTGCATGGAAAGTAAGATTTGTGTTTCAAATCATGTTCATGTTTAGTTACAATCAACTTGAGATTCGGCTCTAGCATATATATATGTATATATGTTTGAGCATGATGTATTGGTATGACATATATATACTATCTCAAGGTATATACTTACTTATGATGATGTTTGGTTATGAAGGAAATGATAGATGTGTATTGAGTTACAATATGGAATGCATTAGTTAGTAAAATGTATGCTGTTTTTGTGTGGTAATAAGTGTATAATTGGCCTCAACATGGACATGCATATTCGCCACATGAGGGAAATTGGTGTACATGCATTCGGTTAGAGGCAAGCATATTGATGCCTATTCTTGGCTTAGAAAATTCGGCTAAGAGGAATATTAACTAATGTGTTGAGTTCGATTCATGATTCGTACATATGCGACTTTGATGCCTAATGAGTATATATATTGGCTAAGTACCTTGAATTCCTCTTTCGATGCTCAAATGATTAAATCAATTTATTTGTCAAATTAAGCTCAAGAGCAAAAGGGAGCTAAATCCGATAAAAGGAAGGAAAAAGTAGTCGAGTAGCCGTCAAAATCGCTCGACAACATCCAAGGTAAGTACTTGAGTAATAGAGCTTAAATTCTGAATTGATTAGATCATGTTTAAAGCAAATTAAAATCATGCTCTTTGTGTGTGGCTATTGAGCCGAAATTTCAAGTGTGAATAGTGCCTTATGTGAGTTTTGCTAATGAAAAAGAAATACGACTGTGTCATAATTTATTGATAATTGTGCTCGGTTATTCGAATGATGTCCGGGCTAAGTCCCGAAGGCCTTGTGCTAAGTGACTATATCCGGACTAGGATCCGAAGGCATTCGTGCGAGTTAATAAATCCGGGCTAAGCCCGAAGGCATTTGTGCAAGTTACTAAACCGGGTTAAGTCCGAAGGCATTCGTGCGAAGTTACTATAACCGGCTTTGTCCGAAGGCATTTGAGCGAGTCGTTATATCCGGTTAAATTCTGAAGGTACGTGATTCGAGAACGAGCAATCTTGCTGTAAAATTTCAGTTTATACACTTGTGAAAATTCCAGCAATGAGGTATGTTCGTATGTGCTTGAATTAGTTGATTCCTTGAATAATATTCGCTCGATCGAGTAATGGGTTTCGGTATTTGGCTAAGATGATCCCTTATGTATGAACATAGGGGTTGGAATGTGAAATGAGTATGATATTGAGAATTTGTGCATATGAAATTATCCGTTAGCTTTATGAATGCTATGCTTTTGTTGTGCTGGAATCTCTTGCTCAAACTTACTAAGCATAAATTGCTTACTCCGTCTTCTCTGTTTCTCTGTTTTATAGATTTTGCTTGTTAGCTATCGGATTCGGGATCATCAAAGTCGAAGTCATCCACACTATCAAAGCCCCCATTTTGGTACAATTTTGGTTGAACTTTGAAATGGCATGTATAGGACTACCCTTTTGTTGAAGGTCATGTACCTTTCGGTTTTGTGTAAACTTGGATGGCCATGCGAAAATGGCTTATATCCGTTTTTCGCCTAGTACCATAATCGTTTGTTTGTTGATCATTATGAGGTATGGAATTGTTTTGAAACGATTAGCCATTGGGATGGTTAATCATGATCACACTTTGTGCTATGTATGCAAAAGGGGCCAATTGAATCATGGAAATCATGAAATAGGTAAAGCCTACCTTAAAGGCAGATGCTGACAGCAGCAGTGATGTGGATGTGAAAAATCACTAAAAATAGTATGAATGGTATTAAATAGTGAATAAATTATGTAAATGAACTTTGATGAATCTACTTTCATGTGGAAGAAACGAAACGGTCATATGAGTTATATGTTAAGAGATATTAAAGTTCTCGTGAAACAGGGCCAGAACGGTTTCTGGATCCCCTGTTCCGACTTTGGAAATTCATTGTAAATTAACCAGAGATACTTAGGAGTCATGCAATATATGTATAGATTCCTGTCTGAGTCTAGTTTCTATAGAAACAAACGACATCAGTATTAAAGCCCTGTACAAGGAGATATTCAATTCGTAACGCATGAAGGTCAGTGTAGTCGAACCCTGGGATAGGGGAGAATTTAACTAATAAACTGTACTAATTGGCTTGACCAAAAATTCTAGAAAAAAATCTGTAGATGGACATATGAGTCTAGTTTCAGGGAAAAATTACGAAACAAATTTTCGAGCTTTGAAACTCAAGATATGATTTTTAAGGCGAAAGTGATGCAGTGACCAGCTAGTCTGGAAATTTCTAAATGGACTGTGAAAATAGTTAAGTCTGTGTGCACCTTGTGTCCAATTCCGGTAACGGACTCGGGTACGGGGTGTTGCAGTTTCAGTCTATTCTAAGAGGCCTAGAGAGTTTTCTACGAGATCTAATTTTTCAGCAGGGTATTCTAGCCGAAACAGAGGTAGAAGATTTATGGGTCAGAAAGCTCAAACCACTTCAATTGCAAGTGTTGGCAGTATTCAGCCTGATAGGCCCGAGTGTCCTTAATGTGGTCGACGTCATCCAAGTCAATGTCAAGCAACTGAGACTGGTTGTTTTCAATGTGGTGCATCGGATCATTTCATTCAGGAGTGTCCTGAGATGGTTAAAAGAGAAGTAATACTGAGTGTAAGATCAGGCAATACCCACGTTAGAGGCAGACCTGAGAGAAGTTTGGGAATAGGGGCAGGTAGAGGTCCATCTAGAGATTCAGCAGTGAGACCAGATGTTAGGGCACCCACAGGGACCTATGCTATCCGTGCTCATGAAGAGGCATCCTCCCCCGATGTAATTACAGGTACATTTTCTCTTCATGATGTTAATGTTATTGCCTTGATTGATCCAGGTTAGACCCTTTCCTATGTTTGCATGAAATTGATGCCTAGTATGAACATGTCCATAGAGTCTACGAAATTTGTGATTAAAGTATCGAATCCATTGGGTCAGTATGTATTAGTAGACAAAGTATGTAAAAATTTCCCTTTGATGATTAGAGGATACTGTTTTCTGGCTGATCTCACGCTATTGCCATTCGGTGAGTTTGATGTAATTCTTCGTATGGATTGGTTGACTGTGCATGACGTGATAGGGAATTTTGGAAATAAATTCATCGAGTTGAAATAAGAAAATGGTGAAATTCTTCAGGTTAATTCAGATGAGTCAGATAGTTCAATTGCCATGATTTCTGTTATGTCTGCTCAGAAATGCTTGAGAAAAGGATATTAAACTTATTTTTCTTTTGTGTTGAATACTAAATATCCAGAATTGAAAATTGAATCAGTGCCTATGGTATGTGAGTTTCCTGATGTGTTTCCGAAAGAACTACCAGGTTTGCCTCCTTTTAGAGAAGTTGAGTTTGGTATTGAATTGGTTCTAGGTACAACACCCATTTCTATTGATCCTTATAAAATTGCTCCAATGGAATTGAGAGAATTGAAAGTTCAGTTGCTGGAACTAACAAAGAAAGTCTTTTCAAGACACCTTGTTGTTCACCATGGGGTGAACCAGTGCTCTTTGTGAAAAAAAAAGATGGTTTGATGAGATTGTGCATAAATTATCGGCAGCTTAAAAAAAAATGGTTTGATGAGATTGTGCATAGATTATCGGCAGCTTAACAAGGTGACTATTAAGAACAAGTATCCACTACCTAGAATTGACGATTTTTTTGATCAATTGAAGGGAGCTACTGTGTTCTCCAAGATAGATTTGAGATTCGAATATTATCAGTTTTGAGTTAAAGAGTCAGATGTTTCGAAGATTGCTTTCCAGACTAGGTATGGCCATTATGAGTTCCTTTTGATGCCATTTGGCTTGACTACTGCTCTTGCCATTTTCATGGACTTAAAGAATCGAATTTTCAAACCTTACTTGGATAAATTTGTTGTTGTGCTCATTAATGATGTCATGATTTATTCTCATGATAATACTGAGCATTCAGAGCATTTGAGAACAGTTTTATAAACTTTGAGAGATAATCAGCTTTATGCCAAGTTTAGTAAAAGTGAGTTTTGGTTACGGGAAGTTGGTTTTCTTGGACATATAGTGTGACAACCCGAATTAGGGCCTAATCAGAATAGTGGTTTCGTGACCACAAATTCGAGATAGAAATAATTATTTTATAATTATTATGGGGTTTATGATATGATTTCATGATTTCGTGAAAATTTCTTGATGAAATTCTATGCATTGAGCGCTTAAGTTGAGATTAGGGACTAAACCTAATAAATTGTAAAACTCGTGTTTTAGAAGTTTTTAGTATGAAATTGCTTAGGGATATTAACTAGGAGGTCTTAAATAGCAATTTGACCCATTCCTAAGTTATGGGCAAAAGTTGGACATGGAGGGAATTTTTGGAAAGTTTAGTAATAAGGGCATTTTGGTCATTTGTATATTAAATGAAATAAAATGGGAAAAATAACACAAAATTGGTCATCATCTTCACTAGTTGCTGCCGAAATTTTCTCTCCTCCATAGCTAGGGTTTCTTGAACTTTCAAGCTTCATAGTAAGTGATTTCAAGCCCCGTTTTTAATGTTCTTCACATTTTTGAAATCCTCGTAGCTCGGTTTACCTATTTCTACCATTATTTCGAGTTAGGGTTTATGTTTAAAAATTTACCCATGAATGATAGGCATGTATTGTGTTGTTTGATGGTAGAATATGAATGTTTGAAGTTAGGAGAACGATCTTTTCTAAGCGATTTTTAACGAAAACGAGCAAAACGGCATAATCGATAAAAATACCTATTGTTCATAACTATGTGTTAGAGTGAGAATTTGATGTTTCCATAGAAGAGAAAAATGATAAGTAGGTCATTAAACATAAGAATAAGGGCTGAAATTAAATTTCCGAGCCTTGGGGCAAAATCATAATTTTGTAAAAGTTAGGTGGCAAAAATGTAATTTTTGTATAATATGATTTTTGGATTAAAATAAATAGTTCGAGTGTTAAATGAGCTAAATATGTTATTATAGATCAAGAAAGGCATGGCATCGACCTCGAACGGGGGAAGGAGAAAGTTTTGGACTAAATTGCAAAATTCCCATATTTTGCACCGAGGTAAGTTTGTATGTAAATAATACATTAATTTCATTTACATTCTTATATTTCAGCCTATTATATATATATATATACTAGCTGATGTTGAAGTATAAATCGACTATTGGAAGAATGGAAATAAGTAATAGAGGGAGAGATCCCGGTTGAACATTCGGAAAGATCGAATAAAATAGAGGGAGCATAGCTAGGTCAGATGTATGGTGCTGAGTGCACATCATGTGTACAAGAAAGCTACGAGATACTATGTAGTAGCTAGGTCACATGTGTGATATGGGATGTATCCCATGTAGACAAGAGAGCTACGTGAGAGATAAATGTAGCTAGGTCGCATGCGTGATTCCAAGTGAAGGACACCATGTAGACAAGAGAGCTACGAGACAAATCGGCTAGGTCGCATGAGTGGTACTAAGTGTTCACCATGTGTACAAGAGAGCCGAATTAAATGAAATATGATGGTGGGGCTGTGTGCTGAAACCATCAAGTATCGAGGATTAATCCGAATTGTTCAACGGGATGGCTTTGTGGTGACATTGTAGTCATGGGCCTATACTTGCGATGTATGAAATGTGGTGAAAATGATTTGTGATATATATATATATATATATATATAAGTTAAAATGAGGTTAGTACAAAGAATGTGTGAAAGAGTGAAATTAGCATTAAAACTGTTTAGGACAATAGCAGTGATGTGATTTTTAAAAATCACCAAAAATAGAAGGAATTTAATTAGAGGTTTAATGAGATGTGAAATTAAAGCTTAATGAGTCTATTTTCATATAAAAGAAACAGAGAAAGAAAAGGAATTTTATATTTTGAGATATTTACAATTGTGTGTGACTTGCTCAGGATGACTATGTGATCCCCTGTTCCAACTTTGAAAAATCATTAAAAATTTTACAAAACAAATTAAGAAATATAGTTTATATGCATAAATTTATTATTGAGTCTAGTTTTAAATAAAATAGGTTTCATGGTTATTTTAATTGTGTACTAAGAGAAATTCAAATCGTAGTGAACAGATGTCAGATCAGTTGAGCTGTGTAACAGGGAAAACTTTAACTAATAAAATGTACTAGTTGGCTGAACCAAAAATTCTAGAAAAAAAATTAGTAAGATGTTTTATGAGTCTAGATTCAGGGAAATTTTATGGATTTGAATTTTGAGTTTCATAACTCGAGTTATGATTTATTTAGTGATCATGACGCAGGAGGGACAGCTAGATCAAATCGGAGTAAATAGTAAAAATTAAAAATATGATATAATTGAGTTATGTTGTAAACATATTAGATTCATTATTTGTTATTTATATACTTACTTACTAAGCTATAAGCTTACTTTCTTTTCTCTCCTTTGTCTTATTGTAACACCCCTAACTCGTGACCGACACCGGTGTCGGACATGAGGGGTTAACGGCCAAATCCTCTCAAGGTACCAACCAATTTGACATTACCAGTCAGGCTGGAAAACTGCGTCACTGTCGCCTTAAAAATCATATCTCGAGTTTCAAAACTCAGAAACTGGTTTCGTAAATTTTCCCTGAATTTAGACTCACATACCCATCCATGGATTTATTTTTAGAATTTTTGGTCAGGCCAATTGGTACAGTTTATTAGTTAAAGTCACCCATGTTACAGGGATCGACTGCTCTGACCTTCGCGCGTTACAACTTGAATATCTCGCTGTACAGGGCTTTAATACTGGTTCCGTTTATTTCTAATGAAACTAGACTCAAAATGGAATCTGTACATATAAGGCATGACTCCTAATTCTTTCTGGATAATTTATGGTAAATTTTCAAAGTCGCGACAGGGGACCCAGAAACCGTTCTAGCCCTGTCTCACGAGAACTTTAATATTTCTCAGTATACTGCTCATATGGTCGTTTCGTTTCGTCCATATAAAAATAGATTCATCAAGGTTCAATACCATAATTTACTCACTATTTAATTCTACTTCTACTATTTTTAGTGATTTTTCAATCTCATCTCACTGCTGCTGTCCGAAACAGTTACTGCAGTAGACTATGCCAATTTCATGAATCTTTCCTTGGCCTTAATCATCCATCATACATGACACAAATTATGGCCACCTTATCAAAATTAGAGTTTCTAAGACTCGTGGCTATAGGTTCTAGCATCCCACTCGACGACCACATAGGCCATTTTCAGATGGCTTAAAGTTTACAACCCACAATTCGACAAAATCTAATAGCCTATACATGCCAAATGTTCTTCAACAACAAAAACAATACCACAAGATTTCAGCCGGTGTGATGACTTCAATGACGGTCCCGATCACGCAAACAATACAAGTCCGAGAGACCTAAAATGGGTGACAAGAAAAACACCGAGTGAGTTTACAACTCAGTAAGTCATAAGCATTCATCAATCCACTGATAAAGTTACTACAACATGTACAACAAACGAGGCTAGGTACTCATCCATATCGAATCTATACCATAATACCTTGGACCTTTCGGTCCAATCTCGTACCAAGTCATACATCCACATTTCATATTCTACACAACAAGATAATCGAAGCATTTTTACACATTAACTCATTTTCCAGCACAACCATACAATTTCAATCATCACATATATTTAAGGCTTACCAAATTCAACCCCAAGCATGAACGTATTCTCTATTCGTCATGAGCTCGAGGTACTTGCCCGATCCACTGTCCATACTCAATTCAATGGAGACACACCCTCCATATATATAGAGTACGCACACACAGTGCTTACTACTCGATTTCGCACACTTAGTGCCACGTAATTTAAGCCCGCACACACAGTGCCATACCCTCCGAGCTCTCACACCCAGTGCCGTATTTTTCCAGCTTGCACACATAGTGTCATATTTTTCCAGCATGCACACTTAGTGCCTTATATTTCCAGCACGCACACTTAGTGCCGATCTCGTCACCGTACACACGTATTGCCCGCACACTTAGTGCCGAAAGCAAACTTTCTACACATTTCACTATTTCTTTTACATTCAACAAATGTCATTCACTCCATACACATACATTTTCATTTATATATATATATCATCCCATTAAACACAATTGCATAAATTTTACAATCATTTAAGCAATATCAAATACGTGCTTAATGACTTACCTTGTTTGGGGTAGAACGGTTCCAAATCGGCTACTCGTTTGCTTTCTCCTTTCCTTTGTCCAATCTAGTTCCCCTTTGCTCTTGAGCTAAATCAAACAATTTACCTCTCCATCAAACACAAACATACGGCATTCACATGCATTATTATGGTTATTGCCGAATACTTAACACAACTAAGCTGAAAATTTACTCAATCTCATCTTAATTTATTGCTACTTATTTATCAAAGTTTCCAATACAAGGTATTTAACACCTATGCCCATTTATACCCCATATGGCCGAATGCTTCATTCCTTACCCAATTAACCATCCAACAATTTTTCAGCCTCATTACCACCCTTTTCATGTCTAATTGTTTAAATACTCTCAAGCTCATTCACAAGTACTGTTATACATCTCATTAAGCATTAATCATGTTGCAACATTAATTCTATAGCATGGCCGAATACTCATGCACACACACACATAACAACAAGAACTCAATGGCACAAAATTTCCTTTTTGTTAAACATTCGAACTCACTCATCTCCATGCTTTCATCACAACAACATCAAAACACTCACCAAGGAAGACAACATGCATGGCCGAATACTCATGCACACACACACATAATAACAAGAACTCAATGGCACAAAATTTCCTTTTTTGTTAAACATTCGAACTCACTCATCTCCATGCTTTCATCACAACAACATCAAAACACTCACCAAGGAAAACAACATGCATGGCCGAATTTTAACTCACCTAACAACTTAGTTTCGATTTGAGATTCAAGGAAAATTTTGAACCAATCCTCCAAATCATGCATGCATTTTCAAGAGTGGCATAAAACATACCTTCTTGTATCAAAACACCTTAGTCTAGTAAGCTCCCATGGCTGATTTTCTCAAGCTTTTTCCCCCCTTTCTTCTTAGTATATTCGCCAAGCAAGGAGAAAATGAGAGAATGAACACTTTTTTTTTCGTTTGTTTTCATCATATCCCTATTTTTTTCAATTTCATTTCTTTATTCTTTCAAGCATAATCCATTAGCTAAACATGTTTGAAACATGTTTTCCTTGCCCATCACTCTTGACATGGCCGGCCACTACCCTTAGAAATGGGCTATTTGACATGCAAGTCCATTTATTTTACTTCATCCTTTTATTAATCTCTTAAAATTAGCCACATCTATTTAAATCCTTTCACATGAGTCCTTTTCTTTCAATTCACAATCAAATTAACTAAATCAAAGAATTCAAAATTCACACATGCATTTTCACATATTCTAGACAATAAATATTACGTTCGAACATGTCGGTGACTCGGTTTAGCGGTCCCGAAACCACTTCCGACTATGGTCAATTTTGGGATGTCACAACTCTCCCCACTTAAGAAATTTTCGTCCCGAAAATCTTACCGTGAATAGGCTCGAGTATCGCTCTTTCATAGAGTCCTCAAGCTCCCAAGTGGCTTCTTCCATTCCGTGTTCATGCCACAACACCTTCACTAACGGTATTTTCCTATTGCGCAACTCTTTTACTTCACGCCTCATAATGCGAACCGGTTCCTCTTCATAGCTCAAATTAGGTGAATCTCAATCTCGGATGGAGCAATTACGCATGATGGATCGACCTATATCGTCGAGCATCGAGACATGAAAAATATTGTGAATCTTTTCGAGCTCGGGGGCAAAATCAAACGATACGCGATGGACCGACTCGTTCGGATATCTCATATGGCCCGATGAACCTCGGGCTCAATTTGCCCTACTACGAATCGAGTATCTTCTTCCAAGGCGAAACTTTAAGAAACACTTTATCTCCCACTTGATACTCAATGTCTTTTCGTTTTAGATCCGCGTCGACTTGACGATCGGAGGCTATCTTGATTTTCACGGATTACTTTTACTTTCATTCAGCATCTTTAATCAAATCCACTCCAAAAATTTTGTTCTCACCGAGCTCGGTCCAAAACAATGGTGTACGGCATTTACGCCCGTACAAGGCCTCGTAAGGCGCCATCTTAATACTTGATTGAAAACTATTGTTATAAGCGAATTCAATCAAAGGCAAATATCTTTCCCATGAACCACTAAACTCAATGATGCAACATCTCAACATATCCTCTAGGATTTGAATTATCCGTTCGGATTGACCATCGGTTTGGGGATGAAAAGCAGTGCTAAAATGCAGCTTGGTACCCAAAGCCTCTTGCAACTTCTTCCAAAATCGCGAGGTAAATCTCGGATCTCTATCCGACACGATGATAGGCACCCCGTGTAGTCTCACAATCTGAGAAACGTACAATTCGGCTAGTTTGTCCATTGAAAAATCCGTACGTACGGGGACAAAGTGAGCCGACTTAGTCAATCTATCTACAACGACCCAAATCACATCCTTCTTACTTGCTGACAATGGCAGTCCGGATACAAAGTCCATTGTGACTCGATCCCATTTCCACTCGGGTATCGTGATCGGCTAAAGTAATCCCGATGGCACTTGATGTTCCGCTTTCACTTGTTGACATATTAAACATTTCAAAACAAAATCAGAGATGTCTCGTTTCATACCATGCCACCAAAACCGACGTTTCAAATCATTGTACATCTTCGTACTCCCCGGGTGGATTGCCATTCCGCTACCATGGGCTTCATTTAGAATTATCGAAATAAGTTCCGAATTCTTTGGAACACACAGACGACTTCTGAACCTCAAACAATCGTCATCATCAATTTGAAACTCTGATTCCTTGTTCAGAACACACTCACCCGTTTTGCAAGCAACTCCTCATCAACTTTCGAGCTTCCCGAATTTGATAAGCCAACAATGGTTTGGCCTTTAATTGACTACTAACACATTGTCGGGTAGAATAGACAAGTGTACATTCATCGCTCAGAAAAAGCAAACAGTGATTTTCGACTTAAGGCATCCGCAACCACATTAGCCTTTCCGGGTGATAATCAATGACGAGTTCATAATCTTTTAACAACTCGAGCCATCGTCTTTGTCGCAGATTTAAGTCTCTAAGTCATCAAATATTTGAGACTTTTGTGATCCGAATACACATGGCACTTCTCACCAAATAAGTAATGTCGCCATATCTTTAAAGCGAATACGATGGCGACCAATTCGAGATCATGGGTTGGATAATTTTTCTCATGTGGCTTTAATTGTCTCGACGCATAGGCCACAACTCGACCTTCTTGCATCAATACGCAACCTAACCCAAGTAGGGAGGCATCACTATAGATGACAAACTCTTTGCCAGATTCGGGCTGTACTAGAACCGAGCTTTCGTCAAATGGGTTTTCAATTGGTCGAAACTTTTCGACACTTTTCCGTCCATTCAAATTTGACATCTTTCAAGCGGTTTTGTCATGGGTGTGGCTATCATCGAGAATCCTTTTACAAACCGTCGGTAGTAACCGCAAGCCCCAAAAAGCTCCTAACTTCGGTAACATTCCTTGGAGGTTTCCAATTGACTATGGCCGAAATTTTGTTCGGGTCCACCCTGACACCCGATCCGGACACCACGTGCCCCAAAAAGCTAACCTCTTTCAACCAAAATTCACATTTATTGAACTTTATGTATAATCGCTTATCTCGTAAGATTTGCAACACTAGCCTTAGGTGTTCAAAGATGTTCGGTTTCATCTCTCGAATAGACCAAAATGTCATCGATAAATACAATTACGAACCGATCCAAGTATGGCTGAAAATTCTATTCATTAAATCCATAAACACCGAGGGCATTAGTGAGCCCAAACGGCATCACCAAGAATTCGTAGTGACCGTACCTTGTTCTAAAAGCGGTTTTGGTATGTCCGATTCTCGGACCCTCAACCGATAGTATCCCGACCTCAAATCTATCTTTGAAAACACCGAGGCTCCCTTTAATTGATCAAACAAATCGTCAATTCGTGGCAACGGATATTTATTCTTTATCGTCACTTTATTGAGTTGACGGTAGTCGATGCACAACCTCATGCTTCCGTCCTTCTTTTCACAAACAATACTGGTGCGCCCATGGAGAAAAACTCGGTCGAGCGAAACCTCTATCCGTCAATTCTTGCAATTGAACCTTCAATTCCTTTAACTCATTAATGCCATACGATCACGGAGCTATTGAGATCGGCGTAGTGCCCGCAACCGATGCCAAATTCCACTTCTCGAACCGGTGGCAATCCGTTAACTCCTCCGGAAAAACATCTGAATACTCACAAACCAATCGATACCGATTCGAGTTTCTTTTCCGCTCTTTACTTTCCAACACATATGCAAGGTATGTTTCACACCCTTTTTCACATATCTCCGAGCGGTCATAGAAGATATTATCGCTGGCACTCCTTTTAAATCGATGAGACTTGACTCGGACTACCTCATTATTTGCACTCCTCAAATCAATGGTTTTCCTTTGCGATCCACCATCGCATCATGTACGGTCACCAATCCATACCAAGAATAACATCGAATTCATCAAATGGTAGAAGCATCGGATCGGTAGGAAAAGCAGATTCTCGAATTATTAGGGGCATCTCTTGCACACTTTATCAACGAGTACGTATTGACCCAAAGGGTTTGACACTCGAATTACGAACTCGATAGACTCAACAGTAGAGTCTTCTTGGATGCTAAAGTTTCACATACATATGAATGAGTAGAGCCGGGTCAATCAATGCAATCACACTAGTATCAAAGAGAGTAAAAGTACCAGTGATAACGTCGGGGAGGATGCCTCCTCTCGTCTTGGGATGGCATATGCTCTAGCAGAGCTCGGGTCTCGGATCGAACAGTACCGTCGGTGGCTCCCCTCGATTACCACCCCTACCTCCTGAAACCCTCGGGGTCTACCTCTAGTCATCGCCCACTAGATCTCGTGACCTTGCATCTTATTCTTCTCATCTAGCTCTGCAATCCCTAATGAAGTGGTCCTTGAACCACATCCGTAATGTGTCAGGTTAATGACTTACCCCAACATTCACCTAGGTGTCGTCTTCCACATTGGGGACATTCAGTCTCTCTTGACGATTATTGCCCACACTAGCTACCGATGTAGCTCGGGAGTCCGCCAATGGTCGGGCTCTAATGGAAATTCCCGATCGCCTCGACTTCTCGGTGTCCTCCCGAACCTCTTTACAATCGAGAACGGAGCTTTACTCGTTGATCTTTTACGGTAATCTCTTGCTTCAAATTCAGCCTTCTTCTTCTCCTTCCCAAGTTCTTCACCTTGCGAGCTCGTTCGACTAGTGTCACGAACTCCTTTATCTCCAAAATTCCCACTAGTAACTTTAACTCTTCATTCAATCCTTCTTCAAATCTTTTGCACATAGCAACCTCATCAGCCACACACTCCGAGCATACCGACTAAGTCTTACGAACTCATGTTCAGATTCAGATCTGATCATCTGACCTTGCTTGAGTTCCGTGAACTCCTTATGCTTCGATCGATGAACCGTTGACTAATATATTTCTTCCAAATTCGTTTGAAAGAAATCCCAAGTAACTTGTTCCTTTGGGACTATGGAAATCAAGGTCCTCCACCAATAGTAGGTGAGTCTCGCAACAAAGATATAGCACACTTAAGACATTCATCGGTGTGCATGACAGTTCATCAAACACTCTAATGGTGTTATCAAGCCAGAACTCGGCCCTTTCGGCATCGTCGGTAACTATGGCCTTAAACTCCTCGGCCCCACGCTTCCTAATCAAGTCCATAGGTTGTTTACTCAGCCTCACAGGATCAGTAACTGATGGCATCACGGGCTCTTGGGGTGGATTATTTAAATTCGGGAATGGTTGGACACCCGGATTGGTTCGGGCATATTGCGCGACCCACTCATTCATCATGGTGAAGAAGGCTTGTTTCGCCCTTTCATTTTGATTATTCGCGGATGACTGAGGCTCAACAGGCGGTGTCCTTCGCGCAGGGGCAGCCGCTACACTTTCAACGTCATCCACCAAGGGTCTCTCTATCCCGGGTTCCATCGCTAATCAAAACAAAAATTTCAACCGTCAAGTCATCACATTATTAAGCACTAACAATTTGGCATGTATAGCTAGACTCACACGCCTATGGTAGTCCTAGAACCGACTAAACCATAGCTCTGATACCAATAAAATTGTAACACCCTAACTCGTGACCGACGCCGGTGTCGGACACGAGGGGTTAACGGCCAAATCCTCTCAAGGTACCAACCAATTTGACATTACCAGTCAGGCTGGAAAACTGCATCACCGTCGCCTTAAAAATCATATCTCGAGTTTCAAAACTCAGAAACTGGTTTCGTAAATTTTCCCTGAATTTAGACTGACATACCCATCCATGGATTTATTTTTAGAATTTTTGGTCTGGCCAATTGGTACAGTTTATTAGTTAAAGTCACCCATGTTACAGGGATCAACTGCTCTGACCTTCGCGTGTTACAACTTGAATATCTCTCTGTACAGGGCTTTAATACTGGTGCCGTTTATTTCTAATGAAACTAGACTCAAAATGGAATCTGTACATATAAGGCATGACTCCTAATTCTTTCTGGATAATTTATGGTAAATTTTCAAAGTCGTGAGAGGGGACCCAGAAACCGTTCTGGCCCTGTCTCACGAGAACTTTAATATTTCTCAGTATACTACTCATATGGTCGTTTCGTTTCGTCCATATAAAAATATATTCATCAAGGTTCAATTCCATAATTTACTCACTATTTAATTCTACTTATACTATTTTTAGTGATTTTTCAATCTCATCTCACTGCTGCTGTCCGCAACAGTTACTGCAGTAGACTATGCCAATTTCATGAATCTTTCCTTGGCCTTAATCATCCATCATACATGACACAAATTATGGCCACCTTATCAAAATTAGAGTTTCTAAGACTCGTGGCTATAGGTTCTAGCATCCCACTCGACGACCACATAGGCCATTTTCAGATGGCTTAAAGTTTACAACCCACAATTCGACAAAATCTAATAGCCTATACATGCCAAATGTTCTTCAACAACAAAAACAATACCACAAGATTTCAGCCGGTGTGATGACTTCAACGACAGTCCGATCACGCAAACAATACGAGTCCGAGAGACCTAAAATGGGTGACAAGAAAACACCGAGTGAGTTTACAACTCGAGAAGTCATAAGCATTCATCAATCCACCGATAAAGTTACTACAACATGTACAACAAACGAGGCTAGGTACTCATCCATATCGAATCTATACCATAATACCTCGGACCTTTCGGTCCAATCTCGTACCAAGTCATACATCCACATTTCATATTCTACACAACAAGATAATCAAGCATTTTACACATTAACTCATTTTCCAGCACAACCATACAATTTCAATCATCACATAGATTTAAGGCTTACCAAATTCAACCCCAAGCATGAACGTATTCTCTATTCGTCATGAGCTCGAGGTACTTACCGATCCGCTGTCCATACTCAATTCAATGGAGACACACCCTCCATATATATAGAGTATGCACACACAGTCTTACTACTCGATTTTGCACACTTAGTGCCACGTAATTTAAGCCCGCACACACAATTGCCATACCCTCCGAGCTCGCACACCCAAAGTCAGTATTTTTCCAGCTTGCACACATAGTGTCATATTTTTCCAGCATGCACACTTAGTGCCTTATATTTCCAGCACGCACACTTAGTGCCATATATTTCCAACACGCACACTTAGTGCCGATCTCACACCGCATACACGTATTGCCCAAGACACTTAGTGCCGAAAGCAAACTTTCTACACATTTCACTATTTCTTTTACATTCAACAAATGTCATTCACTCCATACACATACATTTTCATTTATATATATATATCATCCCATTAAACACAATTGCATAAATTTTACAATCATTTAAGCAATATCAAATACGTGCTTAATGACTTACCTTGTTTGGGGTAGAACGGTTCCAAATCGGCTACTCGCTTGCTTTCTCCTTTCCTTTGTCCAATCTAGTTCCCTTTGCTCTTGAGCTAAATCAAACAATTTACCTCTCCATCAAACACAAACATACGGCATTCACATGCATTATTATGGTTATTGCCGAATATTTAACACAACTAAGCTGAAAATTTACTCAATCTCATCTTAATTTATTGCTACTTATTTATCAAAGTTTCCAATACAAGGTATTTAACACCTATGCCCATTTATACCCCATATGGCGAATGCTTCATTCCTTACCCAATTAACCATCCAACAATTTTTCAGCCTCATTACCACCCTTTTCATGTCTAATTGTTTAAATACTCTCAAGCTCATTCACAAGTATTGTTATACATCTCATTAAGCATTAATCATGTTGCAACATAAATTCTATAGCATGGTAGAATACTCATGCACACACACACATAACAACAAGAACTCAATGGCACAAAATTTCCTTTTGTTAAACATTCGAACTCACTCATCTCCATGCTTTCATCACAACAACATCAAAACACTCACCAAGGAAGACAACATGCATGGTCAATACTCATGCACACACACACATAACAACAAGAACTCAATGGCACAAAATTTCCTTTTTGTTAAACATTCAAACTCACTCATCTCCATGCTTTCATCACAACAACATCAAAACACTCACCAAGGAAAACAACATGCATGGTCAATTTTAACTCACCTAACAACTTAGTTTCGATTTGAGATTCAAGGAAAATTTTGAACCAAACCTCCAAATCATGCATGCATTTTCAAGAGTGGCATAAAACATACCTTCTTGTATCAAAACACCTTAGTCTAGTAAGCTCCCATGGCTGATTTTCTCAAGCTTTTTCCCCCCTTTCTTCTTAGTATATTCGGCCAAGCAAGGAGAAAATGAGAGAATGAACACTTTTTTTTTTCGTTTGTTTTCATCATATCCCTATTTTTTTTCAATTTCATTTCTTTATTCTTTCAAGCATAATCCATTAGCTAAACATGTTTGAAACATGTTTTCCCTTGCCCATCACTCTTGACATGGCCGGCCACTACCCTTAGAAATGGGCTATTTGACATGCAAGTCCATTTATTTTACTTCATCCTTTTATTAATCTCTTAAAATTAGCCACATCTATTTAAATCATTTCACATGAGTCCTTTTTCTTTCAATTCACAATCAAATTAACTAAATCAAAGAATTCAAAATTCACACATGCATTTTCACATATTCTAGACAATAAATATTACGTTCGAACATGTCGGTGACTCGGTTTAGCGGTCCCGAAACCACTTCCCGACTATGGTCAATTTTGGGATGTCACACTTATAGTGTCATCCAGCTAGCACAGGAGTTAGAGATCGTTGAAGATCTTCCCGCACTATCAATACTCTTGGTATTCGAACTCAACATTTTGAAATATGGCATGTATAGTAGACTTAGTTATTTTGTTACGTGTCATAATTGTCTAGGTCTAAAATACTAATTATAGTATCAAACTAATCATTTTGTACGAAGCCTTTGAAATTGGTTTGTATTGTTAATGGCATATATTATAATGATTCATGATCAAATTGCACGCCATATTTTTGTTGGGTTTTATTTAATAGTATATACTATAATTTGTTAATACCTCGCACTGCTCCTATGATGACATACGGGTAAGGGGTGTTACATATAGTCTCAGGTGAAGGTATTAGAGTTTATCCGAGCAAGATTTCAGCCATTGTTGATTAGAAGCCTCCCAGGAATGTATCAGAGGTCAAAAGTTTTCTTGGTCTTGTCGGTTATTATAGACAATTTGTAGATGGATTTTCCATTATAGCTACTCCATTGACAAGATTGCTACAGAAAGATGTCAAGTTTGAATGGACTGAAAAGTGTCAGCAGAGTTTTGACAAGTTAAAGGCATTGTGACTGAAGCTCCTGTCTTAGTACAACCAGAACCGAATAAAGAGTTTGTGATTTACAGTAATGCGTCCTTGAATGGACTAGGCTGTGTACTTATGCAGAAAGGAAAGGTAATTGCTTATGCCTCTAGACAGCTAAAGCCACATGAGAAAAATTATCTGATACATGATTTAGAACTAGCTGCCATTGTATTTCAGTTGAAAATCTGGAGACATCACTTGTATGGTGAGAAGTGTCGAATATTTTCTAATCATAAAAGTTTGAAATACTTGATGACTCAGAAATATTTGAACTTGAGGCAAAGAAGATAGCTAGAATTGATTAAAGATTATGAGCTAGTGATCGATTATCACCCAGGTAAGGCAAACGTAGTTGCTGATGCTTTCAGTAGAAAATCTTTATTTGCATTAAGAGCTCTGAACACTAATTTAACCTTATCGAATGATGGTTCTATCTTAGCCAAATTAAGAGCTAAGCCAATGTTTCTTAAAGAAATTTGTGAAGTTTAGAAACATGACAGTGAGTTGCAAGCCAAAAGAGCTCAGTGTGAGTCGGGTATAGAGTCAAATTTTCAGATTAGTTCCGACGATTGT
The DNA here is from genome assembly GCF_025698485.1 of Gossypium arboreum. NCBI lineage: Eukaryota > Viridiplantae > Streptophyta > Magnoliopsida > Malvales > Malvaceae > Gossypium > Gossypium arboreum. The sequence continues at coordinate 24,949,495 of NC_069076.1, read as the reverse complement.
TTAATGTTCAGAAATCGGATATGTGTACCAAAGAATGATGAGCTTATTCAAAAGATTTTAGAGAAAACACATAGCAGTTCTTTGTCTATTCATCCAGGTAGTACAAAGATGTATAATAATTTGAAGAAAATGTATTGGTGGGTAAGAATGAAAAGAGATATCTCAGAGTTTGTTTCTAGATACTTGATCTTTCAGTAGGTAAAAGCTGAACATCAGGTACCTTCAGGTTTATTGCATATTGTGTTAGTTCCTGAGTGGAAATGGGACCGAGTTGCCATGGATTTTGTAACAGGATTGTTGTTGACACCGAGAAAGAAAGATGCAGTATGGGTTGTGATTAATAAGATAATGATGTCAGCTCATTTTATTCCAGTTCGTATGGACTATTCACCTGACTAGTTGGCTGAGTTATATAATTTAGAGATAATCAGACTACATGAAGTACCGTTATCGATTATTTCAGATAAAGACCTGAGATTCACTTTGCGATTTTGGAAGAAGTTACAGGAAGCTTTGGGCACAAAGTTGAGTTTTAGTATAGCTTTCCATCCTCAGACCGATGGTCAGTCAAAGAGAAAGTTATTCAGATACTTGAGGATATGCTCAGATGTTGTGTCTTAGAATTTCAAGGTAGTTGGGAGAAATATTTGACGTTGGTAGGGTTTGCTTATAATAATATTTACCAGTCGAGTTTGAAAATGGCACCTTATGAAGCTTTGTATGGACGTAAATGTCGCACACCTTTGTATTAGACAGAGCTTAAAGAAAATCAGATTTACGGGTGGATAAAGTTAAAGAAATTGAAGAGAAAGTGAAAATTATCAGAGATTGCTTGAAAGCAGCATCAGATAGACAGAAGTCTTATGTAGACTTGAAAAGAAAAGAGATTGAGTATCAAGTTGGTGACAAAGTGTTCTTGAGTATCAAGTTGGTGACAAAGTGTTCTTGAAAGTGTCCCCATGGAGGAAAGTCTTTAGATTTGGAAAGAAAGGAAAACTAAGTCCACGTTTTATTGGACCGTTTGAGGTGACTGAAAGAGTTGGACCATTAGCATATCGGTCAACTTTGCTGCCAGAGCTGGAGAAGATTCATGATGTGTTCCATGTGCCCATGTTATGTCGTCACTGTTTTGATCCTTCACATGTGATTTCACATACAGAGGTTGAGATTCGGAAAAATATGACTTATGGTGAAAAACCGGTAAAGATTTTAGCTCGAGATGTCAAGCAACTAAGGAACAAAAGTATTGCACTTGTGAAAGTATAATGGAATAGGCATGGAGTAGACAAGGCTACATAGGAGCCTGAAGAGGTTATACGAAAGCAGTATCCAAATATTTTCACAAGTAAGATTTTTAAGGACAAAAATTCCTAATTTACCAAGTGATTAGATGTATGTATTAGAGTATCGATGGAAAATTTTATAGATACTATGCTTAATTTGCCTACTAGGGCCTAATTGCAAAAGTTGATAACTATGAGTTTTAGATGCTAAAGGATTAAATTGAAGAGTATAATTGAAGTAGAGGTCCTTAAATGGCAATTAAACCATTAGCTTTTCATGGACAAAAATGGACATACATAGATAAAAATAACTAAAGTTTTAATGAAGGGTATTTTAGTCATTTGGTAATTAAAAGATTAAAAAAGGGAAAAAGATGGAAAATGTGCCCATCTTCTTCATTAGGCTGAAATTTCAAGTGTTCTTTATAGCTAGGGTTTTTTCAAGCTTCCAAGCTTCATAGTAAGTAATTTGAAGCCCCGTTTTTAATGTTCTTTACGTTTTTGAAGTCCCGGTAACTTGATTTAGCTTATTCTAGAAATAATTTAACCTAGGGTTCATATTTGAAAAAATACCCATAGGTGGAATGTGTTTATTTTGATGTTTTATGGTAGAATATGAAGCTCGAAATTATGTTAAATGACTTGAGCTAAGCGATTTTAAGTGAAAACGAGTAAAACGACATAATCGGTAAAAATACCTAATGGTCATAAGCACATGTTAGAGTGGGGATTTGATGTTGTCGTAGGTAAATAAATGATCAGCATGTCATAAAACATTAGAATTAGGGATGAAGTTTCATTTCCGAGCCTTGTGGCAAAAGTGTAAATATATAAAAGTTTAGGGGCAAAATTATATTTTTGCCAAAGTTAGAGTTAAGGATTGTTTTGATGAATGCGAATATTAAATAAGTTAAATTTGCTATTATAGATCAAGAAGAATGAAATTTGGGGTTAGACGGAGGAAAGAAAAAGGTTAAGGACTAAATCAAAATATTTGATCGTATTTTGTATCGAGGTAAGTTTGCGGTAAATAAATGTAATGTTTTGTTATTTATAATTGCTGATGTTATTTTTCAGCATCTATATATTTATTTTTTAAATTTATTCCTTGATGATTCAAGCAAGAATTGACGGAGAAATGATACTTAAAAGTCTCAGTTGAACCTTAGGAATGTGTAAGATACAAATGTCATGACATTAGGGTTTAAGGATACCAAGTAAGACCATGCCAAGGCATGGCATTGGTAAGTTTTACAAGGCAAGGAAATCATGTAAGACCATGTCAAGACATGGCATTCATAAACTACGATAAGGCAAAGATCCTATGTAAGACCATGCCAAGGCATGGCAATGGTGAGTTCATAAGGCAAGGATACCACAGAAGACCATGTCAAGACATGGCAATGGTAAGTTCAAAAAGGAAATGTAACACCTCAAACCCGGCCTAGACGTTATGACCGGATCTGATACGCCACATCGAAGCGTTCAAAACATTCCGTATTACTTAGTTGGAAAACTTAGTTGGTGTTGTAAAAGACACTTTTAAAAGTAGGTTAAAGTGAACGGAAGCTGTGCTCCAGGTAGGAAACCAGGAAGAAGAGGAGGTGAGTCCGTCGGACTGCTTAAGTACTAAGCTCCCTTCGGATCCAATCCTAGACATGCACACCGCCATTGCCACACTTTAACATCTCGTATAATTTTGATAAAACCGTTTGGTTGTGTCTACCTTAAGAAAGTGGTTAAGGTTGAAAACGTTTTCTTAGCGGAAGTCTTACTTGTGTTTGTGATATTTTGAAAACACTTTAACATTTTTGAAAACGCGTCCTAAAGCTAATCCATTCCGTTAATTACCATAGTTTAGTTTTATCATAATAGAATTAAATAATAAGAAAGCAACCCAAACCATAAAATAAAGATGTCGAAAATCCAGTTCACCAGAAGAAACGAATTTGCAGAAAACGTGTGGCCACTCTGAATCCCGCCCAGCTCCAAGTCCACCAACTAGGGCTCACCTGCAAGGATGGAAGAGGAAGGGGTGAGTTTGGGAAAATTCAGTGTATACAGAAGCCCATCCAAAGCCCAAATCAGCTCGAGCCCATAGGCCTAAGCCCTATTCAGATAACGATACACGAGAGAACGAAGCCCTTTTCGAATCACAAGAGCAAGGCCTTAGCCCTTTTAACAAAACAAGATGGCCCATAGGCCCGTTCAAGAACATATGTAACAATATCGATAATGAATGCAAGCCCAACTGGGAGACTACTCAACCCACCAACCGCTACACATTCCCCATACCAATTTCTACACTCCATGTGGGAATATCTCAACCCACCCAAATTTACACTCCACAGCTTGCGAGAACGCACTCAATTATCGATCGATTGAGGCAAAGCCTCTAGTACGTGGATGAACCACATTCAAGACTTCCTCCATCAATACCCCAATCCCATGCAATGATATTAATAAGTGCATATCATGTAAAATACAGATTAATCAATCATGCGCTTTAGCCAATTTAAACCCTAGGGGTATTTCGATAATTATGCTCTTTAGGGTAATTTCAGACTTACGCAACTATACACGTTATTCCAGTAATTCTTAACAATCTTATGCAATTTGATTCTCCCATCTAACCGACAAAGCTACTTTGCCCACCTCTTGCCCATATTGGTAGTAAGCCCATTGGGCCCGCTTTTGGCCCATCAAGGCCCTATTTCAAGCGTTGAAACGTCACACAAACTTACTTACCACTTTGCGGTGCTAGATCTAACAATTACTCTATGTCTTGAGAGCATTCGCATACTCACAAGCCTATGAAATGCCGGAATTTTGGCATTTCGGCATTTCGGCTTTTGCCAAATTGAGCTAAAGAAGGGTGTTCGGTACACACCTGATTCGCGATGACTGCTACCAAGATCCCTTTCGATGTCCTACAATTGATTAGCACAGTTCTTATTTACAAACCATAATCACTAAACCCTAAAACTTACTCATCCATGCTCAAACCATATCCCTAAAAGCCTTTGAAACCTTACCTTCTTTGCCAAAAACGGTAGCTAGCTCCGAATCCGATTGCTCCAACAACCCACGCCTTTAATCCAACACTTAAGAAGACACTAATCATTGATGAAAACATCGCTTAAAAACCTTTAGAGCCACATGTCCAATTCAATGACCTCTCTATATTTCGTGGATTTCGCTTTTCTTAACTTTGCAAAATAAGAACAGATCTGAGATGATAAGTACTTACCCCTTACTCCTACTTGATTTCCTCGCAATCCGGTGCAGATTTATCCTTAGAACAATGGTAAAACCCGAATCCAGGAGTTTGAAGAAGTTTCAGCTATAAGCCCCCAAATCTATGGTTTTTCGGCTTTTGTGTGATGAAGAAGATGATAATGTGGGGCTATAACAAGTAGAATTGCTGTCAGGCATCTAGGATTAAGAAAAGATAATTGTAAATTAATAAAAACAAAAGAACATAGGAGAACCTGGCTTTGAAGAAATTGGCACAAGCAGTGATCACAGGATTTCGGCTTTTATGGATTCGACAAAAGTATTGATGAATAGCAGGTATGATGAATAGTTTTGAAGAGAAAAAATAGAAGAAGAAGAATAGGGGAGGTGGTAGTTTCGGCTAGAGAGGAAAAAGAGAGGAAAAGAAAAACCCTTGGGTGCAAAAGTAGAAGAAAACGGCACCACTCAATACCCTAAGTGCTGAAATACTAACCTCATAACCCCCTGCCGATTTTTCCCTCTTCAATTCCCATAATTCGGCCAACTCTTAGCCTCATCCAAATCCCTTAAATCTCTCCCCTTATCCCTCCTTAATCCAAGCATTTAAACCGATCCAACTCTCCTCTAGCGAATCCACCGAACTCCAACACTTACCCTCCTGCACTTAAAAATAAATGCCTCTATTTGCCAACACAGGAATCGATCCCTTGCCTTCCCAAAGCTCCACACGCCACTTTTCTAGGAGCCTAGTGGCGTCACCCTTGCCACTTAACCAAGGCTCTTTTTGTGATGCAATTTCTCCAACAATATTCTTAAGGCCTACCTACTACACCCAGGGTTTGATCTACCTTAAATTTTTACTAGAGTCCAGGTTTGAACCCAAGACTTCTCCAACACTTCTCAGCACACTTAACCACTAAAACAAGCCTTCATTAACAAAATTTACATGCACAACAAAATATTAAAAGCCGCCTTCAACCGCTCCCATGCTCAAGGCCCAAAACTTCTAGGCCCAAATTTAGGGTGTTGCAGGAAAGGTACCCGTGTATCCTTAGTATTCCAAATGGTTCAACGAAAAATTCAAAGAGTGTACCAAAGGAAAGGTAAGATAAGTCCATGTTTGAAAGGTTCAGGTTATCTTGATAATTCATTTAGAATGTTGTTATTTATTTACATGCAAACTTACTAAGCTTTATGCTTACTCCCTTTCTTTTTTCTCTTTTTTTTATAGTATCGCAAAGCCAACTCAGAAAATCATAAGGACGTCGGAGATTGCCTCATAATATCAACGAGCTATCTCGGTATTTTGCGACTAGAAATACTTTAAGTTATGGCATGCATAGGGACTTGGCTATTTTGTGTGTATGTCCTTATGATATGTTAAAGAATGGCATGTGAATACTTGGTAATGATTAGCTTATGATATAGGTAAATAAGAACATGTTTTGGTATTATGTATGCCTAAATGAGGTTTGATGCAAAGAAATTATGAGGGAGTAAGAGTTGGCCATGGAAGAGTTAGGAAACAGCAGCAGTTATGTGGTTTAAATGTTTGTAAGACTAGTTCAGAGTGACTTCGTGATCCTCTGTTCCAACTTTGAAAAATCACTAGAAATTGTAAAACAATAATTATAAGTCATAGTTTATTTTCATTAGAAACAAACAAAAACGTTATCTGAATTCTGTATAATGAGATAATCGATTTTTAGTGAAGAGAGGTTAGGTCCGCTAAACTGCGAAATAAGGGAAACTTTAATGAATAAACTGTACTAATTGGCCAAACCAAAAATTCTGAAAATATTATGGTTAGAAGATATATGAGTCTAGTTTTAGGAAAAATTTATGGATTTAAATTTTTAGTTTCATAACTCGAGTTATAATTAATTTAGTGACTGTTACGTAGATGGACAGTTTTATTATGAATAGTGAAATAAATTGTTTTGATTTGTGTAAGTAATCGGAAAATTTTTAATGTTCCCAATTTGGTCCCGAACCCTTCCAATTGCATGCATTAGGGCTTTGAGAGCCCTTTTTAGGGATTTACTGGATGAATGTGAGCAAATTAATTTTTTTTAAAAGTAATTTTTTATGCCCAAATAAGTAATATAAGTCTGGTAACGCCTCGTGCTCGACTTCGACGACGGTCTCCAGTAAGGGGTGTTACATTTATTGGTATCAGAGCAAGAGTTTTGTCAGTTCTCAGAATATTCAGTATGAGTAAGAGTCTAGCTATACATGCCATACTTATATTTTGATAGTGTGATGACTCCTAAAGATTTTAAAATATTTTTCTTTTATAGTTATGGATCCCGAACGAGTTGGTGCAGATCATTTAGAAAGTAATGCGCTCGCTCCCACAGAAGGGACGATGCCACCAAATAGTAGTGAAAGGCATATTACAGTTAGTCGGGGAGGAGGGGCTCGAGAAGCCTACTTTCAAGCAATGAATGAATGGATTACCGAGTTCATTCGTACGAATCTGGCCGTTAGACCTCTACCCCCTCATGATCCTCAGACTACACATGTAGCTTTCCCAGTCACAGATACATTCAGAAGAGAGAAGCCGCCAGTTGATAAAATTAGAAAACAAGGGGACGAAGAGTTTCGAGCTACTAAAGATGACGAGGTAGAGAAAGCTGAATTTTGGCTTGAGAATACTATCAGGGTCTTTAATGAGTTATCCTGTTGCATGAAGTGTGTTGTATCACTTTTACGAGACTCAGCCTAACATTGGTGGAAGACACTTGTGTCAGTAGTACCAAAAGATAGGGTTACTTGGGATTTCTTTCAGGAGGAGTTCTGTAAGAAATACATTAGTCAGATGTTCATCGACCAAAAAAGAAAAGAATTCCTTGAACTAAAGTAGGGTAAGATGACAGTGATTGAATATGAACGTGAATTTGTCAGACTCAGTATTTATGCTTGAGAGTGTGTGTCTACTGAAGCTATTATGTGCAAGAGATTTGAAGATGGGCTCAATGACGATATTCGACTATCAGTCGGTGTTTTAGAAATACAAGACATGAAGAAAAGACAGATGAGCAAGTCGTTTCAGTCTACATCCAAGAGGCCTAGAGAGTTCTCTACCAGATCTAATTTTTCAGCAGGGTATTCTAACCGAAACAGAGGTAGAAGATTTATGGGTCAGAAAGCTCAGACCACTTCAATTGCAAGTGTTGGTAGTATTCAGCCTGATAGACCCGAGTGTCCTCAATGTGGTCGACGTCATCCAGGTCAAAATCGAGCAATTGAGACTGATTATTTCTGATGTAGTGCATCGAATCATTTCATTCGAGAGTGTCCTGAGATGGTTAAAAGAGAAGTAATACTAAGTGTAAAATCAGGCAATGCCTCCGTTAGAGGCAGACCTCAGAGAAGTTCGGGAACAGGGGCAGGTAGAAATGCATCTAGAGATTTAGCAACGAGACCAGATGTTAGAGCACTTGCAAGGACCTATGCCAACCGTGCTCGTGAAGAGGCATCCTCCCCCGATGTAATTAAGGGTACATTTTTTCCTCATGATGTTAATGTTATTACTTTAATTGAACGGGGTTTGACCCTTTCCTATGTTTGCATGAAATTGATGCCTAGTATGAACATGTCCATAGAGTCTACAAAATTTTTGATTAAAGTATCGAATCCATTAGGTCAGTATGTATTAGCAGACAAAGTATGTAAAAATTTCCCTTTGTTGATTAGAGGTTACTGTTTTCTGGCTAATCTCATGATATTGCCATTTGATGAGTTTGATGTGATTCTTAGTATGGATTGGTTGACTTTGCATGACGTGATAGTGAATTGTGGAAATAAATTCATCAAGTTGAAATGCAAAAATAAAGAAATTCTTCGGGTTAATTCAGATGAGTCAGATAATTCAATTGCCATGATTTCTGTTATGTCTGCTCAGAAATGCTTGAGAAAACGATATGAAGCTTATCTTGCTTTTGTGTTGAATACTAAAGATCTAGAATTGAAAATTGAATCAGTGCCTGTGGTATGTGAGTTTCCTGATGTGTTTCCAGAAGAACTACCAGGTTTGACTCCTATTAGAGAAGTTGAGTTTGGTATTGAATTGGTTCTGGGTACAACACTCATTTCTATTGCTCCTTATAGAATGGCTCCAATGGAATTGAGAGAATTGAAAGCTCAGTTGCAGGAACTAACAGAGAAAGGCTTTGCAAGACACCTAGTTGTTCACCATGGAGTGCACCAGTGCTCTTTGTGAAAAATAAAGATTGTTCGATGAGATTGTGCATAGATTATCAACAGCTTAACATGGTGACTATTAAGAACAAGTATCCACTGCCTAGAATTGATGATTTTTTGATCAATTGAAGGGAGCTATTGTGTTCTCCATTATAAATTTTAGATCCGGATATTATCAGTTGTGAGTTAAAGAGTCAGATGTTCTGAAGACTGCTTTCCGGACTAGGTATGGCCATTATGAGTTTATTGTGATGCCATTTGGATTGACTAATGCTCCTGCATTTTCATGGACTTAATGAATCGAATTTTCAAATGTTACTTGGATAAATTTGCAGTTGTGTTCATTGATGATATCTTGATTTATTCTCATGAAAAGACTGAGCATTCAGAGCATTTGAGAACGATTTTACAGATGAAAAGACTGAGCATTCAGAGCATTTGAGAACAGTTTTACAGACTTTGAGAGATAATTAGCTTTATGCCAAGTTTAGCAAAAGTGAGTTCTGGTTACGGGAAGTTGGTTTTCTTGGACATATAGTCACAGGTGAAGGTATTAGAGTTGATCCGAGCAAGATTTCAGCCATTATTGATTGGAAGCCTTCCAGGAATGTATTCGAGGTCAGAAGTTTTCTTGGTCTTGCCGGTTATCATAGACGATTTGTAGAAGGATTTTCCATGATAGCTACTCCATTGACAAGATTGCTATAAAAATATTTCAAGTTTGAATGGACTGAAAAGTGTCAGCAGAGTTTTGACAAGTTAAAGGCATTGTTGACTGAAGCTCTTATCTTAGTACAACCAGAACCGGGTAAAGATTTTGTGATTTACAGTAATGCGTCTTTGAATGGACTAGGTTGTGTACTTATGCAGGAAGGAAAAGTAATTGCTTATGCCTCTATATAGCGAAAGCCACATGAGAAAAATTATCCGATACATGATTTAGAACTAGCTGCCATTCTATTTGCGTTGAAAATCTGGAGACATCACTTGTATGGTGAGAATGCTAAATATTTACTTATCATAAAAGTTTTGAAATACTTGATGACTCAGAAAGATTTGAACTTAAGGCAAAGAAGATAGCTAGAGTTGATTAAAGATTATGAACTAGTGATCGATTATCACCTAGGTAAGGTAAACGTAGTTGCTGATGCTTTAAGTAGAAAATCTTTATTTGCATTAAGAGCTTTGAACACTAGTTTAACCTTATAAAATGATGGTTCTATCTTAGCCAAATTATGAGCTAAGCCAATGTTTCTTGAAGAAATTTGTGATGTTCAGAAAGATAATAGTGAGTTGCAAGCCAAAAGAGCTCAGTGTGAGTCAGGTATAGAGTCAGATTTTCAAATCAGTTCTGGCGGTTGTTTAATGTTCAGAAATTGGATATGTGTACCAAAGAATGATGAGCTTATTCGAAAGATTTTAGAGGAAGCACATAGTAGTTCTTTGTCTATTCATCTAGGTAGTACAAAGATGTAGAATGATTTGAAGAAAATGTATTGGTGAGTAGGAATGAAGAGAGATAACTTAGAGTTTGTTTCTAGATGCTTGATCTGTCAGCAGGTAAAAGCCAAACATCAGGTACCTTCAAGTTTATTGCAGCTTGTGTTAGTTCTTGAGTGGAAATGGGATCGAGTTGCCAGGGATTTTGTGATAGGATTGTCGTTGACACCAAGAAAGAAAGATGCAGTATGGGTTGTGATTAATAAGCTAATGAAGTTAGCTCATTTTATTCTAGTTTGTATGGACTATTCACTTGACAAGTTGGCCGAGTTATATATTTCAGAGATAGTCAGACTACATGGAGTACTGTTATTGATTATTTAAGATAGAGAGCTGAGATTCACTTCGAGATTTTGGAAGAAGTTACAGGAAGCTTTCGGCACAAAATTGAGTTTTAGTACAACTTTCCATCTTTAGATCGATGGTCAGTTAGAGAGAAAGTTATTTAGATACTTGAGGATATGCTCAGATATTGTCTTAGAATTTCAAGATAGTTGGGAGAAATATTTTTCGTTGGTTAAGTTTGCTTATAATAATAGTTACCAGTCGAGTTTGAAAATGGCACCTTATGAAGCTTTGTATGGATGTAAATGTCGCACACCTTTGTATTGGACAGAGCTTAAAGAAAATCAGATTTACGGGGTTGATTTAGTTAAAGAAACTGAAGAGAAAGTGAAAGTTATCAGAGATTGCTTGAAAGCAGCTTCAGAAAGACAGAAGTTTTATAAAGACTTGAAAAGAAAAGAGATTGAGTATCAAGTTGGTGACAAAGTGTTCTTGAAAGTATCCCGTGGAAGAAAGTCTTTAGATTTGGCAAGAAAGGAAAACTAAGTCCACGTTTTGTTGGACCATTTGAGGTGACTGAAAGAGTTGGACCATTAGCATATCAGTTAACTTTGCCGTCAGAGTTAGAGAAGATTCATGATGTGTTCCATGTGTCCATGTTACGTTGTTACCGTTCTGATCCGTCATATGTGATTTCACAGACAAAGGTTGAGATTCAGAAAGATATGACTTATGGTGAAGAACCGGTAAAGATTTTAGCTCGAGAGGTCAAGCAAATAAGGAACAAAAGTATTGTGCTTGTGAAAGTATTATGGAATAGGCATGTGGTAGACGAGGCTACATGGGAGCCTGAGGAGGTTATGAGAAAACAGTATCTAAATCTTTTCACAGGTAAGATTTTCAAGGACGAAAATCCCTAAAGGAGGGAGAAATATAAAGTCCTAAAATAGTGCTTAAATAGAACAATGGTTACGAAACCATGAATCTAAGATAGAAAAGTTTATTTCGATTAATTTTTATAATTTACCGAGTGATTAAATGCATGTATTAGAGTATCGATGGAAAATTTTATAGATAGCATGCTTAATTTGCCTACTAGGGCCTAATTGCAAAAGTTGATAAATTTGAGTTTTAGATGCTAAAGGATTAAATTGAAGAGTATAATTGAAGTAGAGGTCCTTAAATGGTAATTAGACTATTAGGTTTTCTTGGACAAAAATGGCCATACATAGATAAAAATAACTAATGTTTTAATGAAGGGTATTTGAATCATTTAGAAATTAAAAGATTAAAAAAGGGAAAAAGACGGCAAAATGTGCCCATCTTCTTTATTAGGCCAAAATTTCAAGGGTTCTTCATAGCTAGGGTTTTGTCAAGCTTCCAAGCATCATAGTAAGTGATTCGAAGCCTCGTTTTTAATGTACTTTACGTTTTGAAGTCCCGGTAACTTGATTTAGCTTATTCTAGCAATAATTTAACCTAGGGTTCATATTTGAAAAAATACCCATTAGTGAAATGTGTTTATTTTGATGTTTTATGGTAGAATATGAAGCTTGAAATTATGTTAAACGACTTGAGCTAAGTGATTTTAAGCGAAAACGAGTAAAACGACATAATCAGTAAAAATACCTAATGATCATAAGCACATGTTAAAGTGGGAATTTGATATTGCCATAGGTAAATAAGTGATCTTCATGTCATAAAACATAAGAATTAGGGATGAAGTTTCATTTTCGAGCCTTGGGGAAAAAGTGTAAATATGCAAAAGTTTAGGGGCAAAATTGTAATTTTTCCAAAGTTAGAGTTAAGGACTGTTTTGATAAATGTGAATATTAAATAAGTTAAATTTTCTATTATAGATCAAGAAGAATGAAATTCGGGGTTAGACCGAGGAATGAAAAAGGTTAAAGAAAATCAAAATATTTGATCGTATTTTGTTTCGAGGTAAGTTTGCTGTAAATAAATGCAATGTTTTATTATTTATAATTTATGATGTTATTTTTCAGCATCTATATATTTATTTTGTAAATTTATTCCTTGATGATTCAAGCAAGAATTGACAGAGTAATGATACTTAAAAGTCCCAGTTGAACGTTAGGAATGTGTAGGATACAAATGTCATGACATTAGGGTTTAAGGATACCAAGTAAGACCATGCCAAGGCATGGCATTGGTAAGTTTTACAAGGCAAGGAAATCATGTAAGACCATGTCAAGACATGGCATTGATAAACTACTATAAGGCAAAAATCCCATGTAAGACCATGCCAAGGCATTGCAATGGTGAGTTCATAAGGCAAGGATACCACGTAAGACCATGTCAAGACATGGAAATGGTAAGTTTGAAAGGGAAAGGTACCTGTGTAACCTTAGTATTCCAAATGGTTCAACGGAAAATTAAAAGAGTGTACCAAAGGGAAGGTAAGATAAGTCCATGTTCGAAAGGTTCAGGTTATCTTGATAATTCATTTAGAATGTTGTTATTTATTTACATGCAAACTTACTAAGCTTTATGTTTACTCCCTTTTTTTTTCTCTCTTTTTTTTATAGTATCGCAAAGCCAACTCATAAAATCATAAGGACATCGGAGATCGCCTCACACTATCAACGAGCTAACTCGGTATTTTGTGACTAGAAATACTTTAAGTTATGGCATGTATAGGGACTTGGCTATTTTGTGTGTATGTCCTTATGATATGATTAAAGAATGACATGTGAATACTTGGTCATGATTAGCTTATGATATAGCTAAATAAGAACATGTTTTGGTATTATGTATGCCTAAATGATGTTTGATGCAAAGAAATTATGGAGAAAGAGTTGGCCATGGAACAGTTTGGAAGCAGCAGCAGTGATGTGGTTTTGAAAAATCAATAAAAATTGTAGAAATTTAAATAAATGGTGAATGAGATATAGAATTAAAGGTAATTGAGTCTATTTTCATAGGAAAGAAACAGAGCAAGCAAAGGAAGTCTATATTCTGAGATATTTAAATATTTGTAAGACTGGTTCAGAGTGACTTCGTGATATTTCATTTAAAAGTTGGAAAATCACTAGAAATTGTAAAAAAATAATTATAAGTCATAGTTTATATGTATAGATTCCTTAGTGAGTCTATTTTCAATAGAATCAAATAGAAACATTATCTAAATTCTTCATAATGAGATAACCAATTTTTAGTGAAGAGAGGTCAGGTCCACTGAACTGCAAAACAGGGGAACCTTTAATGAATAAACTATACTAATTGGCCAAACCAAAAATTCCGGAAATATTATGGTAAGAAGATACATGAGTCTAGTTTTAGGGAAAATTTACGAATTTTAAATTTTTAGTTTCGTAACTCAAGCTATAATTAGTTTAGAGACTGTTACGCAGATGGACAGTTTTATTATGAATAGTGAAATAAATTGTTTTGATTTGTGTAAGTAATTGAAAAATTTTTAATGTTCCCGGTTTGGTCCCAAACCGTTCTAATTGCACGTTTTAGGGCCTCGAGGGTCCTTTTTATGGATTTATTGGATGAATGTGAGCAAATTAAATTTTTTTAAAAGTAAAATTTTTTTATGCCCCGAACAGGTAAGATAAGTGTGGTAACGCCTCGTGCTCGACTCCGGCGACGGTCTCGGGTAAAGGTGTTACAGTCTTATGTGTAAATCATAAGTTGATGCCAACATCTTAGGTGTGGTCTTACACGAAAACACATATCGGATCCTATGTCATGACATATGTATCCTAACTATTCCTATGGTTCGTACGGGGCTTTTCGGACGTTATCACATTATCGAAACTTTCTCAGATTTCACATGTTCAACTTTCATATCCATTCATCACAATTCAAATATCATCTAAGCAATTGATAATTCAATTCAAACACATTTATTTGCATATTGACTTACCTCGTACAAATTCGAACGAACGGAATCGATTACTCGACGACTTTTGACTTTCGATTTTTGATTTCCCTGATCTAATCTCATTTTCTTTGGTTCTTGATCTATACATATTCTAATTTAACTCTTTTATCCAATAATTTATTTAATTCAATCTATATACACTTATTTAGGGCATTTTACAAATTAGCCCTCCCATTTTCACATTTTAGCACTTTAGTCCTTAATTCATAAAATCACAAAATACACAAAATTTCCTTATACATACTGTGACAGCCCTAATTTGACCCTAGTCAGAAAGTGGTTTCGGGACCACAAAACTGAGTTATAGAAATAATTAACCGTTATATTTTATGCTTATTATATGTGTAAATGCATTTGTGAAAGTCTCATGCTTTGATTTTGTCATTTGTATGTGAAATTTTAATAAGGGACTTATGTGAGACATTTGTGAAAAGTAATAGGTAAATTTTAAAGTGATCTATTAATACATAATGTCAAAAAGGTGGACTTGCATGTCAATTACTCATTTTTTTGGTTAGTGGTCGGCCATGATATGATTAATATATATATTATGTAATTTTTATAATAACAATTTAATTCACAAAATGAAATAATGAATAAAGAATAATATCATGGGGTTAGTGGGAGGAGAAACCAAAGTAGGTTCATTTTGCCCTCCATTGCCATAGCTTGAAGCAAGGAAGAAGAAAGGATTTTTGTTTGATTGTTCGGCTTAGATGATGGTTAGAATGAGCTCAAGAGCAAAAAGGGTCAAAATCAGATAAGGGAAAAGAGAAAGCAATCGAGTAGTCTATCCATAACCGTTCAAATATATCCGAGGTAAGTCTTTGAGTAATGGAACTTAGCTTATGATTTGATAAAATCATGATATATAAGGATAATATATAAATTGTGACCTAATGTTTCTACTTGAATTAAGTAGTGAGATAAGTAATTTGTACATATGACTTGTATCCGAATGGTTATAGAAATCATGTCGGATAGTGAAACGAAATCGGGTTCTTTGTATGTGGCTATTGAGCCGAAAGTGAAATTATTGATAAGCATGTTGTGCTTGTGTTCTAGCAAGGTAAATGAAATGCTAATGTATTATGATATATATATGTGAACGATAATTGAGGATTTTAACCGGGCTAAGACCCGCAGGCCTTGTGTGAGATATATATCCGGGCTAATTCCTAAAGGCGTTTGTGCTGGTGTTATATTCAGGTTAAGTCCCGAAGGCATTCGTGCCGGTGTTATATCCGAGCTAAGTCCCGAAGGCATTCGTGCTGGTGTTATATCTGGGTAAGTCCCGAAGGCATTCGTGCTGGTGTTATATCTGGGCTAAGTCCCGAAGGCTTTGTGCTGGTATTATATCCGGGCTTAAAGTCTCGCATGCTTTGTGGTGGTGATTGAATTTGGGTTTTAAACCTAGCAGACTTAATGCTGATGATTGGAGTAAGATTTTGATTTCGAATGTTCATAGTAAACTACCATTAAATGTGTTCAATACATTAAGTTGGTCAAGTATGTATAATATACTTTTATATGTTAGATTGATCAGAATTGAATCATGAATGCAAAATGAGAAGTATATGTAAAAATCTCATATGTGTATGTGTGTATTCGGTTATGGTGAAAGGTTATATGAGATTGATTTGGTGATATACATGCTAAATAATATGAATGCAAGAATGGGTAATAAATCTGCTTGGGACAGCAGCAGTAATGTGAATTCAGAAAATCACCATAAATTGTGAGAGTTGAGTTAGAAGCTGAATAAATTATTTCATGAAATATTAATGAGTCTAGTTTCTTATAAAAGAAACCGTGTGAGCAAAAGAATTGCCAATAACGTGGAATAGAGTCAAAATGACTTCGAGGTCCCCTATTCTGTTTTCAGAAAATCATTATAAATGGTACAAAAATGGTTATAAGATAAAATTTATATTATTAGACTCCTTAATGAGTCTAGTTTCAAATGAAATAAACTATAACATATTTCAAATTCTGTATAATGAGAAATTTGATTCGTAGTGAAAAGTGGTCAGAATAGTCAAACAGTGAAACAGGGGAAACTTCAATAAAAATCTGGTATTGATTAGTCAAACCAAAAATTCTGAAAAGTTTATGGATGGAAGATATATGAGTCTATTTTTAGGGAAAATTAATAGAACTTGATTTGGAGTTTCTTATCTCCAGTTATAAATAATTTAGTGACTGTTGCTCAGGAAGACAACTTGTAGCAAATTTGTGATTTTGTTGCAAAAATGGTTAAAACTTGTTAATGACATGCTTTTCGAGTTCTTATGATCTTATTTGTGATTTCAATATTTGGTTTAAATTGAGTTCAGATTCAAGTGAGGTGAATTTGCTAAATATGCATTATGTTCATGGATACTTGGCCAAAATGGCAATTATCTAGGAATGATTTCTTGAAAATTTGAAATAATCGATCTATAAATAAATTAATTTTTTGCATTGCTTAAAACTTACTAAGCATTGAAGCTTACTCCATGTTCTCTTTTCCATTTCTTATAGGTTTATACTTTAGCTCGAGTTGGAAGGGCCGGAGATATCATCACACTATCGAGTCATTATGTAAGTTGAGAAGATTGTATATCATCATGGTTTAAGGTATGTATAGGATAGACTATAGGTAGAATGATATTTCGACTTTGTATACATTATAGCCATGTGAAGATGGCTTGCTCATTTTGTTTAGAGAAGCCTTATAATTTAACTAATGTGGTGAAATGTTTTAGTTATAACTTGACAGCAGTTAATTTGTTATTAGATATTCGGTTATGTTTTGATAGTGAGTCATTTTGGAAATTTATAAGAGCTCTTATGGAAAATCAATGAGACATGTTTGCATTGTTGATTATTTACGTCTGGTAAGTATCTTTGACCTTATAGAAGTTTTGTTCAGTCAAGTAATACCTCATAACCTTATTCCGGCAACAGATACGGGCTAAGAGTGTTACACATACGCTTAGCCAAAATTTCATATAGTTCATACAAGTCCACATATTTCATTTATTTCACATTTTAGTCCCTCAAAATCTCATTTTTACAATTTAGCCCAAATTACTCAAATTCATCAAAAATTCAAAGACAAAACATATTAACTCAACATCAAGCTTCCATATGCTATCATCAAACTTCATAGAACTCATAATTTCATCAATGGCATAACTCAAAATCATAAAAAAAAATCAAAAATTGAGGCATGGGCTTAGTAAAACAGAAAGCAGCGATCACAAAAACAAAGAAATTATCAAAAACCGATCAAAAACACATACCTTAATTCAATCTCAAAGTGTCGAAACCCTAGAACTCTTTTTCTTTCTCTTTTCTTTGTATTTTCAGTTGATGAAGATGATTATGAAGCCATATTTCATTTTGTTTTATTAAATTATAACTTATTAATCCAATTACCAAATTAACCTTACTTAAAACATTAGAACATCACATATATTAAGTCCATAACCGTCCACCAACCTTAATAGTGGCCTAATTTCATTTTAAGGACTTTACAATTAATAAACCATAGCAAATAAGTACTTAATCAAGGAGAAGGTCACTTTTGCATTTTACGCGGTTAGATCCTTTTTATCAAGTCGGACACACAAACGATAAAATTTTCACACGAAATTTTCACAGACATCAATTCACATATTATAAGCATAGAAAATAATATTAAAATATTTTTTGACTTGGATTTGTGGTCCTAAAACTACTATTCTGACTAGGGTCTAAACCGAGCTATTACAAGACACGTTCGTGTCACAAGCCGTGTGGACATTCGAAATGGGAGAACATGGCCATGTCCCAGCCCGTGTCCTACCCCGTGTAACTCTCTGACTTGGGTCACAAGGTCAACACACACGCCCTTATGGCTAGCCCGTGTGCCCTAGATATGGCCACGCAAGCCGGTGTGCCAGGCCGTGTGCTAGGCCGTGCCAAACCTGTAGGGTATACTGACTTATACCACACGGCCAAGTCACATGCCCATGTGTGAGGTCGTGTGGAGCATACTGACTTGATTTAAATTTCAACACCAGGGGACACACAGCCGTGTACTTGACCGTGTGTCACACACGGATGAGACACACGTCCGTGTCTTTGCCCGTGTGGACAAAAATAGGCTATTTACTAAGTCATTTTTCCCCCCCATTTGGTACACACCTTCACCTACACATATGGCACAAAAACAAAGCAAAATAGGCAATCTAAAACAACCAAAACAAACATAATTCCTACCATTTCATCTAAGCATTTCTTAGCCTAAACCTCAATCACAAACATCATCAATTCATCAACCATTTCGAAGTAACATTAAACCCATCACAAAATGGCATTAGCACATCTAAAATATAAATTTACCTAACATACATCATTTTGTTCCAATTCACAAGCATGATACTAATTCCATAAACATCATAATATAAGTCATAAGCACACTTATATATACATAACCAAACTAGCCAAATTAAGCCAAGTCTCACAACTATATAGACAAACCAAAACATAATCATTCACAAGCCATCTTAAATGGAAAAACTCACCACCAAAACATAACCAACATGACCAATATCCTATACATGTCATATGACCAAACCATAAGCTCAAAAGTACCAAAGTGATGGTTGGATAGTGTGACGTAGTCCCTGATGATCCCCGAATTCGAGCTAGCTTTGAAATCACTAGAAAACATGGGAAAAATAAACAAGGCAAGCTTTATAACTTAGTAAGCTCGTATGAAATAAACTCAACTAGTCATAAATACACAATTCAACAATTTGAACTTGTTAATTCATAATTCATAAATACTAACAAACCTTTCGCATGCTTAATCATATACTTATATGCAAACTTTATAACTTCTTCAATTTAAGGCTCGTATGATTCATATACATACCTAAACCAATTCGTAACAAACTCATACTCAAACGGAAAAATTTTGAGTACTTAAATTCTCGCACACTAAGTGCCAATACATAGCTGAAGCTATTACAATCTCACACACTAAGTGCCATATATAGCCAAAGCTATCTGGAATCGCACACTAAGTGCCATACATAGACAACGCTATCTTGAATCGCACAATATGTGACAACCCTATTTTAACCCTAGTCAGAAAGTGGTTTTGGGACCACGAAATCGAGTCACGAAAATAATTGCATGTTATATTATATGTTTATTATTTGTGAAATATCATATGTGAAAATATCGTGTTTTGATTTTTTTATTTGGATGTGGAATTAGTTAAAAAGGATGTGTTTAAGAAACCTTGAAAATGGGATAGGCAAATGTGTAGTGACCAAACATTTTATGTCTTAATATTATGGGGGACTTGCATGTCAAATAGACCAACTTTATATGTAAATGGCCGGTCAACATGCATGTAATCATGTGTTCTATTGTTTTTTTTTATTTTATTTATTTTAAGTGGTGGGAATTATATATATAGTTAATATAGAAATAAGCATTCTATTATAAAATGACTTTTATATTGGGAAATAATAAATTTATAATAGTAAGTGGTGATAAAAACAAAGTTCCATCATCCTGTCTTTCATTTTGCCGAAACCATAAAGAAAAGAAAAGAAAAAGGGGGCTAAGACATTCGGCTATGGTGAATGTATAGATTAAGGTATGATATCATGTAATTCTTTTGGAATTTTGTGAAGTTGAGTTTGTTTTGATGCTTATAACGTGACCCATGAGTTAATTTTTGAGTTTTGGTATATGAAACATTCGGTTATGTTCTTATATGTTAAATTGATGGTGTTTTGTAGTATGTGATTAGAAATGGCTATAGATGAGTATGAACTAAGTACAAAAATTCTATAAACGATTAAAATAGACAAAAATCTTATTCGACTATTGTAGAGTAAGGTGAAGTTATGTTTAGCTTTTATTTTAACTTAATTGTTAGTAAGTGTTTATATATATACAGAATGTGGACTTGAATTGGGAGGTTGATAATTGATTGTTATTGAATTATATATATACATTTATATTCGGTCATGGAGGACTTGAAATGAAATTAATTATTATTTTAGTTAAATAATAAGATTAACATGGACAAACTCAATTACGTAAATTTTAAAGTTTTAGATTTAATTGAGAGAATGGAAATATTCTAGGAAGTATTCGGTTAAGGTATGGGAAATGAAATGTGGGGTAGGTCAGTTTGTGTCATTGCCAAATGCACTTGATATTAAAACATTGTTTAGTAAATGTAATTGACATGAAAGGAATTTAGTTGTCATGTATGTGATAGTGGTAAGAGAAAGTAAATTTTGCTTTACTAAAATTAGATGAATGTTACATTGTTAATATGAAAATGTTATGACAAACTAGTTGAATTTAAGAACTAGGTGCAATCATTTATGTTATGTGTATAATTCATCAATGATGAAAGTGTCGTATGATATATGTATTTAAAATAAATAGAATTTGAGTTATGATGAATTGATAAGAAAATTTAAATAGTTTAATTGTTTAAATTAAGCTCAAAATAAAAAAGGACCAAGTACGGATAAGGAGAAAGTGAAGGTCGTTGGGTAGCCGATCGGAGTAGTTCGTTCGACAATAAAGTAAGTCCTAGGCAATTATAACTTAGATTATTATGTATGCCTAGAGTACATATAGCTTATGAAATGTAAATTTTTCTATGTGAAGAAAGGTTGAATTGATAATGTATTATTGAGCTGATGGCATTGAATAAATGTACTTTGAGTATGAATATATGCTCTATGTGTGTAAGATTAGTAACCGAGCACTATGTGTGCGAGATCAGGTGTAAGGCACTATGTGTGCGAAATTATTAACCGAGCACTCTGTGTGCGAGATCGGGTGTAAGGCACTGTGTGTGTGCAAAATTATTTAGGGAATATGATTTTAGCATGGTGTGAGATAAGAATTTGGTTTCTATCATAGGTAATTAAGAAGATGAAATGTGTATGGAATATATATTTATGTATGTGTATATGTCTAAAGATTATGATATAAAGTCTTGGAAGAAGAAATAGGAGTATGGGGTTATATGCTAATCATGAATGAACAAGGTAGAAAAATTAGATTTAAATGAAGTTCGGTTGTTAATTATTTATTAAATTGCTTATGTTTTACTGAGTATTATCTCATTTGAAATTGTTGTTTATCTTTATTTAGATTTTGGATCCGTTGTGCGCTCGGAACTACTACCGAAGTCATCACACTTATCGTCAACTTTTTGGTATCTTTAAAGAAGCTTTAAGTTTTAAATTTGGCATGTATAGGATAGACAAAACTAATAAAGTGAGTTTTGTATTTTTGAGTAATGTAATTATCTTTTTGATAAGCCATACGAAAATGGCACACAATCTAGTTTTGTGACTTTAAAATGTTAAATATTTTGATAACTAGCATGCGTAATATGAATGAATAGTATCTACTTTTTGTATATAAACATTGTGTTTAAATTATTGTGTATTTAGATTCGGTTTCATATGACTTATTGACGAGATACAAAGAAATTTTAGGTATAATTATAATAGTCATGAAATGTTTACATATTGATGCTTGAAAAATGGTTTAAGTTGATGTGGTTAGATATGTATAACTTGATATGAGAAAAGATGTATATTTTTGGTCTCGTTTAATGCATGTTTAGGTGTATATAAATATATATATATATTATGCCGTGTGGTTGTTTTAGTTTAGAGTAATATGCATAATATGTAA
This sequence comes from Gossypium arboreum, assembly GCF_025698485.1. NCBI lineage: Eukaryota > Viridiplantae > Streptophyta > Magnoliopsida > Malvales > Malvaceae > Gossypium > Gossypium arboreum. The sequence continues at coordinate 24,927,352 of NC_069076.1, read as the reverse complement.
TTTATCTAATCATGAAATGGTATATTTTATCACATGCATAAGTTTTTAATTTTTGTTAATTGCTAATACATGTTTGATTATGTCTAAGTTTTAAAAGATAAGTTTTGTTATGGGATTGAGTTACGAAGTATGAAATGTAAGAAATATTATTTTGAGTTGTGATATGTTAGAAAATGCCTCGTAACCCCATTCCGGCGACGGATACGGGTTAGGGGTGTTACATTTAATTGGTATCAAAGCTACGGTTTAATCGATTCTAGGACTACCGTAGCACGTGTGAGTCTAACTATACATACCAAAATGCTAGTATATGATAGTGTGATGACTTCTGATGGTTGAAATTGTGGTTTTGATTAGTAAATGGAATCCCCTCCGGAGAGAGCATTAGTGGATGATGTTGAAAGTGTAGCGCCTGCTCCCGCGCAAGGGACAGCGCCTGCTCCCGCGCAAGGGACAGCGCCTGTTGAACCTCAACCATCTGTGAGTAATCAAGATAATGGGGCTAAACAAGCCTTCTTTACCATGATAAATGAGTGGGTTGCACAATATGCTCGAACAAACCCGACTGCTCAACAATTTCTGAATTTAAATAACCCTCCTCCGGTACTTATAATACCAGCAGCTACTGATCCCTTGAGTCTGAGTAAACCTCCTGTTGATTTGATAAGGAAGCGCGGGGCCGAGGAATTTCGAGCCACAGCTACTGATGACGCTGAAAGGGCTGAGTTTTGGCTTGATAATACTATCCGCGTTTTCGATGAGCTATCTTACACACCTGATGAGTGTCTAAAGTGTGCAATATCCTTATTACGAGATTCAACCTACTATTGGTGGAGAACCCTGATTTCGATTGTTCCAAAGGAACGAGTTACTTGGGACTTCTTTCAGACGGAGTTTCGTAAGAAGTATATTAGTCAACGATTCATCGATCAAAAACGCAAAGAATTTTTAGAGTTAAACAAGGCCATTTGACGGTATCCGAATATGAACGTGAGTTTGTAAGACTCAGTCGTTATGCCCGGGAGTGTGTAGCTGATGAAATTGCCATGTGTAAAAGATTTGAAGAGGGGTTGAATGAAGATTTAAAGCTACTAGTGGGTATTCTAGAAATAAAGGAATTCGTAACACTGGTTGAACGAGCTTGCAAGGCTGAAGAGCTTGGAAAGGAGAAAAAGAAAGCTGAATATGAAGCTAGGGACTTTCGTAAAAGATCGGCGAGTAAAAATTCTTTTTCGGCTGCAAAGAAGTTCAGAGATGATACTAACAGATCAAGGACGACAGCAGGAATTTCTATTAAGCAACAACCATCAACGGACTCTCGAGCTACTTCAGTTGCTAATGTGGGCAACAATCGGCAAGAAAAACCTGGATGTCCACAGTGTGGAAGGTTGGGGTAAGTCTATTAATAGAGCCTGCTATAGATGCGGTTTACTAGATCATTTCGTTCGAGATTGCACGGAACCTGATGAGAAAAATAAGGTGCAAGGTGCGAGATCTAGTGGTACAACAATTAGAGGTAGACCACCGAGAAATACTGGAGGCAGGGGTGGAAGTCAGAGAGGGACTTCCGATACGGCTGTTCAAGCAGAGACTCGTGCTCCTGCTAGAGCATATGCCATTCATGCACGAGAGGAGGCATCTTCCCCTGATGTTATCACTGGTACATTCACTCTCTATAGTACTAGTGTACTTGCTTTAACTGATCCTGGTTCGACTCATTCTTACGTATGTGAAACATTAGCGTCCAGTAAGACTCTACCTGTTGAGTCTACTAAATTTGTGATACAAGTATCAAGCCCTTTGGGTCGATATGTGTTAGTTGATAAAGTATGCAAGAGATGTTCATTGATAATTAAAGATTTCTATTTTCCGGTGGATCTGAGCTATTACCCTTCGACGAATTCGATATTATTCTCGGAATGGACTGGTTAACCGAACATGATACTGTGGTAAATTGCAAGCGAAAGACTATAGACTTACGATGTTCGAGTGGTGAAATGATTCGAATTGAGTCTAGTGATCTGAAGGGGTTACCAGCAGTGATATCTTCTGTGTTAGCTCAGAAATATGTGAGAAAGGGTTATGAAGCTTATCTTGCTCATGTACTAGATAGCAAGGTATTGGAACGAAAGCTCGAGACTATGCCGGTAGTTTGTGAGTATCCAGAAGTGTTTCTTGAAGAATTACCGGGATTGCCACCTGTTAGAGAAGTAGAGTTCAGCATAGAATTGGTTCCGGGTACGACACCGATTTCGATCGCCCGTATCGTATGGCACCGACCGAGTTAAAAGAATTGAAAGCTCAATTGCAAGAGTTGACTGACAAAGGTTTTGCGCGACCTAGCTTTTCACCCTGGGGTGCTCCAGTACTATTCGTGAAAAAGAAAGACGGAACTATGCGAATGTGTATTGATTATCGTCAGCTCAACAAAATGATGATAAAGAATAAATATCCCTTGCCACGGATAGATGACCTATTTGACCAGTTGAAAGGAGCTTTGGTGTTTTCGAAGATTGATTTGCGGTCTGGTTATTATCAGTTGCGAGTTAGAGATTCTGACGTTCCTAAGACTGCTTTCAGAACGAGATACGGACACTATGAGTTTTTAGTGATGCCGTTTGGGCTCACTAATGCCCCGGCAGTTTTCATGGATTTGATGAATCGGATATTCAGACAGTATTTAGATCGATTTGTAGTGGTGTTCATAGATGATATTCTGATTTACTCTCACAATGAGTCCGAGCACGTCGAACACTTGAGGTTAGTACTTCAGATTTTGCGAGATAATCAGTTGTATGCAAAATTCAGTAAATGTGAATTCTGGTTAAAGGAAGTCAGCTTTCTAGGGCATGTTGTATCCGCTTCGGGTATTAGAGTTGATCCGAACAAAATTTCAGCCATTCTTGATTGGAAACCTCCGAGGAATATTTCTGAAGTTCGGAGCTTTTTGGGACTCGTGGGGTACTACCGACGATTCGTTAAGGGTTTCTCGATGATCGTAACACCATTGACGAAACTACTCTAAAAAGATATCAAGTTTGAGTGGTCAGAAAAGTGTCAGACAAGTTTTGACTAGCTGAAAACCCTTTTGATGAAGGCTCCTGTGTTAGTTCAGCAAGAGTCTGGTAAAGAGTTTGTAGTATACAGTGATGCTTCTTTGAACGGTTTGGGTTGTGTGCTGATGCAGGAAGGTAGAGTTGCTGCATATGCTTCGAGACAACTAAAGCCTCACGAGAAAAATTATCCAACTCATGATATCGAACTAGCTGCAATTGTGTTTGCTCTTAAAATTTGGCGTCATTATCAGTTTGGAGAGAAATTCCATGTTTATACTGATCACAAAAGCCTAAAATATTTAATGACTCTGAGAGACTTGAATTTGAGACAACGACAGTGGCTTGAATTATTAAAGGATTACGAAATTTTCATCGATTATCATCCAGGCAAGGCAAATGTTGTAGCTGATGCCCTAAGTCAAAAATCTCTGTTTGCTCTTCGAGCAATGAATGTACATCTATCTATTTCCATTAATGATGTGCTGGTAGCGGAATTAAAAGCAGAACCAGTGTTAGTACGACAAATTTGTGAAGCACAGAAAATTGACGAAGAATTGGTTGCTAAACGAGCTCAATGTGATTCTAATATGGGTTCAGAGTTTCAAATTGATGACAATGATTGTTTAAAATTCAGAGGTCGATTTTGTGTTCCGAGAAACTCAGAACTTACTTCGATGATTTTGAGTGAGGCTCATTGTAGCCGAATGTCGGTCCATCCTGGTAGCACAAAAATGTACAATGATCTAAAAAGACAATATTGGTGGCATGGTATGAAAAGAGACATTTTCGACTTTGTTTCTAAATGTTTGATATGTCAACAAGTGAAAGCGGAGCATCAGGTGCCTTCAGGATTATTACAGCCCATCATGATACCTGAGTGGAAATGGGATTGAGTAACGATGGATTTTGTATCTGGTTTACCGTTGACACAGAGCAAGAAAGACTCAATCTGAATTATTGTTGATAGATTGACGAAGTCCGCTCATTTTATCCCTGTTCGTACAGATTTTTCACTCGATAAATTGGAAGAATTATATGTTTCTCAAATTGTTCGACTACATGAGTACCTACTTCTATTGTTACTGATAGAAACCCCAAATTTACATTCCGATTTTGGAGAAAATTGCATGAAGCGTTGGGTACTAAGCTACATTTTAGCACTACTTTCCATCCTCAAACAGATGGTCAATCTGAACGAGTTGTTCAGATACTCGAAGATATGTTGAGATGTTGCATTCTCGAGTTCAGTGGTTCGTGGGAACGATATTTACCTTTGATTGAATTCGCATACAACAATAGCTTCCAATCAAGTATCAAGATGGCACCATACGAGGCTTTATATGGTCGCAAATGCAGCACACCATTGTATTGGACCAAACTCAGTGAAAATAAGATATACGGGGTTGATTTGATCAGAGAAGCTGAAGAAAAGGTGAAAGTGATTAGTGATAGTTTAAAGGTAGCATCAGATCATCAGAAATCTTATACAGATTTGAAACGAAAGGACATAGAATTTCAGATTGGGGACAAAGTGTTTCTTAAAGTTTCACCATGGAAAAAGGTACTCAGATTTGGCCGTAAAGGCAAATTGAGCCCGAGATTTATTGGACCGTATGAAATTTCAGAACGGATTGGGCCGGTTGCTTATAGATTGATTTTGCCACCTGAACTTAAAAAGATTCATGATGTTTTTCATGTTTCGATGCTCCGTCATTATAGATCTGATCCCTCACATGTGATCAATCCGACAGAAATTGAAATTCAGCCTGATTTGAGTTATGAGGAAGAACCTATTCGAATTTTGGCTCACGAGGAGAAAGAACTACGAAATAAAAAAATTTCATTAGTTAAAGTGCTGTGGCTCAAACACGGAGTTGAGGAAACGACTTGGGAGCTTGAAAGTTTAATGAAAGAACGCTACCCTAATCTTTTCGCTGGTAAGATTTTCGGGGACGAAAATCCCTAAAGGGAGGGAGAATTGTGACAACCCTATTTTAACCCTAGTCAGAAAGTGGTTTCGGGAACACGAAATTGAGTCACTAAAATAATTGCATGTTATATTCTATGTTTATTATTTGTGAAATATCATATGTGAAAATATCGTGTTTTGATTTTTTTATTTAGATGTGGAATTAGTTAAAAATGATGTGTTTAAGAAACCTTGAAAATGGGATAGGCAAATGTGTAGTGACCAAACATTTTATGTCTTAATATTATGGGGGACTTGCATGTCAAATAGACCAACTTTAAATGTAAATGGCCGGTCAACATGCATGTAATCATGTGTTCTATTATTTTTTTTTATTTTATTTATTTTAAGTGGTGGGAATTATATATATAGTTAATATAGAAATAAGCATTCTATTATAAAATGACTTTTACATTGGGAAATAATAAATTTATAATAGTAAGTGGTGATAAAAACAAAGTTCCATCATCCTTTCTTTCATTTTGCCGAAACCATAAAGAAAAGAAAAGAAAAATGGGGCTAAGACATTCGGCTATGGTGAATGTATAGATTAAGGTATGATATCATGTAATTCTTTTGGAATTTTTGTGAAGTTGAGTTTGTTTTGATGCTTATAACATGACCCATGAGTTAATTTTTGAGTTTTTGGTATATGAAACATTCGGTTATGTTCTTATATGTTAAATTTTGATGCTTATAACATGACCCATGAGTTAATTTTTGAGTTTTTGGTATATGAAACATTCGGTTATGTTCTTATATGTTAAATTGATGGTGTTTTGTAGTATGTGATTAGAAATGGCTATAGATGAGTATGAACTAAGTACAAAAAATTCTATAAACGATTAAAATAGACAAAAATCTTATTCGGCTGTTGTAGAGTAAAGTGAAGTTATGTTTAGCTTTTATTTTAACTTAGTTGTTAGTAAGTGTTTATATGTATGCCAAATGTGGACTTGAATTGGGAGGTTGATAATTGATTGTTATTGAATTATATATATACATTTATATTCGGTCATGGAGGACTTGAGATGAAATTAATTATTGTTTTAGTTAAATAATAAGATTAACATGGACAAACTCAATTAGGTAAATTTTAAAGTTTTAGATTTAATTGAGAGAATGGAAATATTCTAGGAAGTATTCGGTTAAGGTATGGGAAATGAAATGTGGGGTAGGTCAATTTGTATCATTGCCAAATGCACTTGATATTAAAACATTGTTTAGTAAATGTAATTGACATGAAAGGAATTTAGTTGTCATGTATGTGATAGTGGTAAGAGAAAGTAAATTTTGCTTTACTAAAATTAGATGAATGTTACATTGTTAATATGAAAATGTTATGACAAACTAGTTGAATTTAAGAACTAGGTGCAATCATTTATGTTATGTGTATAATTCATCAATGATGAAAGTGTCGTATAATATATGTATTTAAAATAAATAGAATTTGAGTTATGATGAATTGATAAGAAAATTTAAATAGTTTAATTGTTTAAATTAAGCTCAAAATCAAAGAGGACCAAGTACGGATAAGGAGAAAGCGAAGGTTGTTGAGTAGCCGATCGGAGCTGTTCGTTCGACAATAAAGTAAGTCCTAGGCAATTATAACTTAGATTATTATGTATGCCTAGAGTACATATAGCTTATGAAATGTAAATTTCTATATCTGAAGAAAGGTTGAATTGATAATGTATTATTGAGCTGATGGCATTGAATAAATGTACTTTGAGTATGAATATATGCACTATGTGTGCGAGATCGGGTGTAAGGCGCTATGTGTGTGAAATTATTAACCGAGCACTATGTGTGCGAGATCGGGTGTAAGGCACTGTGTGTGCGCAAAATTATTTAGGGAATATGATTTTAGCATGGCGTGAGATAAGAATTTGGTTTCTATCATAGGTAATTAAGAAGATGAAATGTGTATGGAATATATATTTATGTATGTGTATATGTCTAAAGATTATGATATAAAGTCTTGGAAGAAGAAATAGGATTATAGGGTTATAAGGTAATCATGAATGAACAAGGTAGACAAATTAGATTTAAACGAAGTTCGGTTGTTAATTATTTATTAAATTGCTTATGTTTTACTGAGTATTATCTCATTTGAAATTGTTGTTTATCTTTATTTAGATTTTGGATCCGTTGTCCACTCAGAACTACTACCGAAGTCATCACACTTATCGTCAACTTTTTGGTATCTTTAAAGAAGCTTTAAGTTTTAAATTTGGCATGTATAGGATAGACGAAACTAATAAAGTGAGTTTTTTATTTTTGAGTAATGTAATTATCTTTTTGATGAGCCATACGAAAATGGCACACAATCTAGTTTTGTGACTTTAAAATGTTAAATATTTTGATAACTAGCATGCGTAATATGAATGAATAGTATCTACTTTTTGTATATAAACATTGTGTTTAAATTATTGTGTATTTAGATTTGGTTTCATATGACTTATTGACGAGATACAAAGAAATTTTAGGTATAATTATAATAGTCATGAAATGTTTACGTATTGATGCTTGAAAATGGTTTAAATTGATGTGGTTAGATATGTATAACTTGATATGAGAAAAGATGTATATTTTGGTCTCGTTTAATGCATGTTCAGGTGTATATAAATATATATATATATATATATATATCTATTATGCCGTGTGGTTGTTTTAGTTTAGAGTAATATGCATAATATGTAATTTATCTAATCATGAAATGGTATATTTTATCACATGCATAAGTTTTTAATTTTTGTTAATTGCTAATACATGTTTGATTATGTCTAAGTTTTAAAAGATAAGTTTTGTTATGGGATTGAGTTACGAAGTATGAAATGTAAGAAATATTATTTTGAGTTGTGATATGTTAGGAAATGCCTCGTAACCCCATTCCGGCGACGGATACGGGTTAGGGGTGTTACACAATAAGTGTCAGACATAGCTAAAGCTATCTTGATCTCACCCACTAAGTGCCATATATAGCCGAAGCTACGTCGAATCATAAACTAAGTGACACATATAGTTGATTTGCCGTCGAACATGACTGTAGTCCCGTATATACAATTTATGCAATATGAAAGCATTAAAAAGCATAATTATAACAATGCTTATTTCCCCGATCCTGATCCGAATTCCATTTTTCTTGATCTAAAAATATTCAAAATTAACTCATTTAACATTCGATCTATTCAATTTAGCCTAAAATTTACAATTTGGAAAATTTACACATTTGCCGCTAATGTTTCACATTTTCATTATTTAGTCCTTATCACATAAAATTGAAAATTCATTAATTTAGTACAAGCCCATGCTTAGCCGAAATTTAATACATGTTACTAGCAACCCATATTTTTAATTTATTCAAACTTTTAACCACCACATTTCGCATTTTCTCGATTTAATCCTTTTTTGACATTTTTTTCAAACTTCACTTTACAAAAGCTATTAACCTTACATTAAACCTTCCAAATCTATCATAAATCATCAAATTACTCAAGCATTCAACAATGGAAACATGATAAATCTTTAACAGATTCAAAATTTAAGGTACGGGGTAGCTAGAATACGAAGCAATGATCTCAAAAATGTAGAAATTATTAAAAACCGAGTCAAAAATGACTTATAATTAAGCAAGACAATGGCCAAAAGTTTCAAGCTATTTCCATGGTTTTTCTTCTTCAAATTTTTGGCTATATGAAAGATGGACACTATTCCATCATTTTTTTTATTTATTTTATGATTAATTACTAAATTTCAAATATAACCTTAATGAATATTTGTTATTTCACTACATGTCAAACCATTATCATCCAATAACTCACTAATGGGTTAATTATCACTTAAGGACCTTCGCTTTAACGTTTTATAGCTAATAGATACCTTTAACTATTAGAACAATACTTTTCCATTTTACGCGATTTAGTCCTTTTTATCAAATTAACTAATCAAACGATAAAATTTCTTAGCGAAATTTTCACACCAACATAATATCATACTGTAAACCTTAAAATAATAATAAAATAATTACTCCAACCTCAGATTTGTGGTTTCAAAACCACTGTTCCAATTTGACTAAAAATAGGTTGTTACAACTCTCCCCCCTTAGGGATTTTCGTCCCCGAAAATCTTACCAATGAAAAGGTTAGGGTACTGTTTCCTCATAGCTTCCTCAGGCTTCCACGTAGCCTCTTCCACTCCATGACGTTGCCACAATATTTTCACCAAAGCTATGCATTTATTTCTCAATTCTTTAATCTCTCGGGCTAAAATTCTGATCGGTTCTTCGTTGTATGTCATACCAGGTTTGATTTTGATCTTTGATAGAGAAATCACATGTGATGGATCTAATCGAGAATGGCGTAACATCGACACGTGAAATACATTATGAATCTTTTCTAACTCAATTGGCAAAGCTAGTCGATATGCTACTGGCCCTATTCTTTCAATGATCTCGTACGGTCCAACGAAACGCGGACTCAATTTGCATTTGCGACCAAAACAAAGTATTTTCTTCCACGGAGATACTTTCAAGAATACTTTATCACCGATATGAAATTCAATATCTTTTTGTTTCAAATATGCATACAATTTTTAACGATCAGATGCTGCTCTCAAACAATCGCGAATTACTTTCACTTTCTCTTCAGTCCACATTTGGTCGCAAAGCCAAATTGAGTCCGCGTTTCTTCGGACCGTACGAGATCATTTGAAAGAATAGGGCCAATATCATATCGACTAGCTTTTCCAACTGAGTTAGAAAAGATTCATAATGTATTTCACGTGTTGATGTTACCCCGTTATCGATTAGATCCATCAAATGTGATTTCTCCATCAGAGATCGAAATCCAACCTGATATGACATACAACAAAGAACTGATCAGAATTTTAGCTCGAGAGATTAAAGAGTTGAGAAATAAATGCATAAATTTAGTGAAAGTATTGTGGCAACATCATGAAGTGGAAGAGGCTACGTGGGAGCCCGAGGAAGTTATGAGAAAATAGTACCCTAACCTTTTCATTGGTAAGATTTTCGGGGATGAAAATCCCTAAGGGGGGAGACTTGTAACAACCCATTTTTAGTCAAATCAGAATAGTGGTTTTGGAACCACAAATCTTAGGTAAAATAATTATTTTATTATTATTTTAAGGTTTACAGTATGATATTATGTTGGTTTGAGAATTTCGTTAAGAAATTTTATCGCTTGATTAGTTAATTTGATAAAAATGACTAAATCGCGTAAAGTGCAAAAGTACTATTCTAATAGTTAAAGGTATCTATTAGCTATAAAACCTTAAAGTTAAGTTCCTTAAGTGACAATTAACCCATTAGTGAGTTAATGGATGATAATGGTTTGGCATGTAGTGAAATAAAAAATATTCATTAAGGTTATATTTGTAATTTAGTAATTAATCATAAAATAAATAAAACAAAATGATGAAATAGTGTCCATCTTTCTTCTAGCCAAAAATTTGAAGAAGAAAAAGTGATGGAAATAGCTTGAAACTTTTGGCCATTGTCTTGCTTAATTGTAAGTCATTTTTTACTCGGTTTTTAATAATTTTTACATTTTTAAGATCGTTACTTCGTATTCTAGCTAGCCCGTACCTTAAATTTCATATATCATGTTGCCATTTTCGAATGCTTGAGTAATTTGATGCTTTATGATAGATTTGGAAGGTTTAATGTTAGATTAATAGCTTTTGTAAAGTGATTTTTGATAAAAATGTCAAAAAGGGATTAAATTGAGAAAATGTGAAATGTGGTGGTTAAAAGTGTGAATAAATTGAAAATATGGGCTGCTAGTAACATGTATTAAATTCATCTAAGCATGGGTTTGTTCTAATTTCCATGAATTTGCAATTTTATGTGATAAGGACTAAATTGTGAAAATGTGAAACATTAGGGGCAAATGTGTAAATTTGCAAAATTATAAATTTAAAATTGTAAATTTTAGGCTAAATTGAATAGAACGAATGTTAAATGAGTTATTTTTGAATACTTTTAGATCAGAAAAATGGAATTCGAATCAAGATCGGGGAAAAATGAAAGTTATCGACTAATTGACTCGATTCGCTGTTTTAATATCTGAGGTAAGTTCGTACAAAATAAGCACTATTATAATTATTATTTTTAATGTATTCATATTGCATAAATTGTATATACGAGACTACAGTTATGTTCGATGACAAATCAGCTATATGTGGCACTTAGTGTGCAATTCGAAATAGCTTCGGCTATATATGGCACTTAGTGTCCAAGATCAAGATAGCTTCGGCTATGTATGGCACTTAATGTGCGATTCAAGATAGCTTTGGCTATGTATGACACTTAGTGCGTGATTCGAGATAGCTACGGATATATAATGCACTTAGTGTGTGAGATTAAAATAGCTTCAGCTATGTATTGACACTTAGTGTACAAGAATTCAAGTACTTGACATTTCTCTGTTTGAGTATGAGTTTGTTACGAATTGGTTTAGGTATGTATATGAATTATATGAGCCTTAAATTGAAGAAGTTATGAAGTTTGCATATAAGTATATGATTAAGCATGTGAAAGGTTTGTTAGTATTTATGGATTATGAATTAACAAGTTCAAATTGTTGAATTGTGTATTTATGATTAGTTGAGTTTATTTCATACGAGCTTACTAAGCTATAAAGCTTACCTTGTTTATTTTTCCCATGTTTTATAGTGATTTCAAAGATAGCTCAGATTCGGGGATCGTCGGAGACTAAGTCATACTATCCAACCATCACTTTGGTACTTTTGTTCTTATGGTTTGGTCATATGGCATGTATAGGATATTGGTCATATTGGTTATGTTTTGGTAGTGAGTTTTGGCATTTGAGATGGCTTGTGAATGATTATGTTTTGGTTTGTATATATATATATAGTTGTGAGACTTGGCTTAATCTAGTTAGTTTGGTTATGTAAATATAAGTGTGCTTATGGCTTATATTATGAGGTTTATAGGATTGGTATCATGCTTGTGAATTGGAACAAAATGATGTATGTTAGGTAAATGTTTTTCTTAGATATGCTAATGCCATTTTGTGATGGGTTTAATGTTACTGGAAATGGTTGATGAATTGATGATGTTTGTGGTTGAGGTTTAGGCTAAGAAATGCTTAAATGAAATGGTAAGAATTATGTTTGATTTGGTAGTTTTGGATTGCCTATTTTGCTTTGCTTTTGTGCCATATGTGTAGGTGAAGGTGTGTACCGGATAGGGTGGCAAATGGCTTAGTAAATTGTCTATTTTTTTCCACATGGGTAGAGACATGGGAGTACACAGTCGTGTGTCCCCTGGTGTTGAAATTTAAATCAAGTCAGTATGCTCCACACGGTCCCACACACACGGTCATGTGACTTGGTCGTGTGGTATAAGTTAGTATACCCAACAGGTTTGGCATGGCCTAGCACACGGCCTGGTACACAGGCTTGTATGGCCACATCTAGGGCACACGGGCTAGTCACATGACCGTGTGTGTTGGCCGTGTGACCCAAGTCAGAGAGTTACAAGAGGTAGGACACGGGCTGGGACACGGCCATGTGCTCCCATTTCGAATGTCCACACGGCCTGTGACACGGACGAGTCTGGTGGCTGTGTGAGACACACGGCGTGGCCACACGGTCGTGTGTCCTCTGTTTTGAGAAAAAATTTCCAAGTTCGTGAAAGTGTCTTAAGTTTTCGATTTAGTCCCGAACCACTCACAAGTATGTTTAGGGCCTCATAGGCTCATATAAGGGAAAAATTGATTGAAATTGAATGATGATTATAAGTAATGATTGAATGTATAAGAAAAGCATGTTTAATTGTGTTGGACGTCTGGTAATGCTCCTTAACCCTATTCCACCGTTGAATACGGCTAAGGGATGTTACACAGGTAGTACAAACAAGATGTACTTAACATAGATTCATCAATTCATATATGGGGGTACTATTTAGAGCACATAATCAGGAAGCACACTCTCGAGCCTTGTTACGGGAAGCTCACACAGAGCTATTTCAGGAAACTCATAAAAAGCCTTTCGAGAAGCTTATCCAGGCTATATAACCGGAAGCTCATAAGAGCCATAATCGAGAAGTTTACAAAGAAACATATTGGGAAGCACACGAATAGCCTATCAGGAAGCTGACAAAGAGCAATGTAACAGGAAGCTCCAAATAGCCATATATTATGAAGTTCAAGCGAGCACTATCGGGAAGCTCACAAAGAGCCAATTTAACAGGAAGCTCATTAAGAGCCTATAATCGGGATTCTTATAAGAGCTAAGGTGTGTCCACAAAAAATGTAGGACTACAACCTCTTGGGAAGCTCCGAAGAGCTATAGCGGGAAGCTCACAAGAACCATATAGTAGGAAACTTGAGAGGGCCAATAATTGGGATGCTCTTTTGAGCTTTGGTGTGTTCGCAAATGGGAAATTTGTATCCTTCGATTTTCATTTATTCAAACGAAATTAAACACTTCTCAAGTGTTATCGGATATTCAATCAATTTTACATATACATGACATTAACATTGATAATTACACAATTCATTTATTCAAACGGAATTAAACACTTCTCAAGTGTTATCGGATATTCAATCAATTTTACATATACATGACATTAACATTGATAATTACACAATTCATATATACAACATTTAATTCAAACATATAAATGTATACAATTTAGTTACACGAACTTACCTCGATACTTGTTCGTATATGAGAATCTACTAATCCAAAACTTTTTATTTTCCTCGATCCAACTTAGTATTAGGTTTTTTCGGATCTATATAAACAAATTTTAATGTCAATTTAATCCATTTCATACTCAATTTAATTCAATTCACATCCTAGGAAAAATTACCATTTTGCCCTTATACTTTTCATAAATCACGATTTCGTCTTTAGGCTTAAAAAATGAAATTCATGCAATTTAATCCTTATTCCAAGTCTAACCGATTTTTACATATACTATCTACAACACATATATTTCATAAAAGTCAGAAATTTTCCATGAATTTTAATTTTTTACAATTTAGTCCTTAAATTACAATTTCATGAAAATTCACTTTACAAAAGTTGTTTATCTATCAACAACCTTTCATTTTCTACCATAAATTTCAAAATTTCAGCATATTCATCCATGGAAAAACTCTAGTACTTTGATATTTTAACTAATTAATCCCCAAAATAGATATATTAAGTTACTACGATCTCCAAAATATAAAAATTACTAAAAACGGGACAAGAATGCTTACCCAATTAAGCCAAGAAAGCTTGCTTTCTCCTTCCTAGGGTTTCCATGTATTTTTAGGGAGGAAGATGATATTATAATATGTTATTTCCATTTAATTTTTATATCATCCTTTATTTTTCCTACTTTCCAATTTAGTCCTTTACTTTTTCTAACTTTCCATGGATGATTCATCATAAATATCTTCGAACTTTTCTAAATGGTCTAATTACCATTTAAGGACCTCAATTTTTAAATTCCTTAGCTATTTGATTCTTATAGCTACTAGAATTCAACTTTTGCATTTTATGCAATTTGGTCCTTTCCATAATTAGACATAAAATCGATAAAAAAATTTTATCGAAATCTTCATATGTCTTTCCTATCATAATATAGACCATGCAATATAATAAAATGAATTTTATTTTTGACTCAGATTTGTGGTCCTAAAACCACTATACCAATTTCACTGAAAACGGGCTATTATAACTCTATCCCCTTAAAGAATTTTCATCCTCGAAAATCTTACCAGTAAAGAGATTTGGGTATTGATTTCTCATGGTATCGTCCAGTTCCTAGGTAGCCTCTTCTAATCTATGTCGTTGCCAGAGAACCTTTACCAAAGCTACCTTTTTATTTCTTAACTCTTTTGTTTCACGTGCCAAAATTTTGATTGGTTTCTCATTGTAGGCCATGTCAGGCTGAATCTCAACTTCTGTCGGAGAAATAACATGTGAAGGATTTGATTGATATCATCGTAACATGGAACGTGAAAAACATTATGAATTCTATCATGCTTTGGTGGTAAGGCCAGTCGATATGCAACAAGTCCGATTCTTTCTGTAATCTTATACGATCCAATGAACTATGGACTCAATTTTCCTTTACGGCCAAACCAGAGAACTTTCTTTCAAGGTGATACTTTTAAGAATACCTTGTCACCGGCCTGAAATTCTATTTCTTTTTGTTTAAGATTAGCATAAGACTTTTGATGATCAAAGACTACTTTTAAACTATCCTAAATCACCTTTATCTTTTCTTCCGTTTCACGGAATAAGTCAACTTCGTGTATATTTTTCTCACTAAGCTCTGTCTAATACAATATAGTTCTATATTTACGACCATACAGAGCTTCATACAGTGCCATTTTAATACTGGACTGACAACTATTATTGTATGCAATTTCAACTAAAGGCAAATCTTTTTCCTAGTTTCCTTCAAAATTCCAAAATACAACACCGAAGCATATCTTCTAAAATCAGTATAATGTCCGGATTGACAATCAGTCCGAGGATGAAATGCAGTAATGAAATGTAACTACGTACCCAGGGCTTCTTGCAATTTACTTCAGAATCAAATGTAAACCAGGGATCTCTATCGGAGATAATGAAGACTGGTACTCCATACAGTCAGACAATCTCAGAAACATATAATTCAGCCAATCTATCTAGGGAAAAATCCATACATACCGGAATAAAGTGTGCAGAATTTGTTAGATAATCAACGATTACCCAAATAGCATCTTTCTTGTAACACCTCTCACTCGTATTCATTATCAAAATAGGGTTACGGAGTATTACCGGACTTATTACACAATTAAACATTCATTTCTCATACATGTTTCCATTTCAAATATAAACCATTCATAATCAATCACATTGTCCCTAAATATGAGCCTACTAGGCTCAAATCATGCATTAGGAATGGTTACCGATAACTCAGGAAATTTTTAGGAAACTTAGAAAATTTTTCAAAATACAGGGGACACACACCCGTGTCACAGCCGTGTGGACATTTGAAATGGGATCACATGGTCGTGTCTCACCCCGTGTAACTCTCTGATTTGGGTCACACGGCTAGCACACACGTCCGTGTGACCAGCCCGTGTGACCAGCCCGTGTGCCCTTCGAAATGGCCACATACGCCTATGTGCCAGGCCGTGTGCTAGTCCATGCGAAACCTATAGGGTATACTGATTTATGCCACACAACCAAGTCACACGCTCGTGTGCTGGGCCATGTAGAGCATACTGACTTGGTTTCTAATTAAACACCAAGGGACACACAGTCGTGTCACCTGACCGTGTGTCACACACGACTAAGACAAACGCTCGTGTCTTTGCCCGTGTGGACAAAAATAGGCTATTTAGCAAACCATCTTTCTCACCCAAATTTCATTCACCTACACCAAACCAAAAGGCATATAACATGGCATAAATAGGCATTCAAACCAATCTCAACCAAGCGTAATTCATGCTAATTCCATACCAAGAACTATATGACTCATTACATCATATTTTTCCATTTCAAAGTATACCAAATCCACATACTCAAATCATCAATGTGGTCACTTTCAATTATGCATCACTTTACCTAAAACCAAAAATATACTAGTCTCAAATTCGACCATTTGATACTCCAAATACCAATTCACAAAAAGCATATAAATGGCAATTATACACAACTTATCAAAAGGCCTTTTTCACATATATACATATATCACCAAACATGCCAAAATAAGCCAAATCACATGGCTATACACAAAATAAGCCATTTATCATTTACAAGCCAACTCAAATGGCTAAATCCATTACTAACATAGACCAACATGACCGTAACTCTTATACATGCCATATAACCAAATACATAATATCAAAAGTACCAAAGTGATAGCTTGATAGTGTGATGCAATCTTTGATGACTCCTAATCCGAGCTAGCTTCAATAATCACTATAAAACACGAAAAAGTAAACAAAGTAAGCTATAAAGCTTAGTAAGCTCGTAAAATTAATAAGTTAAGCTCACCATTCATTCACCAAATCGAGTAGTATAAACATAATATACTTCAAAATCATTAAATCATAAGGTTAACATATATTCAATCACATAAGTAATCATGAACTCACAACTTTCATAGATTCAATACTCATATAGTTTCCGTACATACATGTATTGATACGCATCTATTTCTCACCATTTCATATCTTCGATATACCCATTGAACCATTTGGAATAATATCGAATACTCGAGAATCTTGCACCCTAAGTGCCAAATACATAGCCGAAGCTATTTCAATCTCATAACTCATATGATGCTCACTCTTGAGCTATCAACTAGTCTGCTCACACAAGTTGACGGTCATGACGAAGTTACACGGTGCTACTCACTAAAGCTAATGAGAATCCACAACACATGCCAAATAACTCAGCCACCGGTAGGACGTACGGACCAACACCCGAACACATAAGCCCTAATGATATGTCATTCGTATCGTAATCTATTCCTAAGGTTCAACCGAGATTTCACATTGCCAAATATTTGTCGAACTTATCCATAAAGTCATATTCATAACTAATTCAATAATAAAGCATTTAAAATACATTTATATACTACATATTAACATACGAACTTACCTCGGTTCACAAAAATGACAAAATGTATAAACTAGTCCAAAACTTTGTTTTTCCCTCGATCTAAATCTGAACTTCACTTCTCTTGATCTATATGTAATCAAATTTAGCTTATCAAATTTTCATTCTATTCAATTAGCCCAAAAGTGCATATTATGGAAACTTTACACTTTTTCCCCTAATATTTAAATTTCTTTACAATTTAGTCCTTAGCTCATAAAAATAAAAATTCATGCAATTAAGTCCTTACCCATGCTAGTTGAATTTTCCTTATTACCATGTAGCCCATATTTTTCATTATTTCACACATTTACCACACAATTTATCACATTTCTCAATCTAGTCCCTAATTGGCAATTTTACCAAAAATCACTTTACAAATGTTGTTTATCTAACAACAACCATATATTTTCTATCATCAAACATTAAAATACACCTATATTCATCAATGGTAAAAACCTAAACCTTTAACAGTTTTGGAAATTAGTCCCTGGGCTAGCTAGATTAAGCTGCAATGATCTCAAAAACATAGAAATCATTAAAAACGGGACAAAAATCACTCACCAATTAAACAATGACATAGCCGAACCTTAGAAAGCTTCCATGGCTTCTCATACTTTGAATTTTCAGTGGAAAGATTGATAATGGAAGATGATAGGAATTTTTTGTTTTATTATAATTAACCTTTAATTACTAAATACCAAAATTAACCTTATTACTTAATCAAAATTTCCATAATGCTCAGTCAATATCATGGTGTGTAACACCCCAAACTCAGCCTAGACGCTATGGCCGAATCTGGTGTGCCACATTAAATTGTTTTAGCGAAAACCGTGTTTTCATTGAAAACCCTTCTTAAAATAAAAGAAACTAAAAAAAAACCTTTCAGTTGCGAAAACCTTGTTTAAAACATTTGATTTAAGAAAACTTATCATTTAAAAATTTAATTGTGGAAACGTAGAAAACATACTATAATTTAGGAAAACCCATGTTCAACTTCGTGTGATTACAATGAAAAAAATAACAATAATTCAAGTAAACATAATGAAAACCTTATTACAATCTGATCTGAAACATGCTTAATGAAATAAAAACTTATATGCTTAAAAACAACAAGTCCAATTTATCTTGCTAGTTGGCCACCCAGAGTCCCTCCAGACATTGAACCTTCTATGGAGCGTCACCTGAAAATAAAATAAAAGAGGGGGTGAGTTTTTGTAAACTCAGTGTGTACCACCCTCGACGGAAAACAAGCATTCAAAAAAAAAAACATCATTCAGCAATCATGCAATGCAATCCCATCCAAATTATCCATCCGCTACACACCAGCTCTGTGCCCCGTCACACCATGTGGGGATATAAATATCGACCCACCCAGCCCACACACCATGGTAGCCCGGTTACAGAACTACCTTCATTTACATTTTGGGCTTTAAAAGCCGTCGGTGAATCCACGATTGTCAAGCAACCATGCGATCCTCATATACTTCCTCCGTTCCATAATTCCCACCCATATACAACCTAAGTAGAATATCATACGTATGCATGTCACATCCATAAAACTTACATTCTACACCTAGGGCTATTTTGGTCATTTTCGCCCTTAGGGGCATTTCAATAATTTTCCCTTAATTACGGTTTTCACTTACCTTAGCCCATTAATGAGTCCCGTGAGCTAAGAAGAACGAACACTATGCACCAGGTAGGATTCCAGAGAAAAGGAGGTGAGTCATTAAGACCGCTTAAGTACCAAGCTCTCCCTAGATCCAATCCTAGACATGTATATACCCGTTGCCACACCTTAACCCTTTGACTTATCCATGGTCGCAATATATTAATTAAGTCTTATGTGGATATCATATGCTTGGCCCAAATCCCCTTACAAAGCCCAAACAATTTCACATACTTGTATCTAGCACATTAAGCCCAAATCACATTTATATGGCCCGTTAGGCCTAGTCATATTCATAATCATGCTCACATACAAGTTCTTATCACATAGCATCAATATTCAGTTTTTTCCTATTATGGGCCCAACAGCCCATCGGGCCCATTTAGCCCATTTCGGCCCATATGGCCAAATCATAACCCAAGTCTACGGAATTGCCCGTGGGCCTCAAGCAACCTATCGGTCTCCCCCTTATGAGTGTTCGCGCACTTGCAAGACTACCGTAGCCAAACTTTCGACTTTTCGGCGTTTCAGCTTTTCGACATTTCTGCTTTTGCCGATACATAATGTGTGTGCAGTGTATGTACACACTTGGTAAGCAAGCGTGATGTGATCTCCTTAGCCCAAACCTACAATCGATATCACTCAAAGATTAATCTTACATACTTATCGAATACTTTACCAAAAGCCAGAATCTCACCTTAACCTTACCTTGTGCGATAAGTATAACAACCCTTTCACTAACCATGATCAACTCCTAGATCTGCACCAATCATAACTATTAAAACCAGAATAATCCCTTTACCTTACTGTGGCTATTCAGCCAACCTTAGCCAATGGATGAGGAATACTTACCAAAGCCGCAAACACCTAAAGAGAAATTCGGCAGAGAGCTAAGATCCGATACTAATTCCCTACCAAAGTTGATTGAAAGAGTGAGGGACAACAATCGATACCTAGCAAAGAAAACCAATTGGAAGAGCAACACTTACACCAGATTCAGTCAAAGAGTATTCAGCCCTTGGGAGATTCGACTTTTCGGCTTTTCAAACTTAGTATGGTGAATAAGGTTTATTTGGTATAGATTAAAGAAGAAGAGTAGAAGAAGAAATCAGCTAAGTGATTGTGTAGAGAAGAATAGAAATCGACAGGAAGAAAAGAAAGAAAAACAAAAGGGTTTTCGGCTTTTAGGATCTTGAAAAGAAAAGGGTTTTCAACTTTTGGAGAAAGGGGTTTCTGGCAACAAGGTGAAGAAGAATTTTGGCAGTAGCCTGGCAACCCTGTATTCGGCCCCTATTTATAGCCCTTATAGCTGAATTTTTCATGCCCAATTCCCAATTCAACTCCTTCACTTCTCTCTTCTCATCTCCTCGTTTTTCGCCTTGATAACCCATTGATCTTTTCCTTAATTTTCTCTTCTGAACACTCCTCTTAGAGTCCATCTTCACGCCACTTCCATCTTTCTAGAAGGCCAAAATTAAACTTCTAAAAATACTAAGTTAGGATTCGAACCTTGGATCTCCTTGTTAGCTACTAACGCCACCTCCCTACTCCCTAAGTGGTGTCACTTAGCCACTCCTTCACAAGGCTTTTTGATGCTATTTTTCCCCCATTTTTATTTAAAAGCCCAACTACTTGCCAACCATGATTCTTTTAATAATTAAACAATAATTTCATTTATTCCTAGGTTCGAACTCAAACCTTAATTAAGACCTACTATAATTATCACATGGCTAGGAACATAAAAAACAATTTTTATCAAAATCGAAAACAAAGAAAGTTCAGGATTTCGGGATTTTTGGGTTTCGAGATTTTTGGGGCGTTACATCCAGTATATAATTAATGGGCTATTTATCACATAAGGACCTCCACTTTAAGGTTCTATAGCTATTAGACACCTTTAGCTAATAGAACTCAAGTTTTACATTTTACAGGATTTAGTCTTTTTTATCAAATTAAACATTCAAACGATAAAATTTCTTAATGAAATTTTTACACAATCATACTGTCATGCTGTAGATAGTAAAATAATAATAAAATAATTATTTTGATCTCAAATTTGTGGTTCCAAAACTAGTATTCTGATTTGACTAAAAACAGGCTATTATATTTCTTTTTCGGAGATAAGGGTAATCCAAATACAAAATCCATGGTAACTCTTTTCCATTTCCATTCCAGTATTGTAACTGGCTGTAATAATCCTTAAGGCATCTGATGTTCATCTTTTACTTGCTAACATATCAAACATTTAGATACAAATTTAGAAATACCCCATTTCATTCTTGGCCACCAGTATATCTTTTTCAAATCATTGTACATTTTGTTACTACTAGGATGAATAGAGATTGTACCACTGTGAGCTTCATACAAAATCATTTGTACAAGTTTTGAATTCTTCAGCACACATATTCTACCTCTGAACAACAAGTAGTCATCAGACCCAATCTGAAATTCTAAATCAAAATTTGACTCACATTGTACCTGTTTAGCTTGTAATTCATTATCACTCTTCTAAGCTTCACAAATCTATTGCAGGAATATTGGTTTAGCTTTTAACTCAGCTATGACTAAACAATCATCAGAAAAAGATAACTAAGTATTCATTTCTCACAAAGCAAACAGAGGTTTCCTACTCAGAGCATCAGCAACCAAATTGGCTTTTCCCGGATGATAATCAATAATTAAATCATAATATTTTAACAATTCAAGCCACCTTCACTCTCTCAAATTCAAGTCTTTTTGCAACATCAAATACTCCAAACTCTTATGATCAGTATCAAATAGATAGTTTGCCAAATTTTTAATGCAAATACAATGACTGCCAATTCAAGATCATGTATCAGGTAGTTCTTTTCATGCGACTTTAGCTATCTAGAGGCATAGGCAATTACTTTTCCTTCTTACATCAAAGCACATCCTAAACCATTTAATGACGCATCACTATAAATTACAAATTCTTTACCTGATTCAGGTTGAACTAGTACTGGTGCTTCGGTCAATAAAGCTTTCAATCTATCAAAACTCTGCTGACATTTATCAGACCACTCAAATTTCACATCCTTTTGTAACAAACGAGTCATCGGAGAAGCTATCATTGAAAACCCTTTTACAAACCTCCAATAATAACCGGCTAATCCTAGAAAACTTGTATCTTTAGACACATTCTTCTGTGGTTTCCAATTAATAATAGCTAAGATTTTACTCGGATCTATCCTGATACCTTCTGCAGACACTCTATGCCCAAGGAAGCTGACTTCTCAAAGCCAAAATTTACACTTACTGAATTTGGCATACAGTTGTTTCTCAGCAAAGTTTGTAGCACAATTCTCAAATGATAAGCATGCTCTTTTTCATCTTGGGAATATACCAAAATATCATCAATAAACACCACCACAAACTTGTCTAGATACGGTCTGAAAATTCTATTCATTAAATCCATGAATACTGCAGTTGTATTAGTCAGGCCAAACAACATCACAAGAAACTCATAATGTCCATACCTGGTTCTGAAAGCTATCTTCAGTACATCTAAGTCTTTCACTCGCAACTGATAGTATCTAGAATAGAGATCTATTTTAGAGAACTCAGCGGCACCTTTCAGCTAATCAAATAGATCATCAATTCGTGGAAATGGATACTTGTTCTTTATTGTGACTTTGTTGAGCTATCTATAATCAATACATAACCTCTGAGTTTCATCTTTCTTCTTTACAAACAGAATAGGTGCAGCCCAAGGTGAATGACTAGGTCGAGCAAAGCCCTTGGCAGTAAGTTCTTGCAACTATGCTTTCAACTCTTTTAATTCCATTGGGGCCATTCTATAAGGTGCTATTGATATTGGAGTTGTTCCAGGAACAAGATCCATATAAAATTCCACCTCTCTAACTGGCAGTAATTGTAACACCCCGATCCCGAGACCATCACCGGTGTCGGACACGAGGGGTTAACAAGCCAAGTCCACATATTTTGCCCACCAATTTGACATTTCCAGTCGGGCTGGAAAACTGCGTCACTGTCGCCTTAAAAATCATATCTCGAGTTTCAAAACTCGGAAACTGGTTTCGTAAATTTTCCCTGAATTTAGACTCATATATCCATCCATGGATTCATTTCTATAATTTTTTCTCAGGCC
The DNA here is from genome assembly GCF_025698485.1 of Gossypium arboreum. Classification (NCBI taxonomy): domain Eukaryota; kingdom Viridiplantae; phylum Streptophyta; class Magnoliopsida; order Malvales; family Malvaceae; genus Gossypium; species Gossypium arboreum. The sequence goes on along the minus strand of NC_069076.1, from coordinate 24,903,884 downwards.
AATTGGTACAGTTTATTAGTTAAAGTCACCCATGTTACAGGGATCGACTGCTCTGACCTTCGCCCATTACAACTTGAATATCTCTCTGTACAGGGCTTTAGTACTGGTGTCGTTTGTTTCTAATGAAACTAGACTCAAAATGGAATCTGCACATATAAGGCATGACTCCTAATTCTTTCTGGATAATTTACAGTAAATTTTTAAAGTTGCGACAGGGGACCCAAAAACCATTCTGGCCCTGTCTCACAATAGCTTTAATATCTCTTAACAAGTAACTCCTATGACCATTTCGTTTCTTCCATATGAAAATAGACTCATCAAGGTTCATTTACATAGCTGATTCACTATTTAATACCATTCCTACAAATTTTGGTGATTTTTCACATTCACGTTACTGCAGCTGGCAGCATCTGTTTTTAAGGTAGGTCTTACCTATTTTGTAGTCTCCATGAACCAACTAGTCTTGCCATACATAGGTCCACATATGATCATTTTAACCATGCCAATGGCTGATCATGTGACCAACATTCCCATTTCCAATTCATAGTCACATCATGACACCATATATATATATACAAACCGCAAATAGTCTAAGTTCATTCTTCACTTTTACGAGCCATTTTCGCATGGCCGTACACATATACATCACCACATTTTTAAACCAACAAGGGGTAGTCCTATACATGCCATTTCAAAGTTCAACCAAAATTTATACCAAAATAGAGGCGTTGATAGTGTGGATGACTTCGACTTTAATGATCCCGAATCCGATTGCTATCGAGCAAAATCTATAAGACAGAGAGCCAAAGCAACGGGGTAAGCATTTTTATGCTTAGTAAGTCTCAAGGAATAAAATCAGCTTTAATTAAAGCATTACATTCACATAACCAAATACATCATTTCACTAATACACATTCACATAATCATACTTACTTCACCATCCCAACTCTTATGTTCATACACAAATAACGGCTTCGTTAAGGCCGATAACCCGTTCCATCATAGGAGCGGATATGCATACGCTCTTACTCCTAGCACGCAAAGCACACACCACACTTACCTTGTTATTGGGAAATTTCACAAGTGTATTAGCTGAAATTTTCCAGCAAGCTTATAATTTTCAAATCACATACCTTCTGAGCTTAACCGGATATAGCTACTGTTCAAACGCCTTCGGACATAGCCGGATATGGTAACCCGCACCAAGGCCTACGGGACTTAACCCAGATATCACGATTGCACAAATGCCTTGGTCTTAGCCCGGATAGAATGACTCGCACGAATGCCTTGGTCTTAGCCGGATATAGCCACTAGCACCATTGCCTTCGGTCTTAACCCGGTTATAATTTCCAGCATAATTGTCTTGGGCTTAGCCGGATATTATTCAATTTCTCATGCACACATACATCAATAATCATTGGACATACATATTTCATTTTCGTTACTAAGGCTCAAACACAATTATAATCATTAGCATAATCGCCGGGACTTAGCCCGGTATCATTCAATACTCATACACACATAAATCAATAATCAATACATCCATATTTCATTCCACATAATTCAATTAAGGTCACTTCTTGAGGACTTACCTCGGATGTTGTCGAACGGCTTTTACGGCTATTCGATCACTTTTCCTTCCCTTGTCCAATTGTGGCCCTCTAAGCTCTTGAGCTAATTCAAACAAATTCAATTTATTAAAACCTCATTGTGCTAGCTTATGGCCGAATATGACAAGGAGTTTAAATGGTCATATGGCCACCCTTTAGCTTGAATACACAATGGTCATGCACATTTTATACTACATCAAGCAATTCAATACAATTCATTCGAGCATCAAGGAAAAGCTAAGGCCTTCAATAGGCTACCCAAGGCCGAATATTCATGTCCATGTTGAGGCCAATTATGCACTTAATACCTCACAAAAACAGCATGCATTTTACTAGTTAATGCTTTGCATATTGTAGCTCAAAACTTATATTATAGCATCAAGCACTCATATGTGTGCTAGGCCGAATGTGCTTGCAATTTCACAATCATTCTTCAACATCTTCTTCTTTAAACAAACATATTCATCACTTAGTTCACAACCAAAACATCATGTGCAAACATATATATACATATATGAGCATGGTCAATTTCAAGGTGTCCATAGCCATCCAAAACACAAATTTTAACTAACATGCAAGAAGCATGAACCATGCTCATGAATGCATCATGGCGAATATGACAATCATGCCCTTTTCAACTTCAATCATGGTTAAACAAAAGAAAACTCAAAATCTTACTCATGAGTAGACAATCCATCATTGCATGCATCATCATCAAGCTTCACACTTAGCATGCAATGGCTTTATCACCATAACAACTTTGGCCAAATACCATTTCCATGGCATAACAAAGATTTGAGCCATGGCTAACATGCACATCAAGTTAGCAACCAAAACATGTATGAAACTCCTAACACAACCTCATACATACCTTAATCTTGATGCCAATTTAGCCAAATCACCTTCTAGATCTCTTCTAAACCAAGCATGAAGCAAAAATCCTCTTTCTTCCTCCTTATGATTTTCGGCCAAAAGATGAGAAAGGATGAACACAACAAATTTTTTCTTCCTTCTTTCTCAACTCACGGCAAGGGGGATTACCACACTCACACACATTTTTTTTCATTCTTTTCTTACCCATGCTTATTTGTTTATTATTTCTCCCTAATGCCCAACAAAACATGTTTCATGACATGTTTAGCCCATATCTCTTTGTCATGGCGGCCATCACTTGTACAAAGGGAATTTGACATGCAAGTCCATTATTTTGCATGCATGCTTTAATTAGTCATCACACATTTCCCCATCATACTTTCAAAGTTCACTACTAGGTCCTTTCTAGTGAAATTCACCTTTATAACACTAAATCAATCATCAAAAATGTCATACATGAATACACACATATTATAGGCATCGAAATAAATTTTAAATTATTTTTATGCCTCGGTTTTGTGGTCCCGAGACCACCTTCCGACTAGGGTCAATTTTGGGTGTCACAACTCTCCCCACTTAAGAAATTTTCGTCCCCGAAAATCTTACCGTAAATAGGTTTGGATATCGCTCTTTCATAGAGTTCTCGGTCTCCCAAGTAGCTTCTTCTATCCCGTGCTTGAGCCATAACACTTTTACTAGCGGAACCCGCTTGTTTCGCAACTCTTTCACTTCTCGTGATAGGATACGAATCGGTTCTTCCTCATAACTCATATTAGCTTGAATTTCAATTTCGATGGACTAATCACGTGCGATGGATCGGATCTATAGCGTCGAAGCATCAAACGTGAAAGACATCATGAACCTTTTCGAGTTCGGGGGCAAAATTAAACGATATGCCACCGGACCGACTCGCCGGATATCTCATATGGCCCAACGAACCTCGGGCTCAACTTGCCCTTACTACCGAATCGAGTATCTTTTTCCAAGGCGATACCTTGAGAAACACTTTATCACCCACCGATACTCGATATCCTTACGCTTCGTGTCCGCGCATTTACTTCGATGATCGGAGGGTATCTTCGGACTTTCACGGATTACTTTCACTTTCATTCAGATCTCTAATCAAATCCACCCGAAAATCTTGCTTTCACCAAGCTCGGTCCAAATCAATGGTGTACGGCATTTACGAATCGTACAAGGCCTCGTAGGGTGCCATCTTAATACTTGATTGAAAGTCGTTGTTGTGCTTAATTTAATCAATGGCAAATACCGCTCCCATGAACCACTAAACTCGAGGACGCAACATCTTAACATATCCTCAAGTATCTGAATTATCCACTCGGATTGACCATCGGTTTGGGGGTGAAAGGCGGTGCTGAAATGCAACTTGGTACCCATAACTTCTTGCAACTTTTTCCAAAATCGCGAGGTAAATCTCGGATCTCTATTCGACACGATGGAAATAGGCACCCCGTGTAATCTCACAATCTGAGAAACGTACGATTCGGCTAATTTGTCCATTGAAAAATCCGTACGTACGAGGACAAAGTGAGCAGACTTAGTCAATCGATCTACCACGACCCAAACCGCATCCTTCTTACTTGCTGACAATGGCAGTCCGGATACAAAGTCCATTGTGACTCGATCCCATTTCCACTCGGGTATCGTGATTGGTCAAGTAATCTCAAGGCACCGATGTTCCGCTTTCACTTGTTGACATATTAAACATCTCAAACAAAGTCGGAGATGTCTCGCTTCATACCATGCCACCAAAATCGACGTTTCAAATCATTGTACATCTTCGTACTCCCGGTGGATTGCCATTCGCTACAATGGGCTTCATTCGTAATTATCGAAATGAGTTCAATTCTTTGGAACACACAGACAACTTTGAACCTCCAACAATCGTCATCATCGATTTGAAATTCCGAGTCCTTGTTCGGAACACACTCAGCCGGTTTTGCAGCCAACTCGTCGTTGACTTTTTGAGCTTCTCGAATTTGAGGTATCAATAGTGGTTTGGCTTTCAATTCAACTACTAACACACTATCGGATCGAATGCATAAGTGCATCGCTCATCGCTCGTAAGCGAATAATGATTTACGACTCAAGGCATCCGCAACCACATTCGCCTTTCCGAGGTGATAGTCAATGACCAGCTCATAATCCTTTAACAGTTCAAGCCAACGTCTTTGTCGCAGATTTAAGTCTCTTTGGGTCATCAAATATTTGAGACTTTTGTGATCCGAGTACACATGGCACCTTTCACCAAATAAGTAATGTCACCAAATCTTTAAGGTGAACACGATGGCGGCCAATTCGAGATCATGGGTCGGATAATTTTTCTCGTGTGGCTTCAATTGCCTCGACGCATAGGCCACAACTCGACCTCCTTGCATCAATACGCAACCTAACCCAAGGAGGGAGGCGTCACTATAGGTGACAAACTCTTTGCCAGATTCGGGTTGCACTAGAATTGGGGCTTCACCAAATAAGTCTTCGATTGATCGAAACTTTTTGGCATTTCTCCGTCCATTCAACTTAACATCCTTTTGGAGTAGCCGTCATCATCGGCGTGGCTATCGTTGAGAAACCTTTACAAATCGTCGGTAATAACCGCAAGCCCCAAAAAGCTCGAACCTCGTAATATTTCTGAGGCTTCCAATTAAGTATGGCTGAAATTTTATTCGGTCGACTCGAATACCGTCAGATACCACATGACCCAAGAAGCTAACCTCTCTTAACTAGAACTCACCCTTGCTGAACTTAGCATATAATTGCTTATCCCGTAAAATTTGCAGCACTAACCGCAGTGTTCAAGATGTTCGATCTCATTTCTTGAATAGACCAAGATGTCATCAATGAACACGACTACTAATCGATCCAAATATGGTCTCAAGATCCGATTCATTAAATCCATAAATACCGCGAGGGCATTAGTGAGCCCAAACGGCATCACTAGGAACTCATAGTGACCATATCTCGCTCAAGGCGCCTTGGGTACGTCCAATCTCGGATTCGCAATTGATAATAGCCCGATCTCAAATCTATTTTCGAGAACACCGAGGTTCCTTCAGCTTGATCGAACAAGTCATCGATACGTGGTAACGGATATTTGTTCTTTATCGCCGCTTTATTAAGTCGACGATAGTCGATGCACAACCGCATGGTTCCATCCTTCTTCTTCGCGAACAACACCGGTGCACCCTAAGGCGAGAAACTCGGCGAGCAAAACCTCTATCCACCAATTCTTGCAACCGAGCTTTCAACTCCTTTAATTCCGTTGGTGCCATACGATACGGCTATCGAAATTGGAGTGGTACCAGTACCAATTCGATGCCAAATTCTATTTCCGAATAGGTGGTAAACCCGCAATTCTTCAAGGAAAACATCCGGTATTCACAAACCACGGCGAGATTCGGGTTTCTTTTCGATTCCTTGTCATCGAGCACATACGCAAGGTACGCTTCGCACCCTTTTCTTACATATTTCCGCCAACATTGCCGATATTACGGTGGGCAACCCTTTAAGTCCGTAGACTCAACCCGAATTATCTCGTTATTCGCGACCTCAAATCGATAGTCTTGCTTTTGCAATTTACGATCGTATCGTGCATGGTCAACCCATCCAAACCAAGAATAACGTCAATTCATCGATCGGCAAAAGCATCAAGTCCGCCGAAACAAGAACCTCGGAACACTAGGGACTTTTCTTGCACACTTTGTTGACAAGCACGTAATGACCCAAGGGTTTGACACCGAATTACAAACTCAGAGACTCAATAGGCAAAGTCTTATTTGGATGCTAAGGTTTCACATATATAAGATTGAGTAGAACCGGGGTCAATCAAAGCAATCACATTAGTATTGAAAAGAGTGAATGCACCGTAATGACATCCGGAGAGGCAAGATCCTCGCGTGCGCGTATGGCATAAGTCCTTGCAGAGCACGAGCCTCGATCTGATGGTAGCATCTCTAGATCCTCTCGACCGCCACGACATTGCCCATATTTCTAGGTGGCCTACCTCGGCGATGGTAGCACCGGGTTTCCACTCGACTCACATTCTGCTCAAGCATCCTCGCAATCCTTCATAAAGTGGTCGGCCGATCCACACTTATAGCAGGAGCGATCACGAAAGCAACAGCTCCCCGAATGCCATTTTCCACAATGTTGACACTCCGCCCTCTCTCGGCGATCATTTCCACCACTGGCGATCGAAGTGACTCGTGTGGTCACAGGGGGTCGATCGCGTCCTCGTCTAGAAATGCCCAAAGCCCTCTAGACCGGTTCACATCATCTCGAAATCTCTTCGATGCCTGTTGAAGAGACTTTCCGAGGACCTCTTCGAATTCTCCGCCCCACATCGCCTTTTTGTTTCTCCTTTCTAAGCTCTTCGGCTTTACAAGCTCGCTCAACAAGTACTACGAACTCTCGTATTTCGAGAATGCCAACGAACATCCTTATATCATCATTCAGCCCATCCTCGAAGCGTTTACACATAATAGCTTCGGACGAAATACATTCTCGCGCGTATCGGCTAAGCCTCACAAATTTTCGTTCATAGTCGGTAACCGACATAGAACCTTGCTTAAGATCAAGAAATTCCCTTCGCTTTTGGTCGATGAATCTCTGATTGATATACCTTTTTCGGAACTCGGTTTGAAAGAATTCCCAAGTCACTTGCTCTCTAGGCACCACAGAAGTCAGAGTACTCCACCAATAGTAGGCGGAATCACGTAGCAAGGAGATGGTACACTTTAAGCACTCATCGGGTGTACAAGATAGCTCATCGAGCACCCGGATAGTGTTGTCCAACCAAAATTCAGCTCGTTCGCATCATCATCATCCGTAGCTTTAAATTCAGTGGCCCCATGTTTTCAATCCTATCGATTGGAGGCTTACTTGACCTTATTTGGTCAGTTCTGGGAGGTATTGTAGGTGCGGGGTTGCATTTGTCGAGAATGGAGGTTGTGGAACAGTAGTGTTAGTTCGAATGTATTGGTTAAACTATTCGCTCATCACACTATAAAAGGCTTGCCTAGCCTCATCATTCGGATTGTTGGCCATAGGTTGAGAGTCCGTCAAGATCGCCCCTTGTGCGGAGCAGCGCCACACTCTCCACATCATCAGCTATTGCTCGGTTGGGATCGGATCCATTGCTATAAACAAACTCAAAGTCAAATTGTCGAAATCACCACACTATCGATTCATCATTTAATGGCATGTATAGCTAGACTCCAAACACCTCACGGTAGTCCTAGAATCGACTAAACCGTGGCTCGATACCAATAAAATTGTAACACCCGATCCCGAGACCATCACCGTGTCGGACACGAGGGTTAACAAGCCAAGTCCACATATTTTGCCCACCAATTTGACATTTCCAGTCGGGCTGGAAAACTGCGTCACTGTCGCCTTAAAATCATATCTCGAGTTTCAAAACTCGGAAACTGGTTTCGTAAATTTTCCCTGAATTTAGACTCATATATCCATCCATGGATTTATTTCTAGAATTTTTGATCAGGCCAATTGGTACAGTTTATTAGTTAAAGTCACCCATGTTACAGGGATCGACTGCTCTGACCTTCGCGTGTTACAACTTGAATATCTTTCTGTACAGGGCTTTAATACTGGTGCCGTTTGTTTCTAATGAAACTAGACTCAAAATTGAATCTGCACATATAAGGCATGACTCCTAATTCTTTCTGAATAATTTATAGTAAATTTTTAAAGTTGCGACAGGGGACCCAGAAACCATTCTGGCCCTGTCTCACAATAGCTTTAATATCTCTTAACAAGTAACTCCTATGACCATTTCGTTTCTTCCATATGAAAATAGACTCATCAAGGTTCATTTACATAGCTGATTCACTATTTAATACCATTCCTACAAATTTTGGTGATTTTTCACATTCACGTTACTGCAGCTGGCAGCATCTGTTTTAAGGTAGGTCTTACCTATTTTGTAGTCTCCATGAACCAACTAGTCTTGCCATACATAGGTCCACATATGATCATTTTAACCATGCCAATGGCTGATCATGTGACCAACATTCCCATTTCCAATTCATAGTCACATCATGACACCATATATATATACAAACCGCAAATAGTCTAAGTTCATTCTTCACTTTTACGAGCCATTTTCGCATGGCCGCATACATATACATCACCACATTTTAAACCAACAAGGGTAGTCCTATACATGCCATTTCAAAGTTCAACCAAAATTTATACCAAAATAGAGGTGTTGATAGTGTGGATGACTTCGACTTTAATGATCCCGAATCCGATTGCTATCGAGCAAATTCTATAAGACAGAGAGCCAAAGCAACGGGTAAGCATTTTATGCTTAGTAAGTCTCAAGGAATAAAATCAGCTTTAATTAAAGCATTACATTCACATAACCAAATACATCATTTCACTAATACACATTCACATAATCATACTTACTTCACCATCCCAACTCTTATGTTCATACACAAATAACGGCTTCGTTAAGGCCGATAACTCGTTCCATCATAGGAGCGGATATGCATACGCTCTTACTCCTAGCGCGCAAAGCACACACCACACTTACCTTGTTATTGGGAAATTTCACAAGTGTATTAGCTGAAATTTTCCAGCAAGCTTATAATTTTCAAATCACATACCTTCGGAGCTTAACCAGATATAGCTACTCGTTCAAACGCCTTCAGGACATAGCCCGGATATGGTAACCCGCACCAAGGCCTACGGGACTTAACCCGGATATCACGATTGCACAAATGCCTTCGGGTCTTAGCCCGGATAGAATGACTCGCACGAATGCCTTCGGGTCTTAGCCCGGATATAGCCACTAGCACCATTGCCTTCGGGTCTTAACCCGGTTATAATTTCCAGCATAATTGTCTTCGGGGCTTAGCCCGGATATCATTCAATTTCTCATGCACACATACATCAATAATCATTGGACATACATATTTCATTTTCGTTACTAAGGCTCAAACACAATTATAATCATTAGCATAATCGCCTTCGGGACTTAGCCCGGGTATCATTCGAATACTCATACACACATAAATCAATAATCAATACATCCATATTTCATTCCACATAATTCAATTAAGGTCAGTACCCCCGAATATGAATTGACGGATTATAGTTTTGTTCACTTTAGGTGTACTACATGTGTTTCCATTGATATTTATAATAAATTCAATGGGCAAAATCCTAACATGAGAAAATATGAACACAAAATGAATTATTACATGTATCTGCTTGAAATTCATGAAAATGATGATACATGATATATGGAAGTATGAGATGGTGAAATATGAACATGAAACTTGTTTGATGAATATGTTCATCTATGATTATAAATTTATACACTTCGAGTGTATTTTCCCAGGTTTCCATTGATATTTTAATTGATTTAATGAGTATAATCCCGATATGAAATAACCTGGACTTGAGACGAAATATTATGAAAATGTACTTGAAATACAAGGATATGAATAATATATGTTATCTGAATTCATGATGCAGATAGTATATGTATATGGGAATTTGGTTAATATTAAGCCCATACATGTTTCTTGACGTACATACGAGATAGTATGACTTAGAAACAAACTATTACCCGTATGTACATGAAGTACATAGAAATGATAATTTCCTAATATAATGATGCTTGAATTGGCTGTTACATGAATGTAGATCATGCTTGATGACTTTGTTCATCCATGATTAAGGATTATTATATGTAATTACTTAGCTAACATGATAAGGATATGTATTTAGGGCTTGTGACCAAATTGGTTCATAGTGTCTTGCATATTTATTTTGAACATAAATATATGGTAAGTTATTTACCATGTTATACGAACTTACTAAGCATTTAATGCTTACTCTGTTTTATTTTCCCATGTCATATAGTAACTTCGGAAGCATATTGGATTGGAAGCATCGTTGAAGATCACTCACACTAACTATTGGCTCATCTTGATATATATATATGGTAAATTAATTATGGTTATAATGGCATGTATAGGTTAATTAGCCAATGTTGGCATGTAAATGTATAGGTTAATTATGGTTATAACTAGCGATTTGAATAGCTTGTGATAAATATGTTTTGATATGTATAAATGAGGCTATAGCATGTTTGTTGTGTGCTTAAATGATTGAATGGTAGAAATCATGTTGGCATATTGAAAATTAATTTTAGAATATTTGGTCAAATATGCATATAGGTGAATTTGATAAGTTAAGTAAGTTTGTATATTTAATTACATGATTGTAAAGTGTCATTGAGATGTTTAAGAACACATTAGTTGTATGTGATGATATGTCATGTATAAGACTCGATTTTGACTTGAATTAATTATTTTAAAATGGCTTGTGAATATATTTAAGTATTGGTATAAGAGGAAGACAAATTGGGTGAGAAATGTGGCTTGGAAAATAGCCTATTTTTGTCCATACTGGTAGAGACACAGTGTGTGTCTCAGCCATGTGTGACACACGGCCTAGCACATGAGCGTGTGATTTGGCCGTGTGTCCCTTGCATATTTAAAATGTCAAAACAGAATACTCAAAATTGATCAGACGACCTAGCACACGGGCATGTGGCTTGGATGTATGACCCCTGCACCTACACATGGTCCAGCACACGGGCTTGTAACCTGACTATGTGACCCAAGTTAGAGAGTTACATAGCCTGAGACACAGGCGTGTCCCTGGCCGTGTGAGCGACACTACCTGACCACATGGGCGTGTGTCCCCTGCACCTAGGAAAAATTTTGAGATTTTGCGAAAAATTCTCTGAGCACCCAGTTTAGTCCCGACATGATTCTAATGCATGATTTGGGCCTCGAGGGCTAAACTTTTATGAAGTGTCTATTACTTGACTCGTAAACTTTGGTAATACTCCGTAACCCTATTTTAGAGAAAAATTTAAGTTAGAGGTGTTATATTTATTGGTATCAGAGCCACGATTTAGTCTATTCTTGGACTAAATGTAGTATATGTGAAGTCTAGAAGTACATGACATTATATAACGAGTGACAGTGTGATATCTCCCGACTCTGATGAGAAATGATTTATTAATAGATAGGGATGCTTTTCAACCAAGCTAATTCCAATAATGCTGAAAGCAATACTCAAGTATCTGAGTAAAACTGTTACTTCTAATGAAACGGTACTTATAAATGTATGAAATAAATTTTCTATAATGAACATGTTGTTGATACATGTTATGTTATATGTTTGTATTTATGAAAGTTAAATTTTGAGGCTTTTCGACCTTTACCCTCTCACCAGTATAGTTTTATACAATGAAGTTCACAAGATTTATATTGATTAAGTTCACAAGTGTGAAACTGAAGAGTTCAGTGATTGAAAGATTAATAATGTAGTCAGAGTTGAGAATGAGTTAGTAAGTAAAGATGGTTTTAAAAGAGATATTGAGAATGAGTTAGTAAGTAAAGATGGTTTTAAAAGAGATATCATATCTTTCTGAAGATTATTCGGGATACCCAATGTTATTGTTTAGGAAGAAGTTATTTATGAGTAATCGATTTATTTAGATATGGTATCTACAGAACGGATTAACCAAAAATTTCTTCTAAATTGGTTCCTTTAGTGAACTGACTAATGTGAGATTATTGATGACTTTATTAGTCAATGGAATAATGATGAAATTGCAAAAATTATTTGAATGCAACTGTTATAATCGGCTATTTTTCAGCAATTTCCTCTAGGTCTTCTATATATTTTGTGATGCTTAGAAATATATGTAACATTTCATTTTCAAATGTGATTCTTATCCCATAGAAAGGTTGGCTAATCATGATATTAGACGAAACTATTGTTAGTCTAATTGATTCATGAGCGATACTACTTTATCTTCCCCTGGTTTTTCTAAATTATTATGTTTGAGAGAAGTCTTGAAGATAAGATTCATATGATACTATTTTCTACTTCTACTGGTTGAAGTTCTAAATTCCAAATATGCAATTTACATTGTTTCTAGTGCGTATGAGCAATATTATTTTTCTGGACTTTCTCTGGGATATTATCGATCTCATTACCATTTAGTATGGGTTGTATTCTTGGAAATTCAATATAGCTTCACATTTTGGATTTCATCATCTCGGTTTTCTTGTTATTCTTATGGTTTGATCTTATCTATCAAACATGGTTTAACTGCGAAAGATATTCATTGGCCAGAGGTAATTACAGTTACTACTGTTATAAACCCTGACTCAATCATGGGAGTTTGGTGATATGAATTTCAGATTATAGAAATTGTATTATGGCACTAGTTTTTATTGGGTCTACTTTTGGTTTTCTTCTTCTGTTTGGAGAATACTATTGTTGTTGAGATATTGTTCCATCTATACTGTTCAAATGTCGGTCCTATTATAGCACTATGATTTTTAATCTATTTGATGATTGTGGCTTCGGAATAATTCAAAGCTTCGATGTTAATAATTGAAATAGCTACAGCAATGACATGATTATTACAAAAAGATGAAAGATTTGAGTGGACCGATAAATGAAAGTAAAGTTTTAATCAATTGAAAGCCCTGTTGATCGAAACATCAGTTTTGGATCAGCCTGAATTAGGTAAAAAATTTGTGATTTACAGTGATGCATCATTGAATGGGTTAGACTGTATTCTGATGTAGTGAGGCAAAGTAATAGCTTATGTTTCCAAATAGTTAAAACCACATGAAAAGAATTATCTGATACATGAATTAGAAGTTGTAAGTACTATATTTGCATTGAAAACTGGCGACATTATCTGCTTGGTGAAAAATACCATATATTTACTGATCATAAAAGTTTAAATTATTTACATGTTCGATAATGCCGAAAAATGTTAAATTCCGTTTCAATACTGAAATTTAATGGATACAAGAATTCCCCTACTGATTATAGTCCTCAATATGTTGGGGACAATATAGCTCGGACGAGCAACTTATTAAAAGCCTTCTCGACCATCCTGTTACATAGTTCCTGCGAGCATCCTGATCGGTAGTGATTCTACATGTGTTGCACACTACTGCGGCTCTTTGTGAGCGTCCTATTACATGATTCAGCTGGTTGTGATCCAGCATATAATGCGGACACAATTTCTACTCTACAAGAGCGTCCTGATATGGGCTCTTATGAGCTTCTTGATATAGCTTACTCGAACTCCCTGTTTCCTTATCCGGTGCTCCTTGATATTAAATCCTTGGAGTTACCTGTTAAGCTATATGAGCTCTCTGATTAGAACTCTTATGAGTTTCCTGTTTAGCCCGGATAAGCGTCCTGTTACATGGCTCATCTGAGCATCCTGATATGTGGCTCGAGAGTGTGCTCCCTGATTAAGTGCCCAGATTACAGTTTTGTACACTTCAAGTGTACTACATGTGTATCCATTAATATTTCAAATAAATTAAATGAGAAAAATCCTAACATGAGAAAATATGAACACTGAATGAATTATTACATGTATCTGCCTAAAATTCATGAAAATGATGATACATAATATATGGAAGTATGAGATGGTGAAATATGAACGTGAAACTTGTTTGATGACTATGTTCATATATGATTATAAATTTATACACTTCAAGTGTATTTTCCTGGGTTTCCATTGATATTTTAATTGATTTAATGAGTAAAATCCTGATATGAAATAATATGAACTTGAGACGAAATATTATGAAAATGTACTTGAAATGCAGGGATATGAATAGTATATGTTATTTGAGTTCATGATGTGGATAGTATATGTATATGGGAATTTGGTTATTATTGAGCTCATACATGTTTCTTGATGTATATACGAGATAGTATGACTTAGAAACAAACTATTACCCGTATGTACATGAAGTTCATGGAAATGATATTTCCTAATATAATGATGCATGAATTGGTAGTTACATGAATGTAGATCATGCTTGATGACTTTGTTCATCCATGATTAAAGATTATTATATGTAATTACTTGGCTAACATGATAAAGATATGTATTTAGGGCTTGTCACCAAATTGGTTGGTAGTGTCTTTCATGTTTATTTTGAACATAAATATATGGTAAGTTATTTACCATGTTATACGAACTTACTAAGCATTTCATGCTTACTCTGTGTTATTTTCCCATGTCATATAGTAACTTCGGAAGCTCATTGGATTGGAAGCATTGACGAAGATCACTTACACTAACCATCGGCCCATCTTGTTATATATATGGTAAATTAATTATGGTTATAATGGCATGTATAGGTTAATTAGCCAATGTTGGCATGTAAATGTTTGGGTTATAACTAGCCATTTGAATGGCTTTTGATAAATATGTTTTGATATGTATAAATGAGGCTATAGCATGTTTGTTGTGTGCTTAAATGATTGAATGGTAGAAATCATGTTGGTATATTGAAAATTAATTTTAGCATATTTGGTAAAAATATGCATATAGGTGAATTTGGTAAGTTAAATAAGTTTGAATATTTAATTACATGATGGTAAAGTGTCATTTGAGATGTTTAAGAACACATTAGTTGTATGTGACGATATGTCATGTATAAGACTCAGTTTTAACTTGAATTAATTGTTTTAAAATGTCTTGTGAATATATTTAAGTATTAGTGTAAGAGGAAGACAAATTGGGTGAGAAATGTGGCTTGGAAAATAGCCTATTTTTGTCCACATGGGTAAAGACACAACATGTGTCTCAACCATGTGTGACATGTGGCCTAGCACATGGGTGTGTGATTTGGCCGTGTGTCCCCTGCATCTTTAAAATGTCAAAACAGAATGCTGGAAATTGATCACACGGCCTAGCACACGGATGTGTGGCTTGGCCGTGTGACCCCTGCACATATACATGGCCTAGCACATGGACGTGTAACCTGATTGTGTGACCAAGTCAAAGATTTACACAGCCTGAGACATGGGCATGTGTCCCTTGCACCTAGGAAAAATTTTGAGATTTTGTGAAAAATTCTCTAAGCACCCGATTTAGTCCCGACTGATTCTAGTGTATTATTTGGGCCTCGAGGGCTTATGTAAGGGACTATACGATTAAATTTGATTGAAATCTAATATGAATGCTAAACATTTATGAAATGTCTGTTACATAACTCGTAAACTTCGGTAATACCCCGTAACCCTGTTCTGGTGACGGATTCGAGTTAGGGGTGTTACAGCTATGATCTCGAAAATATAAAAATTACTAAAAATGGGACAAGAATGCTTACCCAATTAAGCCAAGAAATATTGCTTTCTCTTTCATAGGGTTTCCATGTATTTTTGGGGAAGAAGATGATAATTATAATATATTATTTCCATTTAATTATTATATCCTCCTTTATGTTTCCTACTTTCCAATTTAGTCCTTTTCTGTGGATGATTCATCATAAATATCTGTTAACTTTTCTTAATGGTCTAATTACCATATAAAAACCCTAAGTTTTGAATTCCATAGCTATTTGATACTTATATCTACTAGAATTCAACTTTTGCATTTTATGCAATTTGGTCCTTTCCATGACTAGAAATAAAATCGGTAAAAAAATTTATTGAAATTTTCATACGTCTTTCCTATCATAATATAGACCATACAATAATATTAAAATAAATTTTATTTTTGACTTAGATTTGTGGTCTCGAAACCACTCTTCTGATTTCACTAAAAATAGGGTGTTACAAGGCTACCAATAGAGCTCTCGGAGATCCCGGTACATTTTGTTTCCACTAGGATACATAGCATAGGGGCTACTATGTACCTCCTGAAGGATCGAATGCCTCAACTCTTTATCATTAGGTACACAAATTTGACCTTTGAAGCACAACACATTATCATTATTCAAGCTAAAATCGAAATTCTCGTTCAAATCAACATGCTGCAGACGCTGAACTAAGGACTCATCACTCAACTGTGTAGCTCTAATCTGCTCCACCCAAATCATTTTTACTTGTAATTCATCCAATAGCCCTCCATCCTCCTCCAAACTCAAATGAGCTAACATTGCTCCCATATCAGTCATCGCTCTACGGCTAAGGGCATTAGCTACCACATTAGCCTTATCTAGCTACCACATTAGCCTTACCCAGATGGTATTCTATCGTGCAATCATAATCTTTAAGTAACTCAACCCATCGGCTCTGCTAAAGATTTAATTCTTTTTGGGTTAACAAATAGTTGATACACTTGTGATTGGTGTAAATAATACACCTTTCACCATACAGATAGTGTCTCTAGATTTTCAAAGCAAACACAATCCCAGCTAGCTCAAGATCGTGTGTAGGGTAATTACCCTCATGTATCTTAAGATGCCACGACGTGTAAGCAACCACCTTACTGTCTTGCATAAGTACACACCCTAGCCCTACATGTGAAGCATCACTGTATAACATAACCTCTTGACCTGATTTCGGTTGAATTAAAATAGGAGCTTGTGTCAAAACGGACTTGAGTTTATCGAAACTAAAACTATTGTGCCTCAGATCACATGAATGGAGCATTCTTGCATAGTAGTTTTATCAGAGGTGACGCAATCAGAGAAAATCCTTTAACGAACCTTTTGTAGTAACCAACTAAACCCAAAAAGCTACGAAGCTCAAATTCATTTTTTGGTTGCTTCCACTTAACAATAGCTTCTATTTTCTTTGGATCAACTCGGATCCCTTCCACTATCACCACATGACCCAGAAAGGTGACTTCTTGGAACCAAAACTCGCACTTATTGAACTTGGCATACAACTATTTTTCTCGGAATATCTGAAATACAATGCGAAGATAATCATCATGCTCAGTTTCAATTTTTGAGTAGATCATGATATCATCGATAAAAACCACTACAAATTGATCCAATACTATTGGAACACCTGATTCATTAAATCTATAAACGCTGCTCAGGCATTCATTAAATCAAAAGGCATCACTAGGAACTCATAATGTTCGTAACGAGTCCTGAAGAATTTTTTGTACACATCAGTCTCTTTGACCTTGAGTTGATAATAACCAAAGCGCAAATCAATTTTATAAAAGACAAATTCTCCCTGAACCTGGTCGAACAAGTCGTCAATCCTTGATAACGGGTACTTATTCTTGATTGTCAACTTCTTCAACTGTCTATAATCTATCCACATTCTCATCGACCCATCTTTCTTCTTAACAAACAATACCGGTGCTCCCCATGGAGACACACTCTGTTGAATAAATCCCCTATCAACGAGTTCCTGGAGCTGTGCTTTTAGCTTGGTCAGCTCTCTCGGTGCCATGCGCTAGGGCGTAATAGACACCAGAGAAGTACCTGGTAACAGATCAATTCCAAACTCCACCTCTCTATCCAGAGGTACTCCAGGCAATTCCTCAGTTAAAACATCCGGGAATTCCCTCACAGTGAGGGTATCTCCCACCAAAAGTTTTGCGGGAACAGAATCGAATACATAAGGAAGGTATGCCTCGTACCCCTTTCGGAGTAACTTATCTGCTACAAGAGTAGAGATTATGTTAGAGAGGTACTCTCGATGCTCACCAACCATGACCACCTCATCATTCTCACTCGATCTCAGAGTTACCCTCTTGGTTGCACAGTCTAGACTGACCCGATACTCAACGAGCCAATCCATTCCCAAAATTAAATCAAACTCATTAATGGGTAATTCCATTAAATTAGCTGGAAATACCATACTGTGGAGCTCTAGGGTTACCCGCCTATATCCTCTATCAACTCGAATTGACTGACCCAAAGGACTATGTAACACCCCTCACCCGTATTCAATGCCAGAATAGGGTTACAGAGTATTACCATACTTACAAAACAATTAAACAACCATTTAACATAGATAATATCATTTCATACATTCATCATTCAAACTCAATCAATTTGTCCCTAATATGACCCTACATGGCCCTAAAAATACATTAGAAGTGGTTCGGGACTAAACTAATAGCTCAAGAAATTTTTACGAACTTTGAATATTTTTCTCAAAAACAAGGGACACACGTCCGTGTAGCCAGGCCAGCTGTCTCACACGGCCATCAGACACGCTCGTGTCACAAGCCGTGTGGACATTCGAAACGGGAGCACATGGCCGTGTCCCAGACTATGTCTAACCCTGTGTAATTCTCTGACTTGGGTCACACGGCCAACACACATGCCCGTGTGGCTAGCCCGCGTGCCCTAAGAATGGCCACACACACCCATGTGCCAAGCCATGTTCTAGCTGTGCCAAACCTGTAAGGTATACTGACTTATGCCACACAGCCAAGTCACACGCCCGTGTGTGAGGCCATGTGGAGCATACTGACTTGATTTCTAAAACCACACCAAGGGACACACGACCATGTAACATGACCATATGTCACACACGGCTGAGACATATGCCTGTGTCTCTGCCCGTGTGAGCAAAAATAGGCTGGTTATTTATGAAGCCATTTAGCCACCCCAATTTGTACACACCTTCACCTACACATATGGCACCAAAACAAAACATAATATGCAACCCAAAACAACCAAATCAAGTATCATTTCATCTAAGCATTTCTTAGCCTAAACACAATCACAAACATCCTCAATTCATCAACCATTTCCATCAAACATTAATCACATTCTAAAATGACATTAGCACACCTATAAACATACATCACCAACCAAACCAAATAAACCAAAATAAGCCATCACACATGGCTATATATACATACCAAAATAAAAACATTTACAAGCCAATTCAATTTACCAAAATCATTACCAAAACATAATTAACATAACTCAAAAATCCCTATACATGCTATATGACCCAACACATAGTTTCAAAAGTATCGAAATGCCAGTGGATAGTGTGATGAAGTCTCCGACAATTCCCAAGTCTGAGCTAGCTTTGAAATCTTTATAAAACATGGGAAAGCAACCAAGTAAGCTAAATAGCTTAGTAAGCTCATATGTTAACAATAATCGATTATCACCATTCATTAATCATTCAAATAATAGAAAACAATATACAACAATTTTATTAAATCTCTAAGCTATTTAATGATCATTCACATAACTTACAAAAGAACTTATCAATTCTATAGTTTCAATACTCAATTCATTATCGTACGTACCTGTACCATCTTGTACGTACCTGTACCATCTCGTAGTCAACCACATCTTTCATTTACCTGTTGAACCATTCAGAATAGAAGTCGAATACTCAAGGGTTTCACATGATAAGTACCTATACCATGGCCCGAAGCCAAATTATCTGATATGCATGGCTCGAAGCCAAATCGGTATATCTCGCACTTGAAGTGCTAATAACATGGCCTAAAGCCAACTCAAAGTATACCTAATGACAAGTCACTAGCATCCTAAACTATTCCTGAGGTTCAACCTAGACTTCAATTGTCGAATCATCATCTAATCATTTCCATACTCTTCCGTAACATAGTCACAATTCATGCTATATCAAAGCATATAAAATACATTTGAAACAAAAATTATAAAATACGAACTTACCTCGGATGTTAAAACAGTGAATCGAGTCGATTAGTTGATAACTTTATCTTTACCCCGATCCAAATCCATATTTCTCCTTTCTTGATCTAAATATATTTGAAATTAACTTATTTAATCATCTATTCATTCAATTTAGTCCAAAACACACTTTAAAACAAGTTTACACTTTTGCCCCACATATTTCACATATTTCACAATTTAGTACTTATTTCATAAAAACCCAAATTAATGAAATTCACAATAAACCCATGCTATCCGAATTACCATAATGCCCCTAGCAGCCCATATTTTTCATTTATTTCACATTTCAAGCACAAAATTTCAACATTTCTCAATTTAATCCCAATTTTGCATTTTCACTAAAAATCACTTTACAAAACTTGCATAATTCATAATAAATATTCATAACCTATCATAAAACATCAAAAATCATACATATTCATTAATGGAAACTTTCAAAATCTTTAATAGTTTTGCAAAATAGTCCCTAGGCTAGCTAGTACTAGTTGTAACGATCACAAAACATAGAAATCATCAAAAACCAAGCAAAAATCGTACCTTAATTGACCAAATTAGATTGGCCGAATGAACCCTAAAGAAAAGACTTTTATTATCTTCAATATTTGGCTATGGTGAGAAAGATGAACAAAAATTTTACTTTTGTTTTGTTTTAATTAACCTTTAATTTCCAAATTACAAAAATAACCTTATTAATTAAACATAAAAATCTCTTAAACAATGTCCAAGAATGTCCACTCATAATTAAAATGGTATATTTACCACATAAGGACTTCCACTATTCAATTTCATAGGCATTTGATACGTTTAACTAATAGAACAACACTTTTGCATTTTATGTGATTTAGTCATTTTTATCAAATTGACCATTCAAACGATAAAATTTCTTAACAAAATTTTCATAAAATCATTCAATCATGTTGTAAGCATTAAAATGATAATAAAATAAATATTTTGACCTCGAATTTGTGGTCCCAAAACCACCGTTCTGATTTGACTAAAAACGGGCTGTTATAACTCTCCCTCCTTAGGGATTTTCATCCCCAAAATCTTACCAATGAAAAGGTTAGGGTATTGTTTTCTCATAGCTTCCTCAGGCTCCCACGTAGCCTCTTCAACACCGTGATGTTGCCAAAGTACTTTCACGAGAGCTATGCTTTTATTTCTTAGTTCTTTGATCTTTCGAGCTAGAATTCTGATCGGTTCTTCGTTCTATGAAATATTAGGTTGAATCTCAATTTCTGACGGGGAGATCACATGTGATGGACCTGATCTATATAGACGCAACATCAATACATTAAACACATTATAGATTTTCTCTAGCTCAATCGGTAATGCTAGCCGACATGCCATTGGCCCTATTCGTTCAATAATCTCATACGACCCGATGAATCGAATACTTAATTTGCCCTTACAACCGAAATGAAGTATTTTCTTAAATGGAGATACCTTCAAGAACACTTTGTCATCGATCTGAAATTCAATGTCTTTCTGTTTCAAATCTACATACGATTTCTGATGATCTGAAGCTACTTTCAATCAGTCGCAAATTATTTTCACTTTTTCTTCAATTTCTCTAACCAAATCAACCCCGTGAATTTGTTTCTCGCTAAGCTCGATCCAATACAATGGAGATCGGCATTTGCGACCATAAAAAGCTTCAAACGGTGCCATCTATATGCTCGATTGAAAACTGTTATTATACGTAAATTCAACCAGCGGTAAATATTTTTCCCAATTGCCTTCAAACTCTAAAACAAAACATCTGAGCATATCTTCGAGGATCTGTATTGCTCGTTCAGACTGTCCGTTAGCTTGCGGATGAAAAGCTGTACTAGAATTCAAATTCGTACCCAGGGCTTCTTGAAGTTTCTTCCAAAACTACGATGTAAACCTCGGATCTCTATCCGAAATAATCAAAACTAGCACACCGTGCAATCTCACAATCTCAGATATGTACAATTCAGCCAATTTATCAAGTGAATAGTCTGTACGTACCGAAATAAAATGTGAAGATTTCATCAGTCGATCAACGACAACCCAAATTACAACTTTCTTTTTCGAAGACAGGGGTAATCCTGATAAAAAAATCCATCGTCTCCTATTTCCACTCCCGTATCATCACAGGCTGAACCAAACTTGAAGGCACTTGATGCTCGGCTTTCACTTGTTGACAAACTAAACATCTTGATACAAACTCTAAAATGTCTCATTTCATACCTGTCCACCAATATAACTATTTCAAATCGTTGTACATTTTAGTGCTTCCAGGATGAACGGATAAACAACCACTATGTGTTTCATTTAAAATTTCTCGGTACGTAAATTCTACCTCGGAAGATCAAGCAATCATCAGATCTGATTTGAAACTCTGAATTAGAAGTCGGCTCACATTGAACTCGTTTAACTTGTAATTCATTATCGTATTTCTGGCTTCATAGATTTGTTGAAGAAATAATGATCTCACTTTCAACTCAGCTACAATCGAACTATCATCAGACAAAGCTAACTGTGTGTTAATCGCATGCAAAGTAAATAATGACTTTCTGCTTAGAGCGTCAGCAACTACGTTCACTTTCCCGGGATGATAATCAATTACTAGCTCATAATCTTTCAATAATTCAAGCCATCTTCGTTGTCGCAAATTCAATTCTTTTTGATTCATTAAATATTTTAAGCTCTTGTGATCTGTAAAAATGTGGCATTTCTCATCAAACAAGTGATGTCGCCAAATTTTTAATCCAAACACAATCGCAGCCCAACTCTAAATCGTGCGTTGGATAATTCTTTTCATGCAGCTTCAACTGTCTAGAAGCATAAGCTATTACTTTGCCTTCCTGCAACAATACACAACCCAGACCGTTCAAAGATGCATCACCGAAAATTACAAATTCTTTACCCGACTCAGGCTATACTAAAACTGGTACCACTGTCAAGAATACTTTCAACTGTTTGAATCTCTACTGACACTTTTCAGACCATTCAAAATTTACATCTTTCTGAAGTAATCGCATCAATGGTGTTGCAATCATAGAGAATCCTTTCACAAAACATCGATAATAGCCAGCTAGTCCCAGAAAACTTTAGACTTCAGATACATTTCTCAGAGGTTTCCAATCTATAATTGTAGAAATCTTGTTTGAGTCAACTCTAATACCTTCGACTGAAACAATATGTCCCAGAAATTCAACCTCTCAAAGTCAAAACTCACATTTTCTGAACTTTGCAAATAATTGCTTGTCTCTCAAAATCTGTAACACTATTTTTAAATGCTCGGCATGCGGATTCATCTCGAGAATAAATCAGAATATCATCAATAAATACAACAACGAATCTATCTAAATACGGTCTGAAGATTCGATTCATCAAATCCATAAAAATGGCAGGAACATTAGTTAATCCAAAAGGCATAACAAGGAATTCATAATGTCCATACCTCATTCTGAAAGCAGTCTTCGGTACATTTGAGTCTTTAACTCGCAACTGATAATAACCAGACCTAGAATCAATCTTTGAAAATATTGTTGCACCTTTCAACTGGTCAAACAAATCATCTATTCTCGACAACGAATACTTACTCTTTGTTGTAACCTTGTTGAGCTGACGATAATCAATACACATTCTCATTGACCCGTCTTTCTTCTTTACGAACAATACAGGCTCACCCCAGGGTAAAAAACTAGGTCATTCAAAATCTCTATCTGTTACCTCTTGCAACTAAGCTTTCAACTCTTTCAACTCTGTCAGAGCCATTCTTTACAAAGCTATAGATACCGGCAAAGTTCCCGTACTAACTCAATGGAAAACTCAATCTCTCTGACTAGTGGCAACCCAGGCAATTCTTCTAGAAATACATTTGGATATTCACAAACTACAGGAACCAATTTAATTTTCCTTCCAGACACCTTGGTATCTAAAATATATGCTAAGTACATGTCACAACCTTTTTTCACATATCTCTAAGCCGACATCGATGAAATCACTATAGCCAATCCACTAAATTCATCAAATTCAATCTGAAGAATTTCATTATTTTGACATCTCAATTCGATGGTCTTTCTTTTACAATTTACAACAGCATCATGCAGAGTCAACCAGCCCTTACCCAAAATCACATCGAACTCATCAAATGGCAAAAGCATTAAGTCAGCCGAAAAACAGTAACCCTGAGTCATTAAAATATAATTCTTGCATACTTTGTCAACTAGAACATACTTGCCTAAGGGGTTTGATACTTTAATTACAAATTCTATAGACTCAGCATGTAACACCCTTAGCCTATATCCGTCGTCGGAATAAGGTTATGAGGCATTACCAGACAATACATCACATTCTCATACATTTATGCATTCAATATTATAAACTATTCACAAATATTCACATTGTCCCTTAAAAGGTTCTACTAGACCTTAAATCATGCTTAGAAGTGGTTCAGGACTAAACCGATCACATATAAAAATTTTTGGATACTTAGAAAAATTTCATGAAATTGCAGGTCACATGCTCGTGTGAACAAGCCGTGTGCCTCACACAGCCACCAGACACGCCCATGGCGCAGGCCGTGTGAAAACAGGGCATACATACTGTAACAGCCCGGTTTAGACCTTAGTCAAAATAGTAGTTTTGGGACCATAAATTCGAGTCAGAAAAATATTTTAATATTATTTTTGGTGTTTATAATATTTGAATTGATATGTGTGAAAGTTTCGTGTAAAAATTTTATTGTTTGTGTACTCGATTTAGTAAAAGGACTAAATCCCGTAAAATGCTAAAGTAGCATGCTATTTGATAAAGGTGTGATTTGGCTTTGGCTTTTAAAGTAAGGGTCCTTGCTAGGCAATTATACCCTTAATATTGATAGTGGACTTTTATGGAAAATTTTGGACAACTATTAAATGATTTCTAAGTTATATTACAAAGGATAATGTAACACCCCAAAACCCGGCCCAGACGTTATGGCCGAATCTGATATGCCACATTGAAGTTCAAAACCCATGTTTCGTTTTAGTGCTTTAAAAATCGACTTTTGTTAAGCTAACAAAGTGAATGGGAGTCGGGCACCGGTAGGAATCAGAATGAGGAGGTGAGCCATGAACCCTGCTTAAGTACCAAGCTCTTCTAATGGATCCAATCCTAGACATGCCCACAACCATTGCCACACTTGGTTAAATTGAGTTGTAATTTATTTAAGTTGAAATCTTTGATAAATCGGATAATCGTGGCGTGGTGTTATTTTGAAAACAATTATCATTTTGAAAACACGTCCTAAGTCTAGCCCATTTATTAACAAAGCATTAAAGTTATTAAAAATAAAATAATCCCGAAAAATAATTAAAATGGCCTTATTACAACCCAAAACCAAACAATAATATTAATAAGATAAAACTTATAAAGAAATAAATCGGCTACTTATTGCAATTACAAGAAAGCGAAAAAAGAGTGTGGCCATCTCCGAGTCCTCGCACTCTAAACCATCTAAGCTTAGCGATTACACCGCACGATTAGAAGCGGGTGAGTTTACGAAAACTCGATGTGTAATCCCAATAACAAACAAATAGTGAAAACACAAGATCAAGACAATCGGGCCAAAGCCCTATTTAGTCTTAACATATACTGGGTCGAAGCCTTTCGTTTAATGGTTACTGGGCTGAAGCCTTTTCATAAATCATATCACTGGGCCGAAGCCTTTACTGTAAACGGTATGGCCCATAGGCCCATTTCAATATCACATGTAATGTCAATGGATGTATGCAAGCCTATTTCAATATCATATGAAATACCAATGAATGTATGCAAGCCCATTTGGGGAGACTACTCGACCCACCATCTGCTACTCTCCACCCGTACCAGCCAACACACCATGTAGGGAATGATTCAACCCACCCAACCAACACACCACTGGCAGCATAGCTAATTTATCATATATCTGAAGGCAAACTGGGGCAAAGCCCTTTTCGGTAAACTGGGGCAAAGCCCTTTTCAATAAACTGGGGCATAAGGCCTTTTCGGTAAACTGGGGCATAAGCCCTTTTCAATAAACTGGGGCATAAGCCCTTTTGCTCTTCCTCCATCCACATAAAACCCAACCCAATGCAACGTGTCATGTATGCAGAATGCCATGCCCATATTTGAATAAACAATGACAGTCAAGTCATTCATATCACCAGCATATATTCACAATCAATCCGTCAACCACACAGTCCAAGTTAGTCACTTGCCCACAAGGGCAAAATAGTCATTTTTCATATTATAAGGGTAATTTCGTAATTTTACCAAATATCATGGTTTTCCATGTTCATTAACAATTATCAATATTTTCGAGTGTTTAAACAATGATCTTTGACCCACTTTATCAAATTCGGGCATTTGGGCCCAAAACCCCTAATAGGCCCTACAAATGTTGATTTAGCCCACTAAGCCTGCTTAATCCAAATTTTACAACAGTACTAACCGTGTTAACATGCAACTTTTCCATATTCCATTTTCTATCAGTTTTACCCAAATGGGCCCGAAAGCCCATTAGGCCCAATTCCAGCCCATTGAGGCCCAACTTACCATCGTGCACAAAATTGTGCTCTTACCTGTTCCATCGATCCAACCACCGATCATATCGTATCTATCGCACTTTAAGCAAAGGAAAAATCACAAGTTCCCGAAATACCGGTATTTTAGCATTTCAGCTTCTCAGCAAATATTAATCTAAGCTATTACGAGGGTTAGTACGCACCTGTTACGAGTTGAAGTTGAAACGTTTCCATAATCAATCACTTATGATAACCACCATTTGTCACTCAAACTTAACTATTCCAATATCAATATATGTAAATCCTAAGCACATCAGTCATACGGAACATAAGGGCGTATTCATCATTTTATCATACAGGGGTATTACGGTCACTTTATCCTACAGGGGCTTTACGGTCTTTTTACCTATTAAGGGTATTTTAGTCATTTCATCCTACAAGGGTGTTTTGGTAAATCTACAAACCAAGGGTATTTTAGTAATTTTGTAAACCAATGGTATTTCTATAATTTTAGAAAGTCAAGGGTATTTCGTAATTTTGTAAATCGAGGTATTTTGGTAATTTTAAAATTGAGGGTATTTCGGTAATTTCACAAACCAGTGGTATTTTGGTAATTTTACAAACTAGGGGTATTTTAGCAATTTTACAGACTAGGGTATTTTGGTAATTTTACTGATCGAGCGTATTTTGGTAATTTTGTAAACCAAATGTATTTTAGTAATTTTATAAATCAAGGGTAAAACAGTAATTCTGTAAATCAAAGGTAAAACAGTAATTCTATAAATCGAGGGTAAAACGGTAATTTTATAAATTGAGGGTACTTTGGTAACTTTACAATTTGAGGGCATTTCGGTAATTTGGTAAACTAAAGTATTCTAAACAGGGATAACAATACGAATGGGCCTAAAGCCTATTCTTGGCCCAAATGGGCCCACACGCTCGTGTGGCCCTTTTAGCCCAAATCTAGCCACAGATATGAGATTCACCTAGCCTAGTCTAATATTTACTACACAATCAACAACTTATCCGATTGGTCCCGTAGGCCCATTGGGCCCACATGACCCCTTTCTACCATCACTACCAAGTAGCCATCCTACTGACTAGAGTAGCGAGAAATACACACCGATTGGTGGTGGAGTTAATCCAAGCTCCGAGCACTCTTAGCCGACGCCTAACCCAAACGAGCACGCCATACAAATGAAAGGGATCACCAAGAAAGGTACCTTTACTCTCCTCATGGTTCCCTCTATTTAAAGCCAGCTTCACATCCACTCTTATGTTAGCTTCCCGATGTGGGATCCCTCCAACATCAGAGTTTAAATTCAACACCAACTCTTGCCACCCCCTGTTACCAAAATAAATGCTTCTTGCTTGCCATGGGATTCGAACCCATGCCTCCCCTCAGATGCTCCACACGCTTCTTGCCACTAAGCCACAAGGCTTTTTGTGTCATATTTTATCCCCAATTAATTATAAGGTCTAAAGGCCAAAGTCCAGGTTCCCTTAAAAAACCAACATAAATTGCAAGAGCTAAGACTTGAACCCAGACTCCCATACAACCTTAATGACGCCACAACCACTAGACTACATGCTTCCTTGTGTCATTTATTTACCACAATAATTTAAAAGGCCCTCATCCAAGCATCCAAGTTTTTTTTTTCACTTAATACCAAAATTTTTGCTAAAGCACAAGTTTAAACCCAAGATTTCTCCAACACTTCTCAAAGCCATTAACCACTAAAGCAAACATTTAATTGTTTCATTTCATTGTACAATTAAATACCTATATACAACCTCTTTACGGACCCACACTCAAGGCCCAATACTTCTAGGCCCAAATTCGGGGTGTTACAATTCTACCCCCCTTAAAGAAATTTCGTCCTCGAAATTTTCTACTCTCAGACTACACCACCACATTTCACTGCAAGACTCGA
Organism: Gossypium arboreum; assembly: GCF_025698485.1. Classification (NCBI taxonomy): domain Eukaryota; kingdom Viridiplantae; phylum Streptophyta; class Magnoliopsida; order Malvales; family Malvaceae; genus Gossypium; species Gossypium arboreum. The sequence goes on along the minus strand of NC_069076.1, from coordinate 24,875,442 downwards.
TACTAATAATACTAACATACACCCAAAACATTTATCCATCAGAGCGGATAGATTTCACATGCAAACAATTTCTACATTTCCAGAACGCACACCAAATAAATACTAAATCTAAATTCAAGCGTTACAGCTTACTCTAACTAGAGAGTTCCAATATTGTGCTACTATCTATAGTAGTTTCTCAATATAGCACTTCAATCTATAACAGCAAACAGAGTTAGAGAACTTACAGATTTGGTGCCGGAGACTCGGTGTGCCACACCTCTAGTAACATCTTTTCAGAAACAAGTCAAGTTTCGTTGAAAGATTTCAAAATAAAATTTTAGAAAAACCCTTTTCAAACCCCAATTTCTGAAAAAGAAAAGAAAAAAATAACAATAATTTTTTTACTACCCATACCACAGCCGAGTTTTGTAACCTGGCTCTGATACCACTAAATTAACACGGCAAAACTCGGCCCAGACGTTATGGCCGAATCTGATGTGCCACATTGAAGTTAAAAACCCATGTTTCATTTTAGTGCTTTAAAAATCGACTTTTGTTAAGCTAACAAAGTGAATGGGAGCTGGGCATCAGGTAGGAATCCGTAACAGAGGAGGTGAGCCATGAACCCTGCTTAAGTACCAAGCTCTTCTAATGGATCCAATCCTAGACATGCCCACAACCATTACCACACTTGGTTAAATCGAGTTGTAATTTATTTAAGTTGAAATCTTTGATAAATCGGATAATCGTGGCATGGTGTTATTTTGAAAACAATTATTATTTTGAAAACACGCCCTAAGTCTAGCCCATTTATTAACAAACAGATTAAAGTTATTAAAAATAAAATAATCCCAGAAAAATAATTAAAATGGCCTTATTACAACCTAAAACCAAACAATAATATTAATAAGATAAAACTTATAAAGAAATAAATCTGCTACTTATTGCAATTAAAAGAAACAAAAACAGTAGTGTGGCCATCTCCGAGTCCTCGCAGCTCCAAACCATCTAAGCTTAGGGATTACCCGCAGTTAGAAATGAGGTGAGTTTACGAAAACTCAAGTGTGTAATCCCAATAACAAACAAACAGTGAAAACACAAGATCAAGACAATCGGGCCAAAGCCCTATTTAGTCTTGACATATACTGGGCCGAAGCCTTTTCATAAATCATATCACTGGATGTATACAAGCCCATTTCAATATCATATGAAATACCAATGAATGTATGCAAGCCCATTTGGGAGACTACTCGACCCACCATCCGCTACTCTCCACCATACCAACCAACACACCATGTAGGAATGATTCAACCCACCCAACCAACACACCACCGGCAAGATAGCTACTTTATCATATATCCGAGGCCTAGCCTCTTTTAATTATTGGGCAAAGCCCTTTTGATGGCGGGCATAAGCCCTTTTGATGGCCCGGGCATAAGCCCTTTTCAATAAACTAGGGCATAAGCCCTTTTGCACTTCCTCCATCCATATAAAAACCCAACCCAATGCAACATGTCATGTATGCAGAATGCCATGCCCATATTTGAATAAACAATCACAATCAAGTCATTCATATCACCAGCATATATTCACAATCAATCCGTCAACCACGCAGTCCAAGTTAGTCACTTGCCCACAAGGGCAAAACAGTTATTTTTCATATTATAAGGGTAATTTCGTAATTTTACCAAATATCATGGTTTTCCATGTTCATTAACAATTATCAATATTTTCGAGTGTTTAAACAATGATCTTTGACCCACTTTATCAAATTCAGGCTTTTGGGCCCAAAACCCCTGATGGGCCCTACAAATCCTGATTTAGCCCACTAAGCCTGCTTAATCCAAATTTTACAACAGTACTAACCGTGTTAACATGCAACTTTTCCAGATTCCATTTTCTATCAGTTTTACCCAAATGGGCCCGAAAGCCCATTAGGCCCAATTCCAGCCCATTGAGGCCCAACTTACCATCGTGCACAAAATTGTGCTCTTACCTGTTCCATCGATCCAACAACCGATCATATCGTATCTATCGTACTTTAAGCAAAGGCAAAATCACAAGTTCCCGAAATACCGGTATTTTAGCATTTTGGCTTCTCAGCAAATATTAATCTAAGCTATTACGAGGGTTAGTACGCACCTGTTACGGGTTGAAGTTGAAACATTTCCATAATCAATCACTTACGATAACCACCACCTGTCATTCAAACTTAACTATTCCAATATCGATATATGTAAATCCTAAGCACATCAGTCATACGGAACATAAGGGCGTATTCATAATTTTCCCATACAGGGGTATTACGGTCACTTTACCCTACAGGGGCTTTACGGTCTTTTTACCTATTAGGGGTATTTTAGTTATTTCATCCTACAAGGGTGTTTTGGTAAATCTACAAACCAAGGGTATTTCAATAATTTTGTAAACCAATGGTATTTCTATAATTTTTAGAAAGTCAAGGGTATTTTTGTAATTTTGTAAATTAGGGGTATTTTGGTAATTTTATAAATTGAGGGTATTTCGGTAATTTCACAAACCAGTGGTATTTTGGTAATTTTACAAACTAGGGGTATTTGGGTAATTTTATAAATTGAGGGTATTTCGGTAATTTTACAAACCATGGGTATTTTAGCAATTTTATAGACTAGGGTATTTTGGTAATTTTACTGATCGAGGGTATTTTGGTAATTTTGTAAACCAATGGTAAAACAGTAATTCTGTAAATCAAGGGTAAAACAGTAATTCTATAAATCGAGGGTAAAACGGTAATTCTATAAATCGAGGGTACTTTGGTAATTTTACAATTTGAGGGCATTTCAGTAATTTGGTAAACTAAAGTATTCTAAACAGGGATAACAATACGAATGGGCCTAAAGCCTATTCTCGACCCAAATGGGCCCATACGCTCGTGTGGCCCTTTTAGCCCAAATCTAGCCACAGATATGAGATTCACCTAGCCTAGTCTAATATTTACTACACAATCAAACAACTTATCCGATTGGGCCCGTAGGCCCATTCGGCCCACATGACCCTTTGGGGCCATCGCGGCCCGAAGTAGCCATCCTACAGCTAGAGTAGCGAGAAATACACACCTGATTGGCGACTGGAGTTAATCCAAGCTCCGAGCACTCTTAGCCGACGCCCAACCCAAACGAGCACGCCATACAGCGAAAGGGATAAGCCAATAAAGGTACATTTACTCTCCTCATGGTTCCCTCTATTTAAAACCAGCTTCGCATCCAGTCTTATGTTAGCTTCCCGATATGGGATCCCTCCAACATCAGAGTTTAAATTCAACACCAACTCTTGCCGCCCCCTGTTAGCAAAATAAGTGCTCCTTGCTTGCCATGAGATTCGAACCCATGCCTCCCCTCAAATGCTCCACACGCTTCTTGCCACTAAACCACAAGGCTTTTTGTGTCATATTTTATCCCCAATTAATTATAAGGTCTAAAGGCCAAAGTCCAGGTTCCCTTAAAAAACCAACATAAATTGCAAGAGCCAAGACTTGAACCCAGGCTCCCATACAACCTTAATGACGCCACAACCACTAGACTACATGCTTCCTTGTGTCATTTATTTACCACAATAATTTAAAAGGCCCTCATCCAAGCATCCAAGTTTTTTTTTTCACTTAATACCAAAATTTTTGCTAAAGCCCAAGTTTAAACCCAAGATTTCTCCAACACTTCTCAAAGTCATTAACCACTAAAGCAAACATTTAATTGTTTCATTTCATTGCACAATTAAATACCTATATACAACCTCCTTACGGACCCGCACTCAAGGCCCAATACTTCTAGGCCCAAATTCGGGGTGTTACAGATAAAATAGTAAATAATGTATTAAATACATAATAATAAAACAAAGTGGAATTGATGGCCATTTATCATCTTTGATGGCTGAATGTACTAAGGAAGAAAGCTAAAAATGGGGTTTTCATATTCGACAACGTGGTAGCTTGATTATGTAAGTGTTTTGACTCGGTTTTTGATGATTTTTATGTTTTGAAGATCGTTGCTTCGTGTTTTACAAAACCCATGATTGAATTTTAGAATTTAATGATGATTTCATGAGATTCCATTGTTGATTTAGTGAGCTTTGTGATGTTAATTGTTGATAAATGAAAGATATATGATAGATAAATATAATTAGTATTTGAATTTTCGATAAATTTGAGTAATTTGGCTAAATTTTGAAAATGATATTTTGTGTAACGCCCCAAACCCGTGACCATCACCGGATTTGACCACGTGGTGTTACCGGGCTTACTTCCCTTATTCCTCTCTTTGAAATGTTTAATTTTTGTTCCAGGCAGGCTAGCTAACTGCGTCACTGTCACCTTAAAAGTCATATCTCGAGTTCCAGAACTCGAAAATCAGTTACGTCAATTTTCCCTGAAACTAGACTCATAATCCCATCTACAAATTTTTTTCTAGAATTTTTAGTCGAGCCAATTAGTACAGTTTATTAGTTAAAGTCACCCCTGTTTCAGAGTTCGACTACACTGACCTTTGTGCATTACGACCTGGATATCATCTCGTACAGAGCTCCAATGCTCATGCCGTTTGTTTCTAATGAAACTAGACTCAAAGAGGAATCTATGCATATAAGGCATGACTCCTAATTGTTTCTGGATAATTTATGGTAAATTTTCAAAGTCGAAACAGAGGATTCAGAAACCGTTCTGGCCCTGTCTCACGAAATCTAGAATATCTCTTAAAATACGGCTCATATGGTCATTTCGTTTCGTCCATATGAAAATAGATTCATCAAGGTTCAATTTCATTATTTATTCACTATTTAATTATACTTCTACTATTTTTAGTGATTTTTCCATCTCACCTCACTGCTGCTGGCAGCATCTGTTACTAAAGCAAACAATGACTATTTCATAATTCTTCCATGGCCAACTATTTCATCATACATAATGCAACTATGGCCACCTTATCAAAATTAAGGTATCTAAGGCTCGTGACCATAGGTTTTAGAATCACACTCAACCGACCACATAGGCCATTTTCGCATGGCTTAAAATTTACAACCCACAATTCAACAAAACAAAATAGCCTATACATGCCAAATGTTCTCCTAGTTCAACTACGAAGACAATACCAAAAGATTTCCAGCCGGTGTGATGACTTCAACGACGGTTCCGAGCACGCATAAGCGATACAAGTCCAAGAGACCTAAAATGGGTGACAAGAAAACACCGAGTGAGTTTATAACTCAGTAAGTCATAAGCATTCATCAACCATCCATCAATAAAATTATCACAACATGAAACGATAAACGAGGCTAGGTACTCCATCCATATCGAAACTATACCATAATTCCTCGGACCTTTCGGTTCAATCTCATACCAAGTCATACATCCACATTTCATATTCTATACAATAAGATATTTGAGGCATTTTCACACACCAACTCATTCACCACAATCATACAATTGCAATCATCACATAGATTTAAAGCTTACCAAGCTCAACCTCGAGCATGAACATATTGCCTATTCGTCATGAGCTCAAGGTACTTACCCGATCCGCTGTCCGGGATTAACTCGATAATGTCGCACACTCAGTGCCAATTCTAATGCAAGAGCATATAGTGAATCCGCACACTTAGTGCTATAAAATCAGCTCGCACACATAGTGCTATATAATCAAATTCGCACACTTAGTGCTGTACAAATTTTAAACCCGCACACGTAGTGCCAATCTTGTCACCGTGTCCATTTATACCCGCACACTTAGTGCCGAGACCAATACTTTATGCAATTTACCACCTTTATACATTCAACGATGGCATCATTCCATACACATACATTTCCATTTACACATCAATTCATTAAACACAATTGCATATATATTATGATCATTTAAATCAATACCAAATATATGCTTAATGACTTACCTTGTGTTGGGTAAAATGGTTCCAACTCGGCTATTCGATGTTCTTTCCTTTGCTTTTGCTTGATTCTCCCCCTCTAGCTTCTTGAGCTAATCAATAAATTAACTAGTTTAACCGTCTTGCCAAATATTTATACATATATACATGACATCAACAATACTATCATCATTGATTCATCAATTCACAAAGTTTTATTTCACGAACATTTGACCCATTTTACCCCATATGGCGAATGCTACATTCATTACCCAACTAGCCATTCAACAATTTTCAACCTCATTACCACCCTTTTTATGTCTAATCGTCTAAATGAGATCATAAACATGCCTAACTATAGCCGAATGTGCAACATTAATCTAGCATTTCCATTGCATTTAACACTTAACATTTACCCCATCTAGGCCAAATTTTGCTAGCACACAAGCCTTTGGCGAATGTCCTTGACCTCTAGTCACCCAAAATTTCTTTGTTCTTTAAAATTCATCCAAGACTACATTCGCACTTCCAACTAATAATTTAGGTGCTCTCAAGCTCATTCACAAGTACTATTATATATCACATTAAGCATTAAATCATTTTGCAACATAAATTTTATAGCATGGCGAATACTCATGCACATACACACATAACAACAAGAACTCAATGGCACAAAAATCTCCTTTTTGTTAAACATTCGAACTCACTCATCTCCATGCTTTCATCACAACAACATCAAAACACTAATTAGGAAATACAACATTCTTGGCCGAAATTTAACTCACCTAACAACTTAGTTTCGATCCAAGATTCAAGGAAAAATTTGAACCAATCCTCCAAACTATGCATGCATTTTCAAGAGTGGCATAAAACATACCTTCTTGTATCAAAACACCTTAGTCTAGTAAGCTCCCATGGCTGATTTTCTCAAGCTTTCCCCCCCTTTCTTCTTAGTACATTCGGCCATGCAAAGAAAAATGAGAGAATGGACACTTTTTTTTTCTTTTGTTTTCATCATATTCCCTTTTTTTTTTTTTTCCAATTTCATTTCTTTATTCTCCCTTACATCATGCACTAGGCCAACATGTCTAGGACATGTTTTCCTTGCCCATCACCTTGTCATGGCCGGCCACTCACCTTAGGAAAGGGGTTATTTGACATGCAAGGACAACCATTTCCCCACATGTATTAATAGGCCACCTTACATTTGCCTAGCACATTTCTAAATTTTCTCACATAAGTCCTAATCACTAAAATTCACCTATAATTAAGCAAAAAAATTCAATTAAGAAATTTTCACACATGCATATTCACATATTTAGACAAGAACTATCATACTCAAATAATTTAGTGACTTCGGTTTAGCGGTCCCGAAACCGCTTTCGACGAGGGTCACTTTCGGTGTCACAACTCTCCCCACTTAAGAAATTTTCGTCCCGAAAATCTTACCCAGTAAATAGGCTCGGTATCGCTCTTTCATAGAGTCCTCAAGTTCCCGTGTGGCTTCTTCAATTCGTGTTTATGCCACAACACCTTCACTAATGGGATTTTCTTATTTCGCAACTCTTTTACTTCACTCATCAGAATGCGAACCGGCTCTTCTTCATAGCTCAAATTAGGCTGAATCTCAATCTCAGATGGAGCGATTACGTGCGATGGGTCAGACCTATATCGTCGAAGCATCGAGACATGAAAAACGTTATGAATCTTTTCGAGCTTAGGGGGCAGAATTAATCGGTAAGCGACTGGCCCAACTCGTTCGGATACTTCATACGGACCGATGAACCTCGGACTCAATTTGCCCTTACGGCCAAATCTAAGCACCTTCTTCCAGGGTAAAACTTTGAGAAATACCTTGTCCCCAACCTGATATTCAATGTCTTTTCTTTTCAAATCCGCATACGACCTTTGGTGATCCGAAGCAGCTTTCAAACTTTCACGAATTACTCGAACTTTTTGCTCGGCATCCTTAACCAAATCAACCCCGAAGATTTTACCTTCGCTAAGTTCAGTCCAAAATAATGGGGTACGGCATTTACGGCCGTATAAAGCCTCGTAAGGCACGATCTTAATGCTTGATTGAAAGCTATTGTTGTAAGCGAATTCAATCAAAGGCAAATATCTTTCCCATGAACCACTAAACTCAAGGATGCAACATCTCAACATATCCTCAAGGATTTGAATTATCCGTTCGGATTGACCATCGGTTTGGGGATGAAAAGCAGTGCTAAAATGCAGCTTGGTACCCAAAGCCTCTTGCAATTTCTTCCAAAATCGCGATGTAAATCTTGGGTCTCTATCCGATAGATAGAAACAGGTACCCCATGCAATCGAACAATTTGGGAGACGTATAATTCTGCCAATTTATCGAGCGAAAAATCCGTGCGGACAGGGATAAAATGAGCAGACTTGGTCAGTCTATCAACAATGACCCAAATCGCATCCTTCTTACTCGCTGACAATGGCAGTCCGGATACAAAGTCCATGGTGACTCGATCCCATTTCCACTCGGATATCGTGATCGGCTGAAGTAATCCCGATGGCACTTGATGTTCCGCTTTCACTTGTTGACATATCAGACACCTTGAAACAAATTCAGAAATGTCTCGTTTCATACCGGGCCACCAAAATTGGTGTTTTAGGTCATTGTACATTTTAGTACTACCCGGGTGGATTGACATTCGACTACTGTGAGCCTCGTTCAAAATCATAATTCCTTGGAATACATAATCGACCCTTGAACGTCAAGCAATCATGGTCATCAATTTGAAATTCTGATTCCTCATTCGAAACACATTCGGCTCGCTTAGCGACCAATTCAGTGTCGACCTTTTGAGATTCAAGTACTTGATGAATCAATAACGGTTTGGTCTCTAATTCGACTACTAGCACCTCATCGGGTGAAACGGATAGATGAGCATCCATCGCTCTCAAAGCAAACAGTGCCTTGCGACTTAAAGCATCGGCCACCACGTTGGCCTTTCCCGGGTGATAATCAATGATGAGTTCATAGTCTTTCAACAACTCAAGCCAACGTCTTTGTCGCAGGTTTAAATCTCTCTGAGTCATCAAATATTTTAGACTCTTGTGGTCCGAATAAATGTGACACCTTTCTCCAAACAAGTAATGCCGCCATATCTTCAAGGCGAACACTATGGTCGCTAGTTCAAGGTCATGGGTCGGATAGTTTCTCTCATGCGGCTTTAGTTGTCTCGACGCGTAAGCCACAACTCGACCTTCTTGCATCAACACACAACCTAACCCAAGCAAGGATGCGTCATCAGATATGACAAACTCTTTCTTGGACTCATCGTACTAGTATTTGGGGCCTCGGTTAAACAGGTTTTAGTCGATCGAAACTTTCTTGACAGCGTTCCACCACTCGAACTTAACATCCTTTTGAAGTAGTTTTGTCATCGGTGTAGCTATCATCGAAAAACCTTTCACAAATCGTCGATAGTATCCAAAGAAGCCCCAAAAGCTCCTAACCTCGGTAACATTCCTTGGAGGTTTCCAATCGACTATGGCGAAATTTTGTTCGGTTCCACCACCCCGACACCACGGACACCACGTGCCCCAAAAGCTAACCTCTTTCAACCAAAATTCACATTTCTTGAACTTTGCGATAATCGCTTATCTCGTAAGATTTGCAACACTAGCCTCGGTGTTCAAGATGTTCGGTTTTATCTCTCGAATAGACCAAAATGTCATCGATAAATACAACTACGAACCGATCCAAGTATGGCCTGAAAATTCTATTCATTAAATCCATAAATACCGCAGGGGCATTAGTGAGCCCAAACGGCATCACTAAGAATTCGTAATGACCGTACCTCGTTCTAAAAGCAGTTTTGGGTATGTCCGATTCTTGGACCCTCAACTGATAGTACCCCGACCTCAAATCTATCTTTGAAAACACCGAGGCTCCTTTAATTGATCAAACAAATCGTCAATTCGTGGCAACAGATATTTATTCTTTATCGTCACTTTATTCAACCGACGATAGTCGATGCACAATCTCATAGTTCCATCCTTCTTCTTCACAAACAATACTGGTGCGCCCATGGAGAAAAACTTCGGTCGAGCGAAACCTCTATCCGTCAATTCTTGCAATTGAACCTTCAATTCCTTTAATTCCATAATGCCATACGATACGGGCTATTGAGATCGGCGTAGTACCGGTACAACCGATGCGAATTCCACTTCTCGAACCGGTGGCAATCCGGTAACTCCTCGGAAAACATCGAATACTCACAAACCACTGTACCGATTCGAGTTTCCTTTCCGTCTCTTTACTTTCAAACACATACGCAAGGGATGTTTCACACCCCTTTTTCACATACCTCCGAGCGGTCATAGAAGATATTATCACTGGCACTCCTTTTAAATCAGTAGACTCGACTCGGACTACCTCATTATTTGCACTCCTCAAATCAATGGTTTTCCTTTTGCAGTCCACCACTGCATCATGTACGGTCAGCCAATCCATACCAAGAAGAACATCGAATTCATCAAATGGTAGAAGCATCAGATCGGCCGAAAAACAGGATTCTCGAATTATTAGGGGCATCTCTTGCACACTTTATCAACAATGCGTATTGACCCAAAGGGTTTGACACTGAATTACGAACTCGAGAGACTCAACAGTAGAGTCTTCTTGGATGCTAAGGTTTCACATACATATGAATGAGTAGAGCCGGGGTCAATCAATGCAATCACACTAGTATCAAAGAGAGTAAAAGTACCAGTGATAACGTCAGGGGAGGATGCCTCCTCTCGTGCGCGGATGGCATATGCTCTAGCAGGAGCACGGGTCTCGGATCGGACAACCGTATTAGAGGCTCCTCTCTGATTACCACCCCTACCTCCAGAAATTCTCGGGGGCCTACCTCCAGCCGTCGTTCCACTAAGTCTTGCACCTTGCGTCTTATTCCTCTCATCTAGCTCCGTGCAATCTCTAATGAAGTGGTCCCTCGAACCGCATCCATAACAGGCCCTATTAACAGACTTACCCCAACATTCACCTAGGTGTCGTCTTCCACATTGGGGGCATTCAGGTTTCTCTTGATGATTATTGCCCACACTAGCTACCGAAGTAGCTCGGGAGTCCGTCGATGGTCGGGCTTTGATGGAAATTCCCGCAGTCGCCCTCAACTTACTAGTGTCCTCCCTGAATTTCTTTACGGTCGAGAACGGAGCTTTACTCGCCGATCTTTTACGATAATCTCTTGCTTCAAATTCAGCCTTCTTCTTCTCCTTTCCAAGTTCTTCCGCCTTGCAGGCTCGTTCGACTAGTGTTACGAACTCCTTTATCTCCAAAATACCCACTAGCGACTTTAAATCTTCATTCAATCCTTCTTCAAATCTTTTGCACATAGCAACCTCATCAGCCACACACTCCAGAAACATACCGACTAAGTCTTACGAACTCATGTTCAGATTCGACATCGTCATACGACCTTGCTTGAGCTCCAAAAATTCCTTACGCTTCGATCGATGAACCGTTGACTAATATATTTCTTCCAAATTCCATTTGAAAGAAATCCCAAGTAACTTGTTCCTTTGGGACTATGGAAATCAAGGTCCTCCACCAATAGTAGGTGAGTATCGCAACAAGGATATAGCACACTTAAGACATTCATCGGTGTGCATGACAGTTCATCGAACACTCTAATGGTGTTATCAAGCGAACTCGGCCCTTTCGGCATCATCAAGAACTATGGCCTTAAACTCCTCGCCCCACGCTTCCTAATCAAGTCCACAGTGGTTTACTCACCTCACAGATCGGTAATTGGAGGCATTGCGGGCTCTTGGGGTGGAGTATTTAAATTCGGGAATGGTTGGACAGCCGGATTGGTTCGGGCATATTATGCGACCCACTCATTCATCATGGTGAAGAAGGCTTGTTTCGCCTTCATTTTGATTATTCGCGGATGACCGAGGCTCAACAGCGGTGTCCCTTGCGCGGAGCAGCCGCTACACTTTCAACGTCATCCGCCAAGGGTCTCTCTACCTCGGGTTACATTGCTAATCAAAACAAAAATTTCAACCGTCAGAAGTCATCACATTATTAAGCACTAACAATTTGGCATGTATAGCTAGACTCACACGCGCTATGGTAGTCCTAGAACCGACTAAACCATAGCTCTGATACCAATTAAATGTAACGCCCCAAACCCGTGACCGTCACCGGATTTGACCACGTGGTGTTACCGGGCTTACTTCCCTTATTCCTCTCTTTGAAATGTTTAATTTTTGTTCCAGGCAGGCTAGCTAACTGCGTCACTGTCACCTTAAAGGTCATATCTCGGGTTCCAGAACTCGAAAATCAGTTCCGTCAATTTTCCCTGAAACTAGACTCATAATCCCATCTACAAATTTTTTTCTAGAATTTTTGGTCGATCCAATTAGTACAGTTTATTAGTTAAAGTCACCCCTGTTTCAGAGTTCGACTACACTGACCTTTGTGCATTACGACCTGGATATCATCTCGTACAGAGCTCCAATGCTCATGCCATTTGTTTCTAATGAAACTAGACTCAAAGGGGAATCTATGCATATAAGGCATGACTCCTAATTGTTTCTGTATAGTTTATGGTAAATTTTCAAAGTTGAAACAGAGGATCCAGAAACCGTTCTGGCCCTGTCTCACGAAATCTAGAATATCTCTTAAAATACGGCTCATATGGTCGTTTCGTTTCGTCCATATGAAAATAGATTCATCAAGGTTAAATTTCATTATTTATTCACTATTTAATTCTACTTCTACTATTTTTAGTGATTTTTCCATCTCACCTCACTGCTGCTGGCAGCATCTGTTACTAAAGCAAACAATGACTATTTCATAATTCTTCCATGGCCAACTATTTCATCATACATAATGCAACTATGGCCACCTTATCAAAATTAAGGTATCTAAGGCTCGTGACCATAGGTTTTAGAATCACACTCAACCGACCACATAGGCCATTTTCGCATGGCTTAAAGTTTACAACCCACAATTCAACAAAACAAAATAGCCTATACATGCCAAATGTTCTCCTAGTTCAACTATGAAGACAATACCAAAAGATTTCCAGCGGTGTGATGACTTCAACGACGGTTCGAGCACGCAAAGCGATACAAGTCCAAGAGACCTAAAATGGGTGACAAGAAAACACCGAGTGAGTTTATAACTCAGTAAGTCATAAGCATTCATCAACCATCCATCAATAAAATTATCACAACATGAAACGATAAACGAGGCTAGGTACTCCATCCATATCGAAACTATACCATAATTCCTCGGACCTTTCGGTTCAATCTCATACCAAGTCATACATCCAAATTTCATATTCTATACAATAAGATATTTGAGGCATTTTCACACACCAACTCATTTTCACCACAATCATACAATTGCAATCATCACATAGATTTAAAGCTTACCAAGCTCAACCCCGAGCATGAACATATTGCCTATTCGTCATGAGCTCAAGGTACTTACCCGATCCGCTTTCCGGGATTAACTCGACAATGTCGCACACTCAGTGCCAATTGTAATGCAAGAGCATATAGTGAATCCGCACACTTAGTGCTATAAAATCAGCTCGCACACATAGTGCTATATAATCAAATTCGCACACTTAGTGCTGTACAAATTTTAAACCCGCACACGTAGTGCCAATCTTGTCACCGTGTCCATTTATACCCGCACACTTAGTGCCGAGACCAATACTTTATGCAATTTACCACCTTTATACATTCAACGATGGCATCATTCCATACACATACATTTCCATTTACACATCAATTCATTAAACACGCTTGCATATATATTATGATCATTTAAATCAATACCAAATATATGCTTAATGACTTACCTTGTGTTGGGTAAAATGGTTCCAACTCGGCTATTCGATGTTCTTTCCTTTGCTTTTGCTTGATTCTCCCCCTCTAGCTTCTTGAGCTAATCAATAAATTAACTAGTTTAACCGTCTTGCCAAATATTTATACATATATACATGACATCAACAATACTATCATCATTGATTCATCAATTCACAAAGTTTTATTTCACGAACATTTGACCCATTTTTACCCCATATGGCCGAATGCTACATTCATTACCCAACTAGCCATTCAACAATTTTCAACCTCATTACCACCCTTTTTATGTCTAATCGTCTAAATGAGATCATAAACATGCCTAACTATAGCCGAATGTGCAACATTAATCTAGCATTTCCATTGCATTTAACATTTAACATTTACCCCATCTAGGCCAAATTTTGCTAGCACACAAGCCTTTGGCTGAATGTCCTTGACCTCTAGTCACCCAAAATTTCTTTGTTCTTTAAAATTCATCCAAGACTACATTCGGCACTTCCAACTAATAATTTAGGTGCTCTCAAGCTCATTCACAAGTACTATTATATATCACATTAAGCATTAAATCATTTTGCAACATAAATTTTATAGCATGGCCGAATACTCATGCACATACACACATAACAACAAGAACTCAATGGCACAAAATCTCCTTTTTGTTAAACATTCAACTCACTCATCTCCATGCTTTCATCACAACAACATCAAAACACTAATTAGGAAATACAACATTCTTGGCGAAATTTAACTCACCTAACAACTTAGTTTCGATCCAAGATTCAAGGAAAAATTTGAACCAATCCTCCAAACTATGCATGCATTTTCAAGAGTGGCATAAAACATACCTTCTTGTATCAAAACACCTTAGTCTAGTAAGCTCCCATGGCTGATTTTCTCAAGCTTTCCGCCCTTTCTTCTTAGTACATTCGCCATGCAAAGAAAAATGAGAGAATGGACACTTTTTTTTCTTTTGTTTTCATCATATTCCCTTTTTTTTTCCAATTTCATTTCTTTATTCTCCGTACATGATGCACTAGGCCAACATGTCTAGGACATGTTTTCCTTGCCCATCACCTTGTCATGGCCGCCACTCACCTTAGGAAAGGGGTTATTTGACATGCAAGGACAACCATTTCCCCACATGTATTAATAGGCCACCTTACATTTGCCTAGCACATTTCTAAATTTTCTCACATAAGTCCTAATCACTAAAATTCACCTATAATTAAGCAAAAAAATTCAATTAAGAAATTTTCACACATGCATATTCACATATTTAAACAGTAACTATCATACTCAAATAATTTAGTGACTCGGTTTAACAGTCCCGAAACCGCTTTCCGACTAGGGTCACTTTCGGGCTGTCACATTTTGAGGGACTAAAATGTGAAATAAATGAAAGAAATGGGCTGCTAAGGACCTTAGTGAAATTCGTCCAAGCATGAGTGTGGTCAAATTTTGAATATTTTGTGTTTTGTGAAATAGGGACTAAATTGCGAAAGATGTGAAATGTCAGGTGCAAAATTGTAATTAGCCCATTTATGTGTTTTTAGATGAATTTGATTGAATATATGATTAAATAAGTTGAATTTGTATTGATTATATCAAGAAATGAGAAAATTGGATTTGGATCGGGGAAAGTTGAAAATTATCGAATAGTCATTTCGGTTCGTTCGTGTTAGTACAAGGTAAGTTGATAAGTAAATAAATGTTATTAAATTGAAATGTATGTGCATCAT
Organism: Gossypium arboreum; assembly: GCF_025698485.1. NCBI lineage: Eukaryota > Viridiplantae > Streptophyta > Magnoliopsida > Malvales > Malvaceae > Gossypium > Gossypium arboreum. Next base: position 24,859,963 of record NC_069076.1, on the reverse strand, counting down.
ATGTACTGAATTAAGTTGTAAAGGAATTATGAATGTGAAGTTGAAGTATGTAAATTATGAATTGAATTTGAGGCACTAAGTGTGCGATAAATGAAATAGCTACGGCTATTAAAATGGCACTGTGTAACGCCCCTAACCCGGCCCGAACGTTATGGCCAGATCCAGCGTGTCACATTGAAGTGTCTTATTGAAAACCTTGTTTTCATTGAAAATCTTTCTTTAAAATGAAAAGCTTAATTACTTTGTAAAATCAATTTTCAGTTGCGGAAGCTTTATTTAAAACAGATGATCTATGAAAACATGTCATTTAAAAATTGAGTTGCGAAAACGAAGTATTTAAAAACAGTTATGGTTTAGGAAAACCATGTTCAACTTCTAATAAATGTAAAGCATAAAAAAATAATCTTAATTTGAAACAATAACCAAAGGAAAGGCCTTATTACAATCTGGACTGAAATAACTTAAAATACTAGAAACTATATGCTTAAGAACACAAGCCCAAGTCGTCTTGCTAGCTGGCCACCTCAGAGCCCCTCCAACTGTTGAACCACCTATTGAGGATCACCTGAGAAAAATAAAAGAGGGGGTGAGTTTACGAAAACTCAGTGTGTACAACCCTCATCAATCGTAAAGCATGCATCACATCAATTTGGGCCTAAGCCCATTCAATAACGATGGCACTTGGGCCTTAGCCCAGGGTAGCCTCAGTTCGGCCTGAGCCCATGTCACAATCAGAATCAGTTTATGTAATGCACAAATACCAATCCAAACCTGCACTCCGTATCCCGTCCAACCCTACACTCTTGTGGGGATTTAATCGACCCACCTATCCCTACACTCCTGACGTAGCACCAGTTGCGACAAACCAATATCGCAGCAGAGCTGCCAATCACATAATCGGCTTAAAGCCATCGGTGGATCCACGATCGTCAAGCAACCATGCGATCCTCATATACTTCCTTTGTTCCATAATTCCCAACCCATATGCAACCTAAACAGAATATCATATGAATGCAGCAGGTATACATGTAACATCCATAAATCTTACATTAGGGGTATTTTAGTCATTTCTACCCTTAGGGGCCTTTTCGGTAACTTCTCTTTATTATGGGTCTATTACTTACCTTGGCCCGTTAACAAGTCCTCGTTGGCTAAACTGAACAGATATTATGCACCAGGTAGGATTCCAGAGAAGAGGAGGTGAGTCATCAAGACCGCTTAAGTACCAAGCTCCCTTTAGATCCAATCCTAGACATGCATATACCCATTACCGCACTTCAACCTTATGACTCGTCCATGGTCGCAATTAATTAACTAATTAAGTTTTATTTCTATTTAAACAGTTATCATATACTAGGCCCAAAACCCCTTACAAAGCCCAGACAAGTCTACATACATACATATGGCCCATTAGGCCCAAATCACATTCATATGGCCCATTAGGCCCAATCATATTCATAGTCATGCAATCGTATGACTTCTCATCACTTAATATCAAATTGCCAATTTCGCCTATTATGGGCCCTATGGCCCATCAGACCCATTTAGCCCATTCTAGCCCAGTTGGCCAATACACAGCCCAAGTCCATGAATCACCCGTGGGGCCTCTGATAACCTATCGGTTTCCCCCCTTACGAGTGTTTGCGCACTTGTAAGACTATTGTAGCCAAACTTTTGGCTTTTCGGCATTTCAAGATTTGTCGATCTACTATGTGTGTGTAGTGTATGTACACACCTGGTACTAAAAGTACTGCGATCTCCTTAGCCATAAACCTACAAACGATGTCACTTAATGATTAATCACACACTTATCAAATACGATCACCAAAACTGAAAATCTCACATTTGCCTTACCTTGAATGGCAAGCCTTAACAGCCCTTCCTTAATCACTAATCTCGAATATTTCTTAAATCTGCATCAATCTTAATCATTAAGAACTAAACAACAAGTGACTCGCAATCATCTTAAGTCACTCTTAAATAATCCATGACCATTCGGCCAACCTTAACCAATAAAAGAGGAATACTTACCCAAAACCCCAAAACGTCTAAGGAGCAATTCGGCAGAAATCTGAAATCTGAGATTCGATACTAATCCCATAAGAATCGGCTGAAGTAGAAGGAGTAGTGGCGGCACAAAGGGTCTTCAGCTAATGAAGTATTCGACTTTTGAGATTTGTATGGTGAAAGGGGTTATTCGGCTCAAATAAGAATAAGAGAAGAAGGAATCGGCTAAAACCAAAGGTGAATCAAAAGAGAATTTGAGAAGAGAAAGAATGGAAAATCGGCAAGCAAGGAACAAGGAATTCAGCTTTTGAGCACTTAGAGAGAAAAATGTTTCGGGAACACAAAAAAAATGAGGAATTCGGTTAAAGGAAGAGAAGCAATTTCGGTATTACCCTAGAATCCCCAAAATCTGCACTTATATATACTATAGCCGAATCTACCTATCCTCAAATTCCCTATTCGGCTCCACTTCTCTGCATCCCTCATCTCCTAACTTTTCTCCCTGATAACTCCTTAATCCCTTCCTTAAATTTCTTCTCTTATCTCTCTCTTCAAAGTTCACATCTAATGCCACTACTGGCCATTTATTGAGCAAAATATATCCTTCTTTTGAGCAAGGAGGGATTCAAACCCCAAACCTCCTTGTCATGCATGTGACGCCACCTCTAAGCCCCACATGTGACGCTACTTGCCACTCCAACACAACGCTCCTTGTGTCCAGTTCCTCATTTATTTATTTAAAACCCAAACTACTTACCATCAAGGTTCTTTTAATTATTAAATTATAATTTCCTTCACCCAAAGTTCGAACTCTAAACTTAACCAAGGCCTAATATCACATAAATAACACTTGACTAGGAATATTAAGCACACCTTTTATCAAAACCATCATAAAAAAAAAGTTTGGGATTTTTGGGGCGTTACACACTGAGTGTGCGAGATTATAATAGCATTGGCTGAATAAATGGCACTATGTGTGCGACACCGATATAAGTTCAGTTTAATGTAATGGCACTAAGTGTGCGATATAATTATATCTTTGGCTAATTAATTGGTACTAAGTGAGTGAGTTCATTGAATGTTCAAGGATGATCGAATGAATTGGTGTTTTGAGCATTGAAGTGATAAATGTGATAGATAAGAACGCAATGGTACAGGTATGTACGAAACCTATGTGATTGATGATGTTACGTATGAAATAGATGAAAAATTATGCAATCAAATTGAGTATGATTATGATTAGTGAATATATGATCTATGTGAAAGTGAGATGTGGAAAGCAAGTTAACTATGATAAAATGAATTATATGAGAAAAGTGGAACTGTAAATGTGAATTGTCATAAATGATTCAGGTACATGTGATTTATATATGAAATTCTGATATGAAATGTGAGTATGATTCAAATGATGATATGTGAAATATATGAGAAGAAACGATGTGTTATAAATATGCTCGTTATATGAAATTGTGGGCCTACATTTTGGACACAAGAATTATGAAAAATGGAATATGGTTGGAATGTGTGATTTGGTATGGTTATTCAGGTTTTGAAATGCATAAAAAAGGAATTGATATATTTTTATGCATAAAATGAAATAAATGACTATGTTTCGGTTGGTTATGTAATGAAATTGTGCAAGTTTAATTTATACGAATAATCTAATGGTTGTTATTTGAAATTGGAAGCATGGTTTGTATATTTACCGATAAATAAGCCTAATGAAATTTCTTAATGTGTCGATGTTGGATTATATAGGAAAAGTGGTTGAATATGTGTATGAAGTTAACTAAATTTTGGCTTATTCAAGTTGAATTATATACATGACCTTGTGAAAATTTATTTGCTTATGGCTTACTAAGCTCTCGAAGTTTACTCTGTGTGTTTCCTTTTTTTTATAAAGTTTCAGGGACTTGCTCGGGTTGGAAGTTGTAGGAGATCTCATCACACTATCCGGTTATCATTTCGATAAATAAAAGTTTTGAGTTTTCGGTCATGTGGCATGTATAGGCTAATTTTGATATGGTTCAATTTGATTTGTGTATATATAGCTACGCAAAAATGGCTTGTTAATGATGTTATTATGTGTGTTTATATATGGCCTAGTGAAATGGTCTTTTTGGTAAGGTTGTTAAGATCTAGAAATGCTTATAAATGTGACATGAATCATGTGTTCATAGTATAAATTAGGTACATGGAATTAGTATGTTTGAGTTGGAATTATGTATGGAAATGATTAATGATATTGAAGTATGAGTGAATGAATTTGGCATGTGATTTTGGTATGATTTGGTACAAAGACTAAACATGAAATTGGTTAATGATATTATGGAGTGGTTGATACATGTGTAGAGTTGTTTTTGGTTGAAATGTTGCATACATGATGCTTGATTTTAGACCTGTATGGAGGACCCAAATGGGTGGCAAATTGGCTTTTCAAATGGCCTATTTTTGTCCACACGGGCGTGTGTCTCAGCCGTGTGTGACACACGGCTTTGTTGCACGACTGTGTGTCCCCTGGGGTACCTTACAATTGTAAGTCAAGCCCAAACATGGCCAAAGCACACGGGCTTGTGGCTAGCTGTGTGGCCCAATTCAGGCTTGACCACGGCTAAGGCACACGGGCATGTATTGTAGCCGTGTGAGCAAGTCAGTAGCTATACCCTATGTTGACACGGCTTAGACACACGGGCGCATCTAAGGCCATGTGAAGCACACGGCCTGTTCACACGGGCGTGTGACCTTTGAAAATTTGAAAATTTTTATAAGTTCTAAAACTTTTATATGTTATTGAATTGATCCTGAAATCATGTTTCAAACTTCGTACGATCGTTTTAAGTTCACGTTGAATACGAATGATCTATTTTTTATTGAAATTGAAGGATATTTGATATTTGATGGTTCTGATCTGTGTTATGAGTCTGGTAATGCCTCTTAACCTATTCCAACAACGGTTACGGGTTAGGAGTGTTACACATACTGACTTGTACCACACGGCCGAAGACACGCCCGTGTGCCAGGCCATGTGAAATCTAAGGGAGGTTACTGACTTGGGTCACACAGCCAACCACACGCCCATGTGCCAGCCCGTGTGCCACACACGGCCAATAGACACGCCCATGTGTCTAAGTCATGTCAAAACTATAGGGTATATTGACTTTAATTCGAAGAGTACCCCAAGGGACACACGGCCATGTAACATGACTATGTGTCGCACATGGCTAAGACACACACCTGTGTCTTTGCCTGTGTGGACAAAAATAGGCCATTTGCATAGCCAATTTGCCACCCCACTCTCATGCACAAATAGTAACCAATTTGGCACCATTTCCATACACTTATGGGAAACCCAAAACATACCAAATTTACACACATAATATACCATCTATCATCAACCATTTAAACTACTCAATTCCACATTCAAAATATACCAAATCATTGTGTCAAAATCATCACAACTTGCATATACTCTATATTCACTAATTCATCATAATATCATCTATTTCATATCATAAAACTCATCATATCATCATCTCAAACCAAACCGAATCATAAAGTATTATATACATTACATATAATACTTACCCAACACATAATTCAAGCCAACTTAGATGGCTATACATACCACATTTAAAAGCCTATCAAGTCTCCAAAACATATTGTGACAGCTCTAAATTGACCCTAGTCGGAAAGTGGTTTCGGGACCGCTAAACCGAGTCACCGAAGTATTTGAGTATAATATTTATTGTCTAAAATATGTGAATATGAGTGTGTGAAAGTTTTAAGCTTCGATTTAGTTAATTGCATGTGAATTTAGTTAATAGGACTTATGTGTGACACTTTTGAAATGTGATAGGTTAATCTATAAGGATCTATTAGTGCATGTAATCAAAAGGGTGGACTTGCATGTCAATTTCCCCACTTTGATAGTAGTGGCCGGCCATGACAATGAGGATAGACAAAATGTGATGGGTAAAACATATTATAAACATTTTTGTGTTAATATGTTGTGAGAAGAATAATAAAATATGAGGGGAGTGGGAGGAGAAACCAAAGTTGTTTCATCCTTGCTCCCCCATTTTGCCGTGACTTGAGGAAGGAAGAAGAAAGGAGTTCTCTTGCTTCATGTTCGGCTTGGATGAGGATTTGGAAGAGGTAAGTACCTTGAAATTCTTGGAAAATTATGTATAAAGAAGGTGGTTAGTTCAAGTTCTAATCATTCCATGGCTTAAGTTTTGATTGTTAGGAGGTTTGATATTCGGCCAAGTAGTTTGAAGCTCTTAGTACATATATTTTTTCTTCTTTCTTGAAGGTTGAAATTGGGTTGTTCTTAAGGAGGTGCCGAATGTGGTCATTGAAGGGCCTTGAGGAACAATATGTGTGGCTTGGGTTATAACATTCGGCCATGGTAGAAAATGGAAGAGATAAATGGTTGTTAATTGTGATAGTTTAAGGAAATTGTAAGTAGTTTGAATAAATGAACAATAATAATAATAAATCATCTAGTGAATTGGTGTAGTTGCCGAATTTGAACTAGGAAGTTATTGAGTAATGTGTGTATTTTAAGTGATAGAATTGAGTGAATGCTTGGAATGTGATATGTATGAATTATATGTTAAATTAAGGTTTGCTAAGCTAGCAATTAAGGTGAAGTGCAAATGTTAGTATTTGATTGCTAGTGTATATATGTGTACTAGCCGAGCTTTGAATTTGAATAATGGTTTGAGCACCATGTGTTGTATTGAGATTGTTTGAGTGAAATCATAGATATTTATATGATGAATTCGATTGTAGATATACATGCTTAAATAAGATGCACACATGAATGAATAGATAGATTGGTGTTGCATGTATTCGGTTATAGGCAAGCATAATGATGATTCTATCTTGACTTAGATAATCGGCTAAAGGAGAATATTAGCCAATATGTTGAATTTGGTTCATGACTTCATATATATGACTCTAATGTCTAATATATATAAATGGACTAAGTACCTTGAATTCCTCTTTGATGTTCAAAATGATTAAATCAATTTATTTGTTAATATTAAGCTCAAGAGCAAAGGGGAACTAAATCCGATAAAGGAAAGGAAAAGGTGATCGAATAGCCGTTGAAATCGTTCAACAGCATCCGAGGTAAGTTTTCGAGTAATGGAACTTAGATTATGATTCGATTAGATCATGTTATAAGCAAATCAAAATCATGCTCTTTGTATGTAGCTATTGAGCCAAAAATGATAATGCTTGATAAGTGACTTGTGTTTGAATTCTAGTTATGAAAATGAAATATAGATGTGTCATGATTTATTGATATGTGCATGAATATTCGGATGATAACCGGGCTAAGTCCCGAAGGCATTTGTGCTAGTGACTAATTCCGGGCTAAGCCCCGAAGGCATTTGTACGAGTTACTATATCCAGGCTAAGTCCCGAAGACATTTGTGCGAGTTACTATATCCGGGCTAAGTCCCGAAGGCATTTGTGCGAGTTACTATAACCGGGCTAAGTCCCGAAGGCATTTGAGCGAGTAGCTATATCTGGCTAAATCTCGAAGGTACTTGGTTTGGGAATGAGCAATCTTGCTGTAATAATTTCAATTAATACGCTCGTAAAACCCCAACGATGAGGTATGTTTTGTATATGCATTGGAATAATTGATTCCTTTTAAATAGTATTCGCTCAATCGATTAACAAGCTTCCGGCCTTTAGTCAAGTTGATTCCTTATGTATGAATATAAGGGTTGGAAATGTGAAGTAGGTATGATTGTGAGAATATGTGTATATGAAATTATTCGTTTAGTCATATGAATGCTATACTTGATTGTGCATGATTTCATTACTCAAAACTTACTAAGCATTAAATGCTTATTCCGTTTCTTTGATTCTTTGTTTTATAGATTTTGGTTCGTCACCATCGGATTCGGAGTGTCAAAGTCGAAGTCATCCACACTATCAAAGCCCTTTTGGTACTCTTTTAGTTGAACTCTGAAAATGGCATGTATAGGACTACCCTTTTGTTGTTGGTCATGTACCTTTCGGTAATGTATATATTTGGATAGCCATGCGAAAATGGCTTATATATATTTTGAGCATAGCGTTATAATCATTTTGTATGTTGTTCATGGAGTGTTATGGAAATGTTGGTAACGATTAGCCATTGGAATGGTTAATCACGATCATTTTGGTGCTATGTATGACAAAATTTTAGTTGATCCATGGAAAACCATGAAATAGGTAAAGTTTACCTTAAAAATAGATGCTGACAGCAGCAGTGATGTGGATTTGAAAAATCACTAAAAATAGTAGAAATGGAATTAAATAGTGAATAAATTATGTAATCGAACCTTGATGAATCTATTTTCATATGAAAGTAATGAAACGATCATATGACCCGTATTTTATGAGATGTTTAAGTTTTCGTGAAACAGGGCCAGAGCGATTTCTGGATCCCCTGTTCCATCTTTGGAAATTCACTATAAATTAACCAGAGATAATTAGAAGTCATTCCCTATATTTACAGATTCCTTTTCGAGTCTAGTTTCTTTAGAAACAAACGGCATAAGTATTGAAGTCCTTTACAGGGAGATATCTAAGTCGTAATGCATGAAGGTCAGAGTAGTCGAACCCTGAAACAGGGGAGACTTTAACTAATAAACTGTACTAATTGGCCCAACCAAAAATTCTTGAAAAAAACTTGTAGATGGATATATGAGTCTAGTTTCAGGAAAAATTTACAGAATCAGTTTTTGAGCTTCGGAACTCGAGATATGATTTTTAAAGTGACTGTGATGCAGTTAGCCAGCTTGTCTGGAAATTTATAAATGAACTGTGTAAGTAAATGAATTAAGTCCGTTAACACCTCGTGTTCGACTCCGGCAACGGTCTCAGGTACGGGGCATTACACATATCACAAAAATACTAGCCTATACATGTCATATACCATATATACAAGTTTTAAAAGTACCAACAATATGATTGATAGTGTGATGATGTTTCCCGATGATCCCCGAGTCTGAGCTAGCTTTGATTATCTATAAAACATGGACAAATAACACACAGTAAGCTTCAACAGATTACCCGTCCAGGCTAAATCCTTTTCTACAACACATGCAAGATCTCAAGTCATGTAAGCCATGGTTTATCCACTGAATTTCCCTTTTTACTTCAACCGGGACATTTATCATTATATCATTATTATTGACATATTTCATGGATTTTCATGCCATCCTTATAACTAAATATCATGCATTCATAACACAGTAATTAGGCATATTAATAGTTTACTTAAAATTATCCGAACTTACCCGGTATTTGTCTCGGTTTCGTGTTTTGGTTATTCTGAAACCTTTCGTTTTCCTCGATCGACCTCCGAAATTTGCTCCTCGAGGTCTATAACAATAAAAATGAATCATCAATACCTCACATTAATCTTTTTGAGCATAAATTTTACCCCCAGACAAAAGGACCGTTTTGCCCCTAACCTTTCACATTTTTACAATTTAGTCCTTAGGCTCGTATAATAAAATGCATGCAATTTCTACCTCACCCAAGCCTAGCCGATTGTTTTTTCCTCTTACGGAAGCCCACATTTTTCCATTATTTCTCATCTTTCTACCCTTTTTTACAACTTTTACAAAATGGTCCCTAAAACCATTTCCATGAAAAATCACTTAGTAAAAGTTGTTTACCATCTTTTAAACTTTCATATTCCTCTATAAACCATCAAAATACAAGTATCTCATGCATGGGTAAATTTTAAAACATGAACCCTAGCATGAAATATGGGTAGAAATAGAGAGAGTAAGCTACTGGGGTTTCAAAAATGCGAAGAACATTAAAAACGGGGCTTGGGAGCACTTACTATTGAGCTTGAAAATGTTGAAAACCCCAACTATGGAGGGCTTGAGAAATTCTGTAACACCCCGTTCCCGAGTCCGTTACCGGAGTCGAACACAAGGTGCACACAGACTTAACTTAATTGTTTTCACAGTCCATAAAAAAAATTTCCAGACAAGCTGGTTACTACATCACTGTCACCTTAAAAATCATATCTTGAGTTTCAAAACTCGAAAATCAGTTTCGTAATTTTTCCCTGAAACTAGACTCATATGTCCATCTACATATTTTTTTCTAGAATTTTTGGTCAAGCCAATTAGTACAGTTTATTAGTTAAAGTCTCCCATGTTACAGGGGTCGACTACACTGACCTTCGCGCGTTACAACTTGAATATCTCCCTGTACAGGGCTTCAATACTGATGCCGTTTATTTCTATAGAAACTAGACTCAAATAGGAATCTATACATATATGGCGTGACTCCTAATTATCTCTGGTTAATTTATAATGAATTTCCAAAGTCGGAACAGGGAATCTAGAAACCGTTCTGGCCCTGCTTCACGAATACCTAAATATCTCTTAACATACAACTTATATGACCGTTTCGTTTCTTCCATATGAAAGTAGATTCATCAAGGCTCATTTACATAATTTATTCACTATTTAATTCCATTCCTGATATTTTTAGTGATTTTTCACATCCACACCACTGCTGCTGTCAGCATCTGTTTTCAAGGTAAACTTTACCTATTTCGTGGTTTGCATGGACCAACTAGAGTTTTGTCATACATAGGTCCACATATGATCATATTTAGCCATTCCAAGGGCTGATCATTGCCCAACACTTCCATTCCAGTCCATAGTCACATCATGAAACCATATATATATACATAAACACAAATGGTCTAATGCCATACTCTACTTCTATGCGCCATTTTCGCATGGCTGTACATACATACATCACAAAAAGTACTCGAAAAACAACAAAGGGTAGTCCTATACATGCCATTTCAAAGCTCAACCAAAATTTGTACCAAAAGGGGGCTTTGATAGTGTGGGAGACTTCGACTTCCAAAAATCCCGAGTCCGATAGCTGACGAGCCAAAATCTATAGAACAGAGAACAAAGAAACGGAGTAAGCAATTTATGCTTAGTAAGTTTTGAGCAAGGGATTCCAGCACAACAAAAGCATAGCATTCATATAGCTAAACAGATAATTTCATATGCACACATTCTCAATATCATACTTACTTCACATTACCAACCCTTATGTTCATACACAAAAGATCAACTTAGCCAAAGGCCGGTAGCTCGTTTATCAACTGAGCGAATACTTACTTGTAAGGGCTCAACTAATTCAAGCACATACGAACATACCTCATTGCTGGAATTTTTGCAAGCGTATTAACTGAAATTTTATAGCAAGATTGCTCATTTCGAATCACGCATCTTGAATTTAACTGGATATAGCGACTCGCCGATTGTCTTGGACATAGCCCGGTTATAGTGATTCGCACAATTGCCTTCTGAATTAGCCCGGATTTAGTAACTCGCACAAATGCCTTCGGGACTTAACCTGGTTTTGGTAACTCGCACAAATGCCTTCGGGAATTGACCCGGATTTAGTCACTTAGCACAAAAGCCTTCGGGACTTAGCCCGGATACCATTCAAATAACCAAGCACATATATCAACAAATCAATACACATTCTTATTACATTCTCATTACCAAAGCTCAAACACAAGACACTTATCATATTTACAATTTTGGCTCAATAGCCACACACAAAGAGCATGATTTCGATTTGCTTAAAACATGATCTAATCAAATCATAATTTAAGCTCTATTACTCAAGAACTTACCTCGGATGTTGTCGAATGATTCCGATGGCTATTCGACCACTTTTTCCTTCCCTTTATCGGATTTAGCTCCCCTTTGCTCTTGAGCTTAATTTAACAAATAAATTGATTTAATCATTTGAGCATCGAAAGAGGAATTCAAGGTACTTAGCCCACATATTTTCATTAGACCTTAAAGTCACATATGTACGAAATCATGAATCAAACTCAACACATTAGTTAGTACTCTCCTTAGCCAATTTTCCAAGCCAAGAATAGGCATCAATATGCTTGCCTCTAACCGAATGCATGCACACCAATCCCCCTCATGTGGCCAAATATGCATGTCCATGTTGAGGCCAATTATACACTTAATACCACACATAAACGGCATACATTTTACTAACTAACGCATTCCATATTGTAACTCAATACGCATCAATCATTTACTTCATAACTGAAACATCATCATATGAAAATATATACCTTGAGATAGTATATATGTCATACCAATACATCATGTGCAAACATATATATATATATATGCTAGAGCCGAATCTCAAAGTTGATTATAACTAAACATGAACATAAATCCAAAACACAAATCTTACCTACCATGCAATAAGCATAAATTATACTTATGGATGTACCATGGCCGAATACATCACAACACCATACCGTTTCAATTTTGGTCATGGTTAAACAAAGAACTTAATGTCTCACTCAAAAATGCTAAAAAGAAAGTCCAAGAGCCATCAATCCACCATCACATGTATCATTAGCAAGCTTCATATTTAACATGCAATGGCATTAACACAAAATCCACCTTGGCCGAATACCACCCCCATGACATAGCAAGGATTTGAACCATGGGCTAATAAGAACATCAAGTTAGCAACCAAAAACATGCATGAATCTCATGGCACAACATCAAACATACCTTAATCTTGATACAAGTATGGCCAAACCTCTTCCTAATCCTCTTCCAAACCAAACATGAAGCAAGAACTCCCTCTTCTTCCTTAGAATTTTCGGTCAAGAGAGAATGAAAAGGATGAACAATTTTTTTCTTTTCTTTTCTTCAACTCACGGCAATGGGGGGGGACACTCACCATTCTCCTTTTTTTTCTTCCCTTTCATTATTCAATTCCCATGCTCATTATTTTATTTTTTTCTTACATACACCATTGTCCCAACATGTTTTATGACATGTTTTTGCCCATAATCCCTTGTCATGGCCGGCCACTAGCTATTAGGGGGGGAAATTTGACATGCAAGTCCTCCCTTTTGATTACATGCACTATTAGGTCCTTATAGATTAGCCTATCACATTTCAAAAGTGTCACACAAGTCCTAATAACTGAATTCACATGCAATCGACTAAATCGAAGCTTGAAATTTTCACACATTCATAAATACATATTCTAGACAATAAATATTACGTTCAAACATTTCGGTGACTCGGTTTAGCGGTCCCGAAACCACTTCCCGACTAGGGTCAATTTTGGGCTGTCACAACTCTCCCCCACACAAGAAATTTTCGTCCCCGAAAATCTTACCGGTAAATAGGTTTGGGTATCGCTCTATTATAGAATTCTCGGGTTCCCAAGTAGCTTCTTCCATCCCGTGTTTGAGCCATAACACTTTTACTAACGGAACCCTTTTGTTTCGCAACTCCTTCACTTCACGAGCTAGGATACAAATCGGTTCTTCTTCATAACTCATATCGGCTTGAATTTCAACCTCTGATGGACTAATTACGTGCGACGGATCAGATCTATAACGTCGAAGCATCGAAACATGAAAGACGTCGTGAATCTTTTCAAGTTCAGGGGGCAAAATCAAACGATACGCAACTGGACCGACTCGTTCGGATATCTCATATGGCCCGATGAACCTCGGACTCAATTTGCCCTTGCGCCCAAATCTGAGTATCTTTTTCCAAGGCGAAACTTTAAGAAACACTTTATCTCCCACCTGATACTCAATGTCTTTTCGTTTCAGATCCGCGTACGACTTCTGACGATCGGAGGCTATCTTCAGATTTTCACGGATTACTTTTACTTTCTGTTCAGCATCTTTAATCAAATCCACCCCGAAAATTTTGCTTTCACCGAGCTCGGTCCAAAACAATGGTGTACGGCATTTACGCCCGTACAAGGCCTCGTAAGGCGCCATCTTAATACTTGATTGAAAACTATTGTTGTAAGCGAATTCAATCAAAGGTAAATACCGTTCCCATGAACCACTGAACTCGAGGATGCAACATCTCAACATATCCTCAAGTATCTGAATTATCCGCTCGGATTGACCATCGGTTTGGGGGTGAAAGGCGGTGCTGAAATGCAACTTGGTACCCAAAGCTTCTTGCAATTTCTTCCAAAATCGCGAGGTGAATCTCGGATCTCTATCCAACACAATGTAAATCGGTACCCGTGTAATCTCACAACTGAGAAACGTACAATTCAGCTAGTTTATCCAATGAAAAATCCGTGACGCACGGGATAAAGTGAGCCGACTTAGTCAGTCTATCAACAACAACCCAAATCGCATCCTTCTTGCTTGCTGACAATGGCAGTCCGGACACAAAGTCCATTGTGACTCGATCCCATTTCCATTCGGGTATCGTGATAGGTGAAGTAACCACAAGGCACTTGATGTTCCGCTTTCACTTGTTGACATATTAAACATCTCAAACAAAGTCGGAGATGTCTCGCTTTCATACCATGCCACCAAAACCGACGTTTCAAATCGTTGTACATCTTCGTACTCCCTGGGTGAACTGACATTCGGCTACAATGGGCTTCGTTCAGAATCATCGAAATGAGTTCCGAATTCCTTGGAACACACAGACGACTTCTGAACCTCAAACAATCATCATCATCAATTTGAAACTTCGATTCCTTGTTCGGAACACACTCAGCCTGTTTTGCAACCAACTCATCGTCGACTTTCTGAGCTTCACGAATTTGATGAATCAATAATGGTTTGGCCTTTAATTCAGCTACTAACACATTGTCGGGTAGAACAGACAAGTGTACATTCATCGCTCGTAAAGCAAACAGTGATTTTCGGCTTAAGGCGTCCGCAACCACATTAGCCTTTCCCGGGTGATAATCAATGACAAGCTCATAATCTTTTAACAACTCGAGCCAACGTCTTTGTCGCAGATTCAAGTCTCTTTGAGTCATCAAATATTTGAGACTTTTGTGATCCGAAAATACATGGCACTTCTCCCCAAATAGGTAGTGTCGCCATATTTTCAAAGCGAATACGATGGCAGCTAGTTCGAGATCATGGGTCGGATAATTTTTCTCATGTGGCTTTAATTGTCTCGATTCATAGGCCACAACTCGACCTTTTTGCATCAATACACAACCCAACCCAAGTAGGGAGGCATCACTATAGATGACAAACTCTTTGCCTGATTCGGGCTGCACTAAAATTGGAGCTTCCGTCAAATAAGTTTTCAGTTGATCAAAACTTTTCTGACATTTTTCCGTCCATTCGAACTTAACATCTTTTTGAAGTAGCTTCGTCATGGGTGTGGCTATCATCGAGAAACCTTTCACAAACCGTCGGTAGTAACCGGCAAGTCCCAAAAAGCTCCGAACCTCAGTAATATTTCTCGGAGGCTTCCAGTTAAGTATGGCTGAAATTTTGCTAGGGTCGACTCGAATACCCGATGCAGATACCACATTACCTGTAACACCCCGAACCCGAGACCATCGCCGGTGTCAGACACGAGGGGTTAACAAACCAAGTTCACTTGTTTTGTCCACCAATTTGACATTTCCAGTCAGGCTGGAAAACTGCGTCACTATCGCCTTAAAAATCATATCTCGAGTTTCAAAACTCGGAAACTGGTTTTGTAAATTTTCCCTGAATTTAGACTCATGTATCCATCCATGGATTTATTTCTAGAATTTTTGGTCGGGCCAATTGGTACAGTTTATTAGTTAAAGTCACCCATGTTACAGGGATCGACTGCTCTGACCTTCGCGCGTTACAACTTGAATATCTCACTGTACAGAACTTTAATACTGGTGCCGTTTGTTTCTAATGAAACTAGACTCAAAATGGAATCTGTACATATAAGGCATGACTCCTAATTCTTTCTGGATAATTTATAGAAAATTTTTAAAGTTGCGACAGGGGACCCAGAAACCGTTCTGGCCCTGTCTCACAATAGCTTTAATATCTCTTAACATGTAACTCCTATGACCATTTCGTTTCTTCCATATGAAAATAGACTCATCAAGGTTCATTTACATAGCTTATTCACTATTTAATACCATTCCTACAAATTTTGGTGATTTTTCACATTCACGTCACTGCAGCTGGCAGCATCTGTTTTAAGGTAGGTCTTACCTATTTGGTAGTCTCCATGAACCAACTAGTCTTGCCATACATAGGTTCATATATGATCATTTTAACCATGCCAATGGCTGATCATGTGACCAACATTCCCATTTCCAATCCATGGTCACATCATGACACCAAATATATACATATACAAACCGCAAATAGTCTAAGTCGATACTTCACTTTTACGAGCCATTTTCGCATGGCCGTACACAAATACATCACAACATATTTAACCAACAAGGGGTAGTCCTATACATGCCATTTCAAAGTTCAACCAAAAATTTATGCCAAAATAGAGACGTTGATAGTGTGGATGACTTCGACTTTATTGATCCCGAATCCGATTGCTATCGAGCGAAATCTATAAAACAGAGAGCCAAAGCAACGGGGTAAGCATTTTTATGCTTAGTAAGTCTCAAGGAATATAATCAACTCTAATTACAGCAATACATTCACATAGCCAAATGCATCATTTCATTAATACACATTCTTACTTCACACTTCATCGTTATATACTTTCACAAAGTATCAATCAATTCAATAACTGAAATTCATTAGTCGATTGAGCGAATGTTGCTCAAACATGTCGACTTTCCAATGCACATACAAACGTACCTTATTCTTTGGGCTTCTCGAGTGTACTAATTGAATTTATTACAGCAACCAACACTCACCTCCAGCCCAAGATTCTTCGGAATATAACCGGGCACAAATACCTTGGTCTTAGCCGGATAGAATGACTTCATACGAATGCCTTGGTCTTAGCCCGATATAGCCACTAGCACAATTGCCTTGGTCTTAACCGGATATAATTTCAGCTTAATTGTCTTGGGCTTAGCCGGATATCATTCAACTTCTCATGCACACATACATCAATAATCATTGGACATACATATTTCATTTTTGTTACTAAGGCTCAAACACAATTATAATCATTAGCATAATCGCCTTGGGACTTAGCCCGGTAGAATTCGAATACTCATACACACATAAATCAATAATCAATACATCCATATTTCATTCCACATAATTCAATTAAGGTCACTTCTTGAGGACTTACCTCGGATGTTGTCGAACGGCTTTTACGGCTATTCGATCACTTTTTCCTTCCCCTTGTCCAATTGTGGCCCTCTTAGCTCTTGAGCTAATTCAAACAAATTCAATCTATTAAAACCTCATTGTGCTAGCTTATGGCCGAATATGACAAGGAGTTTAAATGGTCATATGGCCACTCTTTAGCTTGAATACACAATGGTCATGCACATTTTATACTACATCAAGCAATTCAATACAATTTATTCGAGCATCAAGGAAAAGCTAAGGCCTTCAATAGGCTACCCAAGGCCGAATATTCATGTACATGTTGAGGCCAATTATGCACTTAATACCTCACAAAAACAGCATGCATTTTACTAGTTAATGCTTTGCATATTGTTGCTCAAAACTTATAATATAGCATCGAGCACTCATATGTGTGCTAGGCCGAATGTGCTTGCAATTTCACATTCATTCTTCAACATCTTCTTCTTTAAACAAACATATTCATCACTTAGTTCATAACCAAACATCATGTGCAAACATATATATACATATATGAGCATGGCGAATTTCAAGGTGTCCATAGCCATCCAAAACACAATTTTAACTAACATGCAAGAAGCATGAACCATGCTTATGAATGCATCATGGCGAATATGACAATCATGCTCCTTTTCAACTTCAATCATGATTAAACAAAAGAAAACTCAAAATCTTACTCAAAAGTAGACAATCCATCATTGCATGCATCATCATCAAGCTTCACACTTAGCATGCAATGGCTTTATCACCATAACAACTTTGGCCAAATACCATTTCCATGGCATAACAAAGATTTGAGCCATGGCTAACATGCACATCAAGTTAGCAACCAAAACATGCATGAAACTCCTAACACAACCTCATACATACCTTAATCTTGATGCAAACTTAGCCAAATCTCCTTCTAGATCTCTTCCAAACCAAGCATGAAGCAAAATCCTCCTTCTTCCTTAGTTTTGGCTCAAAGAAAGGATGAACAAAATTTTCTTTCTTTCTCTACAACTCACGGCAATGGGGGAATACCACACTCACACACATTTTTTTTCATTCTTTTCTTACCCATACACCTTTGTTTATTATTTCTCCCTAATGCACCAACAAAACATGTTTCATGACATGTTTTGCCCATCCTCTCTTGCCATGGCCGGCCACTTCATGTTGGGAGGAAAAATTTGACATGCAAATCCCTTATTTTTGCATGCATGAACAACTAGTCATCACACATTTCCCCATCATACTTTCAAAGTTCACTACTAGGTCCTTTCTAGTGAAATTCGCATTTATAACACTAAATCGAAACATCAAAAATGTCACACACAAATTAACACATATCATAGGCATCAAAATAAATTTTAAATTATTTTTATGCCTCGGTTTTGTGGTCCCGAAACCACATCCCGACTATGTAACACCCCAAACCCGAGACCATCGCCGGTGTCGGACCCGAGGGTTAACAAACCAAGTTCACATGTTTTTGCCCACCAATTTGACATTTCCAGTCAGGCTGGAAAACTGCGTCACTGTCGCCTTAAAAATCATATCTCGAGTTTCAAAACTCGGAAACTGGTTTCGTAAATTTTCCCTGAATTTAGACTCATATATACATCCATGGATTTATTTCTAGGATTTTGGTCGGGCCAATTGGTACAGTTTATTAGTTAAAGTTACCCAAGTTACAGGGATCGACTGCTCTGACCTTCGCGCGGTATAACTTGAATATCTCTCTGCACAGGGCTTTAATGCTGGTGTCGTTTGTTTCTAATGAAACTAGACTCAAAATGGAATCTGTACATATAAGGTATATCTCCTAATTCTTTTTGGATAATTTATAGTGAATTTTTAAAGTTGCGACAGGGAACCCAGAAACCATTCTGGCCCTGCCTCACAATAGCTTTAATATCTCTTAACCTGTAACTCCTATGACCGCTTCGTTTCTTCCATATGAAAATAGACTCATCAAGGTTCATTTACATAGCTTATTCACTATTTGATTCCATTCCTATGAATTATGGTGATTTTCACATTCACGCCACTGCAGCTGGCAGCATCTGTTTTAAGGTAGGACTTACCTATTTGGTAGTCTCCATGATTCAACTAATCTTGCCATACATAGGTTCATATATGATCATTTTAACCATGCCAATGGCTGATCATATGACCAACATTCCCATTTCCAAACAATAGCCACATCATGACCCCAAATATATATACATACAACCCACAATAAGTCTAAGTTCATGCTCCCCTTTTCGAGCCATTTTCGCATGGCCATACATACTTACATTACAACGTATTTAACAAACAAGAGGTAGTCCTATACATGCCATCTCAAGTTCAACCAAAAATTTATACCAAAATGGAGGCTTGATAGTGTGGATGACTTCGACTTCAACGATCCCAAATCCGATTGCCTCGAGCGAAATCTAGAAAACTAAGAGCCAAAACAGCGGGTAAGCATTTTTATGCTTAGTAAGTCTCAAGGAATATAATGAACTATAATTTACAGCAATACATTCACATAGCCAAATGCATCATTTCATTAATACACATTCTTACTTCATACTTCATCATTGTATAAGTTCGCAAAGCATCAATCAATTCAATAACTGAAATTCATTAGTCGATTGAGCGAATGTTGCTCAAACACGCCGACTTTCCAATGCACATATAACGTACCTTATCCTTTGGGCTGTCCGAGTGTACTAATTAAATTCATTTCAGCAACCAACACTCACCTCCAGCCCAAGATTCTTGAATATAACCGGATATAATCACGTGCACAAATGCCTTGGTCTTAGCCCGGATAGAATAACTTCGCACGAATGCCTTGGGCCTTAGCCCGATATAACCACTAGCACAATTGCCTTGGTCTTAACCGGATATAATTTCCAGCATAATTGTCTTGGGCTTAGCCCGGATATCATTCAATTTCTCATGCACACATACATCAATAATCATTGGACATACATATTTCATTTTCAGTTACTAAGGCTCAAACACAATTAATATCATTAGCATATTCGCCTTGGGACTTAGCCCGTGGAATTCAAATACTCATACACACATAATCAATAATCATACACATCCATATTTCATCTCACATAATTCAAGTAAGGTCACTTCTTGAGGACTTACCTCGGATGTTGTCGAGCGGCTTTTTCGGCTATTCGATCACCTTTTCCTTCCCTTGTCCAATTGTGGCCCTCTTAGCTCTTGAGCTAATTCAAACAAATTCAATTTATTAAAACCTCATTGTGCTTGCTTATGGCGAATATGACAAGGATTTTAAATGGTCATATGGCCACTCTTTAGCTTGAATACACAATGGTCATGCACATTTTATACTACATCAAGCAATTCAATACAATTTATTTGAGCATCAAGGAAATGCTAAGGCCTTCAATAGGCTACCCAAGGCGAATATTCATGTACATGTTGAGGTCAATTTTGCACTTAATACCTCACAAAACAGCATGCAATCTACTAATTTATGCTTTGCACATTGTGGCCCAAAACTTATAATATAGCATCAAGCACTTATATGTGTGCTAGGCCGAATTGTGCTTGCAATTTCACAAGCATTCTTCCACATTTTCTTCTTTAAATCAATATATTCAGCACTTAGTTCATAACCAAACATAATGTGCAATCATATATATGCATATATGAGCATGGCCGAATTTTCAAGGTGTCCATAGCCATCCAAAACACAAACTTTTAACTAACATGCAAGAAGCATGAATCATGCTCAAGAATGCATCATGGCCAAGTATGACAATCATGCTCCTTTTCAACTTTAATCATGATAAAACAAAGAGAAAACTCAAAATCTTACTCATGAGTAGAAAATCCATCATTGCATGCATCATCATCAAGCTTCACACTTAGCATGCAATGGCTTTATCACTATAACAACTTTGGCCAAATACCATTTCCATGGCATACCAAAGATTTGAGCCATGGCTAACATGCACATCAAGTTAGCAACCAAAACATGCATGAAACTCCCAACACAACCTCATACATACCTTAATCTTGATGCAAACTTAGCCAAATCTCCTTCTAGATCTCTTCCAAACCAAGCATGAAGCAAAAATCCTCCTTCTTCCTTAGTTTTGGCTCAAAGAAAGGATGAACAAAATTTTTTCTTTCCTTCTCTACAACTCACGGCAATGGGGTATGCCACTCTCTCACACATTTTTTTTTTTCATTCTTTTCTTACCCATGCTTATTTGTTTACTATTTCTCCCTAATGCCCAACAAAACATGTTTCATGACATGTTTGACCCATATTCTTTGTCATGGCCGGCCATTACTTGTAGAAAGGGGGAATTTGACATGCAAGTCCATTATTTTGCATGCATGCTTTAATTAGTCATCACCTATTTCCCTATCGTACTTTCAAAGTTCACTACTAAGTCCTTTCTTATAATTTAGCACCTAATTAATAAAAATCGAGACACGAAATATTTACGCATACCAATTCCACATACAATAAGTACGGAATATAACACTTAATTATTCTTGTGACTCGGTTTCGTGGTCCCGAAACCACTCTCCGACTAGGGTCACATTCGGGGTGTCACAACTCTCCCCCACTCAAGAGATTTTCGTCCCCGAAAAGCTTACCGGTAAATAGGTTCGGATATCGCTCTCTCATTGAGTTCTCGGTCTCCCAAGTAGCTTCTTCTATCCCGTGCTTGAGCCATAACACTTTCACTAGCGGAACCCGCTTGTTTCGCAACTCTTTCACTTCGTGATAGGATACGAATTGGTTCTTCCTCATAACTCATATTAGCTTGAATTTCAATTTCGATGGACTAATCACGTGCGATGGATCGGATCTATAACGTCAAGCATCGAAACGTGGAAGACATCGTGAACCTTTTGAGTTCGAGGGCAAAATCAAACGATATGCCACCGGACCGACTCGCTCGATATCTCATATGGCCCAATGAACCTCGGGCTCAACTTGCCCTTACGGCGAACACGAGTATTTTTTCCAAGGCGATACCTTGAGGAACACTTTATCACCCACGATACTCGATATCCTTACGCTTCATATCCGCGTCGACTTCGACGATCGAAGGCTATCTTCAAACTTTCACGGATTACTTTCACTTTCATTCGGCATCCCTAATCAAATCCACCCGAAAATCTTGCTTTCACCAAGCTCGGTCCAAAACAATGGTGTACGGCATTTACGCCGTACAAAGCCTCGTAGGGTGCCATCTTAATACTCGATTGAAAGTTTGTTGTTGTAAGCGAATTCAATCAACGGCAAATACCGCTCCCATGAACCACTAAACTCGAGGACGCAACATCTTAACATATCCTCAAGTATCTGAATTACCCTTCGGATTGACCATCGGTTTGGGGGTGGAAGGCGGTCTGAAATGCAACTTGGTACCCAAAGCTTCTTGCAACTTTTTCCAAAACCGCGAGGTAAATCTCGGATCTCTATCCGACACGATAGAAATAGGCACCCGTGTAATTTCACAATCGAGAAACGTACAATTCCGCTAATTTGTCCATTGAAAAATCCGTGCGTCACGGGGACAAAGTGGGCCGACTTAGTCAATCGATCTACCACGACCCAAACCGCATCCTTCTTACTTGCGACAATGGCGGTCCGGATACAAAGTCCATTGTGACTCGATCCCATTTCCACTCGGGTATCGTGATTGGTGAAGTAATCTCAAGGCACCGATGTTCCGCTTTCACTTGTTGACATATTAAACATCTTGAAACAAAGTCGGAGATGTCTCGCTTCATACCATGCCACCAAAATCGACGTTTCAAATCATTGTACATCTTCGTACTCCCGGGTGGATTGCCATTCGGCTACAATGGGCTTCATTCGAATTATCGAAATGAGTTCGAATTCTTTGGGACACACCGACGACTTTTGAACCTCAAACAATCGTCATCGTCGATTTGAAACTCCGAGTCCTTGTTCGAACACACGCAGCCCGTTTTGCAACCAACTCGTCATCGACTTTCTCGAGCTTCTCGAATTTGGTGTGTCAATAATGGTTTGGCTTTCATTTCAGCCACTAACACACCGTCGGATCGGATAGACAAGTGCACATTCATCGCTCAGAAAGTGAATAACGATTTACGACTCAAGGCATCCGCAACTACATTCGCCTTTCCCGTGATAGTCAATGATCAGCTCATAATCCTTTAACAGCTCGAGCCAACGTCTTTGTCGCAGATTTAAGTCTCGTTGGGTCATCAAATACTTGAGACTTTTGTGATCCGAGTATACATGGCACCTTTCACCAAATAAGTAATGTCGCCAAATCTTTAAGGCGAATACGATGGCGCCAATTCGAGATCATGAGTCGGATAATTTTTCTCATGTGGCTTTAATTGCCTCGACGACATAGGCCACAACTCGACCTTCTTGCATTAATACGCAACCTAACCCAAGTAGAGAGGCGTCGCTATAGATGACAAACTCCTTGCCGGACTCGGGTTGCACTAGAATTGGGGCTTCACCAAATAAGTTTTCAGTTGATCGAAGCTTTTTGGCATTTCTCCGTCCATTCAACTTAACATCCTTTTGGAGTAAGCTTCGTCATCGGGCGTGGCTATCGTTGAGAAGCCTTTACAAATCGTCGGTAATGCTAAGCAAGCCCCAAAAGCTTGAACCTCGGTAATATTTCTAGGAGGCTTCCAATTTAGTATGGCTGAAATTTTATTGGTCGACTCGAATACCCGTCTGAGATACCACATGACCCAAGAAGCTTACCTCTCTAACCGTAACTCACACTTCTGAACTTAGCATATAATTGCTTGTCCCGTAAAATTTGCAAAGCACTAACCGCGGTGTTCAAGATGTTCGGTCTCATTTCTTGAATAGACCAAGATGTCATCAATGAACACGACTACGAATCGATCCAAATATGGTCTAAAGATTCGATTCATTAAATCCATAAATACCGCAGGGCATTAGTGAGCCCAAACGGCATCACCGAGAACTCATAGTGACCATATCTCGCTTACGAAGGCGGTCTTGGGCACGTCGAATCTCGGATTCGCAATTGATAGTAGCCCGATCTCAAATCTATTTTCGAGAACACCGAGGCTCCCTTCAGCTTGATCGAACAAGTCATCAATACGTGGCAACGGATATTTGTTCTTTATCGTCGCTTTGTTAAGGCGACGATAGTCGATGCATAGCCGCATGGTTCCATCCTTCTTCTTCACGAACAACACCGCGCACCCAAGGCGAAAAAACTTCGGCGAGCAAAACCTCTATCCACCAATTCTTGCAACCGAGTTTTCAACTCCTTCAATTCGTTGGTGCCATACGATACGGAGCTATCGAAATTGGGGTGGTACCGGTACCAATTCGATGCCAAATTCTATTTCTCGAGCAATGGTAAACCCGCAATTCTTCGGGAAAACATCCGGGTATTCACAAACCACGGACACAGATTCGGGTTTCTTCTC